>NC_068438.1:4690906-5030906 GCF_023373465.1 Oncorhynchus keta
CACAAGTCCACAGTGTTATTATAAAGAAATATATATATATACAGTTGAAGTCGGAAGTTTACATACAACTTAGCCAAATACATTTACACTCAGTTTGTCACAATTCCTGATATTTAACCCTTGTAAAAAAAATCCCTGTCTTAGGTCAGTTAGAATCACCACTTTATTTTAAGAATGTGAAATGCTAGAATAATAGTAGATAGAAGGATTTATTTCAGCGTGATTTATTTCATCACATTCGACGGTGGGACAGAAGTTTACATACACTCAATTAGTATTTGGTAGCATTGCCTTTAAATTGTTTAACTTGGTCAAAAGTTTTGGGTAGCCTTCCACAAGCTTCCCACAATAAATTGGGTGAATTTCGGCCCATTACCCTCGACAGAGCTGGTGTAACTGAGTCATGTTTGTAAGCCTCCTGGCTCGCACACGCTTTTTCAGTTCTGCCCACAAATTTCCTATGGGATTGAGGTCAGGGCCTTGTGATGGCCACTCCAATACCTTGACTTTGTTGTCCTTAAGCCATTTTGCCACAACTTTGGAAGTATGCTTGGGGTCATTGTCCATTTGGAAGACCCATTTGCGACCAAGCTTTAACTTCCTGACTGATGTCTTGAGATGTTCCTTCAATATATCCACATAATTTTCCTACCTCATGATGCCATCTATTTTGTGAGGTGCACCAGTCCCCCCTGCAGCAAAGCACCCCCACAACATGATGCTGCCACCCCCATGCTTCACGGTTGGGATGGTGTTCTTTGGCTTGCAAGAATCCCACTTTTTCCTCCAAACATAATGATGATCATTATGGCCAAACAGTTCTATTTTTGTTTCATCAGGCCAGAGGATATTTCTCCAAAACGTACGATCTTTGTCCCCATATGTATTTGCAAACCGTAGTCTGGCTTTATTATGGCAGTTTTGGAGCAATGGCTTCTTCCTTTATTTAGCGGCCTTTCAGGTTATTTCGATATAGGACTCATTTTACTGTGGATATAAATACTTTTGTACCCGTTTCCTCCAGCATCTTCACAAAGTCCTTTGCTGTTGTTCTGGATCGATTTGCACTTTTCGCACCAATGTACGTTCATCTCTAGGAGACAGAACGCGTCTCTTTCCTGAGAGATATCGACGGCTGCGTGGTCCCATGGTGTTTATACTTGCGTACTACTGTTTGTACAGATGAACGTGGTACCTTCAGGCGTTTGGAAATTGCTCCCAAGGATGAACCAGAGTTGTGGAGTTCTACAATATTTTTTCTGAGGTCTTGGCTGATTTATTTGGATTTTCCCATGATGTCAAGCAAAGAGGCAGTGAGTTTGAAGGTAGGCCTTGAAATACATCGACAGGTACACCTCCAAGTGATTCAGATGATGTCAATTAGCCTATCAGAAGCTTCTAATGCCATGACATCATTTTCTGGAATTTTCCAAGCTGTTTAAAGGCACAGTCAACTTAGTGTATGTAAACTTCTGACCCACTGGAATTGTGATACAGTGAATTATAAGTGAAATAATCTGTCTGTAAACAATTGTTGTAAAAATGACTTAGATGTAGATGTCCTCACCGTCCTCACCGACTTGCCAAAACTATATTTTGTTTACAAGAAATTTGTGGGGTGGTTGAAAAACGAGTTTTAATGACTCCAACCTAAGTGTATGTAAACTTCCGACTTCAACTGTATATAAAAAAAACTGCTTTTTGACTGTGCTGAGCCTTTAAATAAAGACCAAAATACACATTTTGTAGCCAGTTTTGTCTTTGTGGCTGTGGAATCTGACTTTGACTGTGGAATCTGACGTTGTGGCTGAAGAAGCTAGTGGAAACCCATAACGGGTGGACTGGCAGCCATTAGCTGTAGCAGCAAAGCAGGAAGTGCAAACAGGAAGTTAAAGCAGGAAGTGTACCAATCAGTATATGCTGTGATTTGTTGATTCAACTGATATTCCAAATAATATATTCCATTTCATGAGCCACATAGGTTAACATCATTTGAATGAACATTCGACATTTCAGCAAGGAGCAACAAAATTTCATCCTGTTGTTAAAAGTCCATGTTAACGCAGAAACAGACTCAACTGCACGAATGTCCCGCCATCCCGTCTTCAGTCAGCTAAAATAACCGGCCAAGACGTCGGTTGCACTGTTGTACGGTAATTGTGCCAGCCCGAGTGTTGCAGCGAATTGTCTGTATTTCATCAGTCCAGGCTACATTCGAGTGGAGGAAAATCAATTACTGTCAGGCAATACGCAATTGAGACAATCAAATTAGTTCATTAGTAGCAGGTAGAAATGTTTCTCATCCCACCGGGGGAGCAAGGGAGCAAGGGAGCACAAGGTCAGATGGAGATCACAGATAGCTTGCACGTCTTCATCCACATGAATCAAGGAGGCATCCGATACGCTCATTGAAAGCATTCGCAGGAGGGCAGGCTAAGAGATACTAGACACAAGGACAAAATAAATTAGGATTGTATTGAGGAAACACTCTATAATTAATGAACATTTATCCCAATTAAAGTGATGATATAAGCTCACTAGGGTCTGTGGAACTGAATTGTAATTAAGATGGTTATTATAACATTAATCAAAAAGCTATTTTTGACCCAAAATATGTTGAACATGGAAACAAGCACTTTCAAGCGACTATAAGATTTCCATTACGCCCACAATGATTTTTACATAACGACAGAGAAATGTTTTCTTTTGAGCACAAAGCTGCTGCCCTGCTTGTGTACATGTCAATGGACATGGTGTGTCTGTGACCGATTCCTCGTTCTCTCCTGTTCCTCTCTCGAATCTTCACAGTGCAATGTAATGACTCCGGCGACATCATTGGCAATATTTTTATGCATTCATAAATTACTTCAAATTCAGGTGGTGGCACTGGCCAGGGCCCAACCTTAGGCCTTGAAAGCTCTCCTCAATGTCAGGTGTCTCACGGTCAAGCGCCTGGTTCGATCCCTGTCACCCTTTAGCCAGGCTACCTTTCATTAGCCAGGACGTTATAACAGCAGGTTTGGGAACTGTATGTAAAAACCTCAAATCGAACTCCGGGAAGGGTGTAAAAAAAAAAAAAAAACTGAGACAGGCTGGAATCAGTAGACACATCGATGTTTTATGAAGCCGCTGGTGCATTTGGCTCATTATGATCAGGAACCATATAAATTAGTTTATGGCACGCAGAGAGCTTCAAATGAAAAAGTGGTTATGACACAAGCTGAAGTAGGGGGAAGATGAAATATCTTCCCTCATAACAATAAAAATGAACTCCAATGTTAATTGAAGCGCTATTTATTGTCGGGGCCTACTTGCTCTTTGGCGACGGCGCGCGGTTGGCAACCCCTAGCTTATGATATTTATCTTAGCACTGTAATTTTGAGTGTCCTCTGCAGTTGTTAATGATGTCTCTTCTTGACACTCACGGGATTGGTTCCCTCGCTAGAGAACATTAGTCTGCTAAGATACAATTTAGGAATCTGGCTTCTAACCTCCACACAGTATAAACTACTACTTCACAGCATTTGGAATTATGTTCACGTAAAAGTGGTTTTGACCAGCTATCCATCATAAAGTTCTGTAATTATGCATTTCAAACTGTCAACAAGGTCTATTAGTATACAGTATCTATCCTTCTGTAGCAATTCACCTCAATTGTCCCTGTTCTTAGTATGCATTTTATTTTGTGGAAATACCCAGTGTATTTGACTGCCATATGAAAATGTCAAGTGAGCTCTTCGTCGACATTTATCTAGCAACGTAATATTGCGAGAGAACTGCAGCAGAGGTCCATGTCCTGACAGACTATAACTTGTTGCCACAGGGATTGTTCCCAAAGGTTTGACTGCTTAAGGTACAGCCTGGAAATATCCGTCTGGCAAAGGTTGAGCTAAACTGAGTGAGATTATTGCTCTATTCTCTATCTAACCTTTTGCTACCTCCCTGAGGAGACTTCAGAAAAACTAACTCCAAAGGCCTGTTCTGTGACCATCTTTTCTGGAGGTGACATTTTTTTTGAAACACTAGAACTGCCATCCAAGTCATTTGAACTTTATGTGAATTTCTAATTGTAATATTTCTGCCATTTTTAGAGTCATACACATCAAAAGGTTGCCGTTTCATGATATTCAGTCTTTTTATATCTTGGTATGCTGCACAGACATTTGATGAAAGAGGAGCAATGTACAGTAATAGATGCAATTTATACATTCATCTCTGCCTGTCCACACTTAGCTGGTAAATGTATGAGATGTATTGCTACCGGCTTTCATGCCTTACTCAGGTGGGCGTGTAGTTTACTTTCTGGCTCCACTTTCAGAACTACCACTGGACGACTATGACCCAAATGGGGAGCTGATTTCAATTTGCTCACCCCTCCTTTTACGCTTCTGCTCCTCTCTGTTCATCATATATGTCTTTTCTCTGTTGTTTTATTTCTTTACTTACACACACACACACACACACACACACACACACACACACACACACACACACACACACACACACACACACACACACACACACACTTTGTTATTTGTATTTCTTTCACACCATTGGTTAGAGCCTGTAAGTAAGCATTTCGCGCTAAGGTCTACCTACACCTGTTGTATTCGGCACACGTGACAAACTTTGACTTGATTTGATGTTACAGTATATCTACTCTCTTTGAATTCTGAATTGTCGTTGGTGGGGGAGTTGGACAGAGATAGTACAGTAACTGTGTCTGTCTGCATTTTTAAGATGCACTTGTGGAAATGTGCTTTTACTGTATGGAGTTTATGGGTTCTTTGATAAAAGCACACATCAGAATTCCATTACAGCCTTCATGGGATGAAGAGATTTTTGATTTGGATACTCGTTAGATACTACTGCACTGTTGGAGCTAGGAACACACGCATCTTGCTACACCCGCAATGACATCTGCTAAATATTTGTACGTGACCATTCAAATGTGATTTGATTTGATGTCGAAATATGTTGCTTGATATGGATGTTTGGATATGCCCACTGGACAGTGGGTTATCAAACTGCAACCGATGGAAATGTTGCTACAGAAGTATACTTTGGAAGCCATTCTTAAAAGTTGGTATTTTACCATGGTAAATGTTTTCCACTGCTGAGAACCAACCAATAGTGACGGCGTGGTTCGTCAAACCCACTGCCATTGTTTTGAGTTACGATTCACATCACGGTTCAAATGGTTTATGCATTCATGTTCCCTGGGACCGCGATTATTCACCAGGTCCTACATTGTAAATGTACATGAACAACTACAGTACATGAACACCTGGTGGTGTTCTCCAACTGGCCTAGGAAGATTCAAAGTCATGGAGTCATGTTGCTTGCCTAATATACCTTAGTAGGATACCTTTGGGATTCGCACAAGGACACACTTAGTGTAGATCCTCTAGCCAGGGTCAAGGTCAGTGTATCTGGCTGGGGTCTCTCTTTGGGGGCTGAAGCTGATCGTGGTGCTGGTGCCTCTCACCTAGAGTGAGGGAGACAGAGGGAGAGAGAGTAGACATTGGATAAAGAGAGAGACGGAGAGGAGGGAAAGAGAGAGCGAGGGTGGAAAGAGAGCAGAGAAAATTAGATAAATAGAGGGACAGCAGGGAAAGAGATAGAAATAATGGACGAGAATGAGCAGAGAGAGATGCAGAGAGGAGAGAGGCAGCGAGTGAGGCAGCTGCTGGTTGGACCTGGCCAGGCTCTGCTGATTTAAGGACCCAGGCCACAGGAAGGGACTGCTCAACACGCTAGGCACGTCCCCCCAGCCACTGATAGAGGAAGCACTACTGCCATTCAGCTCTGCAGACACCTAAATGAGTCTGTTCTGTCCTGCAACGGACCCTGGCAACGGGCCCTCTTTCTCTCCCTCCATAACTCCCTCTCACTCCCCCCAGATCACAACACTTCCATTTCTGAGGCACTTCATTGCAATCACTTCCTGCCCTACCACTAAACTGTGATAAATGACTGTCCTTTTATTTTAGAAAGCCCAGTATCCCAATGTTCCCTTCTCTCCAAGACATTGTATGCCTCTTCTGCTAGGTTCTCTCCCTCGCGATACTCTCTTGATATCTTTCTCTCTCTCGCTCTCTCCCTCTTTGAATATTGTTTGTGCTTTATTGGTTTTTAAAAGAATCGCTCTTACAAGCCCTGAACAATTGCTATCCTGCATCCAATAAACTCACACACACCACCCCCTGATACATTACACTTCAATCAGTGCACCGTTTTGGATTTCAAAACGTCATGCATACATGCTAAGGCAAACAACCAGAGACAGATATGCCCCCACTGAGTTGACAGCTCCTGAGATAATAATAATAATCTCTGATCTCTTGGCTGTTGTTAGCCAAAAGCCCACCTAACCATATGTTGTCTAATAGCACTATTTGTAGAAGTGATGGGGTTCTAAGCCAATGGATGCTTAGCTATGGGGTTTGGGGATTGGAGTGGCCAACCCATGTTCCTCCCTTACTTTGATCAGCCCAGATGTTGAAGGAATAAGTGTCCCTATGGGTATTGGTGTGCTGCTGTTCCCAAGCTAGGGACATACATGAATTCCTCTCATTTTCTGTTTGCCTCTGTATGTGCGTATCTTTGTTTGTGCTCTGTGTCTATTTGTCAGAGTATTCTGTGTCTGTGTGGGTCTGTGTCTATGTGAGTGTATTTCTCTGTGTATTATGTTTCTATGTTTGGGTCTGGTTAGGCTTGGGGGGGTTTCAGATTGTCATTCCTTCATACCGACATTTTGCCATCCTGGGATATTCGGTAATACCGGTACTGAACACAAGGGGCCCTGTTTTCAAACCCCACTGAGCCTCTGTAATCTGAACATTAGCAATGCTAACAGTACATGTAAAATCCCATGGCAAAAACTAGCTTCCAAAAATGTTATACAGTCTCTGACAAACTATTTGCAGGACAGAAATCCCGGCTCATAAAGTTATACAAGTAAACAAAAAAATGCTACTCACAGTTTTTTGCACACACAAAACAAATATCAGACAGCAAGGCTCTTGATCCAGGAGGGGATTCTCTGCTTTTACCAAGAGAAGCTTGATTTTATAAGAAACTAACCACTTAGCTAGATAACTAGCTATTGACTTAGCACTGCAGAACATTTAGCACATAATACGTTGCATGGACTCATTCTGTTTACAATAATAGTGTTTAACATGATTTTTTAATGACTGCTTCATCTCTGTACACCACACATACAATTATCTGTAAGGTCCATCAGTCAAGCAATGAATTTCAAACACAGATTCAACCACAAAGACCAGGGAGGTTTTCCAAAGCCTCGCAAAGAAGGGCACCTGTTGGTAGATGGGTAAAAAAACAAACAGACATTGAATATCCCTTTGAGCATGGTGAAGTTATTAATTACACTTTGGAGGGTGTATCAATACACCCAGGTACCACAAAAATACAGGCGTCTTTCCTAACTCAGTTAATTGAGTGGAAGAAAACCACTCAGGGATTTCACCATGAGGCCAATGTGGAATGAGTCAAGGTGTATGAATACTTTATGAAGGCACTACATATACAGTGCATTGGGAAAATATTCAGACCCATTCCCTTTTTCCACATTTTGTTACGTTACAGACTCAATTCAAAATAGATTTTTTTTTAAACATAATAAAATTTTAAAACATATTTTTAGATTTTAATGAAAAAATACAGAAATATCAATTTTACATACAGTACCAGTCAACAGTTTAGACACACCTACTCATTCAAGGGTTGTTCTTTATTTGTACTATTTTCTACATTGTAGAATAATAGTGAAGACATCAAAACTATGAAATAACATATTAAAAAAATTATCAAACCTTTATTTAAATAGGCATGGCAGTTAAGAACAAATGATTATTTACAAACGTCCTACCCTGGCCAAACCCAGACGACACTTGGCCAGTTGTGCTCCACTCCATGGGACTCACAATCACAGCCTGTTGTGATTCAGCCGGAATCGAACCAGGGTCGGTAGTGACGCCTCTAGCAATGATACACAGTGTCTTAGACCGCTGCGTCACTCGGGAGCCCATAACCAAAAAAGTGTTAAACAAATGAAAATATTTTAGATTCTTCATAGTAGCTGCCTTGATGACAGCTTTGCACACGATTGGCATTCTCTCAACCAGCTTCACCTGGAATGCTTTAAAAACATTTTTTTTATTTTTTTTATGTGGGGCAACGCAATTGTGCGTCGCCCCACGGACCTCCCGGTCACGGCTGGTTACGACAGAGCCTGGGCGCGAACCCAGAGTCTCTGATGGAAGAGACTTTGCCTCAACACAATCCTGTCTCGTACAGTAGCTCTACCGATAATTAATTCAACACTGCGCCACCCGGGAGGCCCCTGGATTGCTTTTCTAACAGTCTGGAAGTCTTGAAGTTGTCACATATGCTGAGCACTTGTTGGATGCTTTTGCTTCACTCTGCGGTCCAACTCATCATAAACCATCTCAGTTGGGTTGAGATCGGTTGATTGTGGAGGCCAGGTCTTCTGATGCAGCACTCCAATCACTCTCCTTCTTGGTCAAATTGACTTACACAGCCTGGAGGTGTGTTGGGTCATTGTCCTGATGAAAAACAAATGATAGTCCCACTAAGCGCGAACCAGATGGGGATGACGTAACGCTGCGGAATCCTGTGTTAGACATGCTGGTTAAGTGTGCCTTGAATTCTAAATAATGTGTCACCAGCAAAGCCCCCCCACACCATCACACCTCTTCCTCCATGCTTTACGGTGGAAACCACACATGCGGATGTCATCCATTCACCTACTCTACAAGGTAGAAAATAGGAAAAATAAGGAAAAACCCTTGAATGAGTATGTGTGTCCAAACTTTTGACAGGTACTGTAAGTTTTCACACCCCTGAGTGATTACAGCTGAGTCTCTTTCTGGGTTAATGAAAGCATTTTCCTCATCAGTCTACACACAATATCCCATAATGACAAAGCGAAAACAGGTTTTTCGAAATGTTTGCTATTTTATTCAAAATTAAAAACAGAAATGACTTATTTACATAAGCATTCAGACCCTTTACTGTGAGACTTTAAATTAAGCTCAGGTGCATCTTGTTTTCATTGATCATCCTTGAGGTGTTTCTACAACTTGATTGGAGTCCACCTGTGGTACATTTTGTTGATTGAACATGATTTGGAAAGGCACACTCCTGTCTATGTAAGGTCCCACAGTTGACAGTGCATTTCAGAGCAAAAACCAAGAAATGAGGTTGAAGGAATTATCGGTAGAGCTACTGTACGAGACAGGATTGTGTTGAGGCAAAGATCTGGGGAAGGGTACCGAACAATTTCTGCAGCATTGAAGTTCCTCAAGAACACAGGGGCCTCCATCATTCTTAAATGGAAGACGTTTGGAACCACCAAGACTCTTCCTAGAGCTGGCCACCCGGCCAAACTGAGCAATAGGGGGAGAAGGGCCTTGATTGGGGAGGTGACCAAAAATCTGATGTTCCTCTGTAGAGATGGGAGAACCTTCCAGAAGGACAAACATCTCTACAGCACTCCACCAATCAGGCCTTTTTGTTAGAGTGGTCAGACGGAAGCACCTCCTCAGTAAAAGGCACTTGACAGCCCGCTTGGAGTTTGCCAAAAGGCACCTAAAGGACTCTCAGACCATGCAAAACAAGATTCTTTGGTCTGATGAAACCAATATTGAACTATTTGGCCTGAATGCAGAGCTTCATGTCTGGAGGAAACCTGGCACCATCCCTACGGTGAAGCATGGTGTTGGCAGCAACCTGCTGTGAAGATGTTTTTCAGTGGCAGGGACTGTGAGACTAGTGAGGATCAAGGGAAAGATGAACGGAGCAAAGAGAGATCCTTGATGAAAACCTGCTCCAGAGTGCTTAGGACCTCAGACTGGGGCCAAAGTTCACCTTCCAACAAGACAACGACCCTCAGTACATAGCCAAGACAACACAGGAGTGGCTTTGGGACAAGTCTCTGAACGTCCTCAAGTTGCCCAGCCAGAGCCCGGACTTGAAACCTGATCAAACATCTCTGGAGAGACTTGGAAATAGCTGTGCAGCGACTCTCCTCATCCAAACTGACAGAGCTTGAGAGGATCTGCAGAGAAGAATGGGAGAAACTCGGCAATTAAAGGTGTGCCAAACTTGTAGCATCATACCCAAAAAGTCTCGAGGCAGTAATCACTGCCTAAGGTGCTTCAATAAAGTACTGAGTAAAGGGTCTGAATACTTATGTAAATGTGATATTTCCTTTTTGTGTTTGTTTCTAAAAATAAACATTTTTCTAAAAACCTGTTTTTGGAAAAGAAAGAACACATTGAAAACTTTTTACGGGAGCATTTTACTCTTACGCCTGAAAAGACTTCTGGTTTCATGCGAAGCCATAAAGAACTGAACACCTGATGAAAATCCATCATCTTTGCAACATCATGCAGTGAAAACACATTTAAAGAGCCTCCTTTATTTCTCCCTGTACACACACACACACACTTTTAGGAATAGTGAGATGAGGGTCGACCTGTAATCCCCAATATATCCAAAAATACATCAACCTCTATAGGCATTCCTTAGTAGCTTTGTACGTGTCAAAACAATGGGCTGTCACAGAATTTACATGTCGCTGATATCGCTGTGTTACTATTAATATGTATTAAAAAAATTCTGATCTGCTATCGTCAAGTCATCCTGGAAATTAAAAAGTTAACCTTATAAATGGAAAAGAACATCGATTGGCTGTTTGTATCACGGAATTCTTTATCGTTCCACTTGTCCGTGAGAAGATTGGGAATCTGGTCTTCTCTGTCATTGTGTTTTCTCTAACCTTACAGAGAGAGGACATGTTTGTCTTGCTGACTGGTGGTAAAGTATACTCTGGGGAGCCTGTACTTCACCTCCTCCCTAGGGTCAATGTTATTTTCATGGGAAAGACCTTGACTGTGCACGAGTACACTACGGTTCTTAAATGACTTGGATAGAGGACATTTACATGCACTATAATGGATAGTTATACTATCATGTAAAGCCTTACTTTCCGTCCGGGAATATATATATATATTTTTTTAATCAGTTTACAGAGAGACCCTGAGCCTCGAGCCTGTGGTTTCTCTGTGCAGATGGTCCAAAATGCATGAACACAATTTTGCAAGGTCTCTTTTAATATAACATTTGCACTGCACCAGTTGTGTATATTTTAAAATGTGCCCCGCAGCTAGCCAGGGAATGGTGCCTTCACGAAAATCATGAATAAACCAACAGTAGATATGTCAACAAAAACGGCAGTCAATTTTATCTTATCAGTAATTGCTGAATTTCCCCAACAACGTAATTACATGCATACGTCTTGGTGTATTGGCAGAAGTGTGGAAACAAGTTTGATTTAATCTCTTCAAACAGCCCAAATGTTAAAACCTAATCAAATGGAGCTTACTTTAAAAAAAATTAAGAACATTTGCTTGCATCTAATCAAACATCACTAACGTTTTTCAAATGGAAAGTTTGTTCAACCATTTGCTCACGATGAAAGAAGTGTATGGCTTGTTTTCTTTAATCTGAGGTATGAATTGAAGGTGACAATACAGTCCAAAGTCAGATGCTTTCAAACCTCAAAAGTAGTCTAATGTCATGATGTGTTCGCGACCCCTGCCGTCTGTTTTGACATCCAGCTTTATGCCACAGTGTAAAATGAATGGAAAACGTAAACCCCATGTCATGTTTCGGTGCTTATATGTTCTATTCATTTCGGGATGAGGCATATAGCCATCGATCTACACATCCCAATGAGATGGCATGTGGACTCAGATATTAGACTGCTTTGGAGGTTTGGAGAAATTTGACACGTTTCGATTTTTGGAGTGCAATGTCCCTTTAAACCCCCAATACCAACAGCCATTTTTTGCCTATCTTTGCCTATCATTTGTGCTGTACTCACACACCCTTTTGTCACGTAGAGTTGTAATGTAGAGAGGTTTAACTTCTTTAATGTGCTCCACTCAGCCAGTCCTGACGCTTTTGGCCTGTACATCTTCAGCCCTTTGTGTCCTCTTTCTTTATGTTTCGTCACACTATGCTTTGAGCCACTGGCAGGCTAAGTGTAATCCCTTTTTTTTGCTGTGGTAGATTTAGTAATACTGTACTTGGCTTACTAAGCATGGGTAGAGCTGAAAGCATGCTGTACAGTACACTTTTCAACAGTATGGGTGAGTAAGCTATAAATAAAGGAGTGCAGGGGTCCTTCGGGTGTCTGTAGCTGTCGGGCCAAAAATAAAACATGGTTAAACTTGGTTTCTGTAGCTCCCTTACCGAAAAAAATAGACTTCTGGCAAATCTTTGGCCAAGTTGCCATAAATTTGCAGCAAGCTCATATTGTCCCATGCAAATGAGTTTTGTTGCTAACTGTTACGTCAAATGTGCGACAAATGTGAACTTCTGGCAAACAACTTGTGGCGAACATTCTACTGTTTGCTGCAAATGTGCTGCGAACTCATTATGAATATGCAAATTATTTCAGGTTTTTGGAATCTGTATGTTAACAACGTTGACATGTTTTGTGTACATAAACCAAATCACATATAACTTTAATTGAACTTGCTTTTTACAGAGAAAGCTAAATAAACATTTATATAAAAAATTACAAATGTACTAAATATACTAAATAATATGTATTCGATGTCTTAACAGATCAAAATAAATCCAATACAATTTCAAGTCATCAGCATGCTAATGAAGAAAAGACCTAAGAGTGGATATTTCCCAAATACATTTTTTATTTAATATTTGTATCTAACTACATTTAACATTTAAGTCATTTAGCAGACGCTCTTATCCAGAGCGACTTACAAATTGGTGCATACACCTTATGACAACCAGTGGAACAGCCACTTGCATCTAAATCTTGTTGGGGGGGTGAGAAGGATTACTTACCCTATCCTAGGTATTCCTTGAAGAGGTGGGGTTTCAGGTGTCTCCGGAAGGTGGTGATTGACTCCGCTGTCCTGGCGTCGTGAGGGAGTTTGTTCCACCATTGGGGGGCCAGAGCAGCGAACAGTTTTGACTGGGCTGAGCGGGAACTGTACTTCCTCAGTGGTAGGGAGGCGAGCAGGCCAGAGGTGGATGAACGCAGTGCCCTTGTTTGGGTGTAGGGCCTGATCAGAGCCTGGAGGTACTGAGGTGCCGTTCCCCTCACAGCTCCGTGGCGAGCACCATGGTCTTGTAGCGGATGCGAGCTTCAACTGGAAGCCAGTGGAGAGAGCGGAGGAGCGGGGTGACGTGAGAGAACTTGGGAAGGTTGAACACCAGACGGGCTGCGGCGTTCTGGATGAGTTGTAGGGGTTTAATGGCACAGGCAGGGAGCCCAGCCAACAGCGAGTTGCAGTAATCAAGACGGGAGATGACAAGTGCCTGGATTAGGACCTGCGCCGCTTCCTGTGTGAGGCAGGGTCGTACTCTGCGGATGTTGTAGAGCATGAACCTACAGGAACAGGACACCGCCTTGATGTTAGTTGAGAACGTCAGGGTGTTGTCCAGGATCACGCCAAGGTTCTTAGCGCTCTGGGAGGAGGACACAATGGAGTTGTCAACCGTGATGGCGAGATCATGGAACGGGCAGTCCTTCCCCGGGAGGAAGAGGAGCTCCGTCTTGCTGAGGTTCAGCTTGAGGTGGTGATCCGTCATCCACACTGATATGTCTGCCAGACATGCAGAGATGCGATTCGCCACCTGGTCATCAGAAGGGGGAAAGGAGAAGATTAATTGTGTGTCGTCTGCATAGCAATGATAGGAGAGACCATGTGAGGTTATGACAGAGCCAAGTGACTTGGTGTATAGCGAGAATAAGAGAGGGCCTAGAACAGAGCCCTGGGGACACCAGTGGTGAGAGCGCGTGGTGAGGAGACAGATTCTCGCCACGCCACCTGGTAGGAGCGACCTGTCAGGTAGGACGCAATCCAAGCGTGGGCCGCGCCGGAGATGCCCAACTCGGAGAGGGTGGAGAGGAGGATCTGATGGTTCACAGTATCGAAGGCAGCCGATAGGTCTAGAAGGATGAGAGCAGAGGAGAGAGAGTTAGCTTTAGCAGTGCGGAGCGCCTCCGTGATACAGAGAAGAGCAGTCTCAGTTGAATGACTAGTCTTGAAACCTGACTGATTTGGATCAAGAAGGTCATTCTGAGAGAGATAGCGGTAGAGCTGGCCAAGGACGGCACGCTCAAGAGTTTTGGAGAGAAAAGAGAGAAGGGATACTGGTCTGTAGTTGTTGACATCGGAGGGATCGAGTGTAGGTTTTTCAGAAGGGGTGCAACTCTCGCTCTCTTGAAGACGGGAGGGACGTAGCCAGCGGTCAGGGATGAGTTGATGAGCGAGGTGAGGTAAGGGAGAAGGTCTCCGGAAATGGTCTGGAGAAGAGAGGAGGGGATAGGGTCAAGCGGGCAGGTTGTTGGGCGGCCGGCCGTCACAAGACGCGAGATTTCATCTGGAGAGAGAGGGAGAAAGAGGTCAGAGCATAGGGTAGGGCAGTGTGAGCAGAACCAGCGGTGTCGTTTGACTTAGCAAACGAGGATCGGATGTCATCGACCTTCTTTTCAAAATGGTTGACGAAGTCATCTGCAGAGAGGGAGGAGGGAGGGGGGAGGATTCAGGAGGGAGGAGAAGGTGGCAAAGAGCTTCCTAGGGTTAGAGGCAGATGCTTGGAATTTAGAATGGTAGAAAGTGGCTTTAGCAGCAGAGACAGAGGAGGAAAATGTAGAGAGGAGGGAGTGAAAGGATGCCAGGTCCGCAGGGAGGCGAGTTTTCCTCCATTTCCGCTCGGCTGCCCGGAGCCCTGTTCTGTGAGCTCGCAATGAGTCGTCGAGCCACGGAGCGGGAGGGAGGACCGAGCCGGCCTGGAGGATAGGGGACATAGAGAGTCAAAGGATGCAGTAAGGGAGGAGAGGAGGGTTGAGGAGGCAGAATCAGGAGATAGGTTGGAGAAAGTTTGAGCAGAGGGAAGAGATGATAGGATGGAAGAGGAGAGAGTAGCGGGGGAGAGAGAGCGAAGGTTGGGACGGCGCGATACCATCCGAGTAGGGGCAGTGTGGGAAGTGTTGGATGAGAGCGAGAGGGAAAAGGATACAAGGTAGTGGTCGGAGACTTGGAGGGGAGTTGCAATGAGGTTAGTGGAAGAACAGCATCTAGTAAAGATGAGGTCAAGCGTATTGCCTGCCTTGTGAGTAGGGGGAAGGTGAGAGGGTGAGGTCAAAGAGGAGAGGAGTGGAAAGAAGGAGGCAGAGAGGAATGAGTCAAAGGTAGACGTGGGGAGGTTAAAGTCGCCCAGAACTGTGAGAGGTGAGCCGTCCTCAGGAAAGGAGCTTATCAAGGCATCAAGCTCATTGATGAACTCTCCGAGGGAACCTGGAGGGCGATAAATGATAAGGATGTTAAGCTTGAAAGGGCTGGTAACTGTGACAGCATGGAATTCAAAGGAGGCAATAGACAGATGGGTAAGGGGAGAAAGAGAGAAAGACCACTTGGGAGAGATGAGGATCCCGGTGCCACCACCCCGCTGACCAGAAGCTCTCGGGGTGTGCGAGAACACGTGGGCGGACGAGGAGAGAGCAGTAGGAGTAGCAGTGTTATCTGTGGTGATCCATGTTTCCGTCAGTGCCAAGAAGTCAAGGGACTGGAGGGAGGCATAGGCTGAGATGAACTCTGCCTTGTTGGCCGCAGATCGGCAGTTCCAGAGGCTACCGGAGACCTGGAACTCCACGTGGGTCGTACGCGCTGGGACCACCAGATTAGGGTGGTCGCGGCCACGCGGTGTGGAGCGTTTGTATGGTCTGTGCAGAGAGGAGAGAACAGGGATAGACAGACACATAGTTGACAGGCTACAGAAAAGGCTACGCTAATGCAAGGAAATTGGAATGACAAGTGGACTACACGTCTCGAATGTTCAGAAAGTTAAGCTTACGTAGCAAGAATCTTATTGACTAAAATGATTAAAATGATACAGTACTGCTAAAGTAGGCTAGCTGGCAGTAGCTGCGTTGTTGGCACTACACTAATCAAGTCGTTCCGTTGAGTGTAATAATTTCTACAGTGCTGCTATTCGGGGCTAGCTGGCTAGCTAGCAGTGTTGTTTACGTTACGTTGAGTTAAAAGAACAACAATAGCTGGCTAGCTAACCTAGGAAATCGCTCTAGACTACACAATTATCTTTGAAACAAAGACGGCTATGTAGCTAGCTATGTAGCTAGCTACGATCAAACAAATCAAACCGTTGTACTGTAATGAAATGAAAATGTGATACTCCCTGACCGGTGATTGAATTCGAATCAGTAACGTGTGTGTGGTGACGTTGGCTAGCTGTTAGCTGTTAGCTGTTGGCTAGCTAGCAGAGTCTCCTACGTTAAGGACGACAAATAGCTGGCTAGCGAACCTCAGTGAATTAAGATAGTCACTCCAAGGCTACACACACTAAACTACACAATTATCTTGGAAACAAAGACAGCTATGTAGCTAGCTAACACTGAACTAATCAAGTAGTACAGTTGAGTGAATAGCACTACAGTGATGCTAATCTGTGTGCGTTAGCTAGCGTTGCTAGCTCCTGGGCGAATAGCAGTGAAGGCTACGTTAGGGCTACGAAATACGATAATTATGCAATTATCTCTGATACAAGGACGGCTATGTAGCTAGCTAAGAAGAATTGCTAAGATTATGTAGCTAGCTAACAGTAAACTAATCAAGTCGTGCAGTTGAGTGAATAGCACTACAGTGATGCTAATCTGTGTGCGTTAGCTAGCTCCTGGGCGAATAGCAGTGAAGGCTACGTTAGGGCGACGAAATACGATAATTATGCAATTATCTCTGATACAAGGACGGCTATGTAGCTAGCTAAGAAGAATTGCTAAGATTAGACAAATCAACCGTTGTACTATAATGAAATGTAATGAAAAAGTTATACAACCTGCAGAGCGAAGTGCGAATGCGACCGCTCGCTCCAACCGGAACTTGCCTGACTATGTACATGTACATGTTGAGAAATGTAAACACTATGGGGATGTTGACCTTAGTGATAACTGAGCAATAGCTTCCAACCAAAGGAAGTTTCATTGTAATAATTCAAACAACAAAAACTAAATTAGGATACTGAAAACAATCACTTAAAACATTTTTTAGTTTGTCATCTTAACGTAGACTCAGCAGATAATGTGTGGGTTTGGCTTTGGAAAAACAGGGTCACCTGTTTCAAAGTTGCCTTGATGTTGCTATGCTTCTCGCTGATACTGTCATTCTATATATGTTTCAGCAAGGAAACAGTGTTTCTGCCTTTGTATAAATGCTATATAAACAAATGATGTAGCTAGCATAAACTGGGACTGTCACGCCTTTGCCTACACCTACTCCTATGCCTACTCCTATGCCTACTCCTGCTCTATCCCTCTTGCGCTCGAGGTCACTGGTCTACTAACCATCGGCCCTGGCAACTATTATTACGCACACCTGCTCCCCATCATTACACCCACCTGGTCATCATTTCTTCGGTGATTACTTCCCCTTTATTTAGTCATTAGGTGGTATTGTTTTCTATCACGTCTCTCATATTTGTTCATCTGCATCGTTTCTTTATTAAACTCACCTTCTACACCTAGAGCCACATTACACAAGATTTTTCTCCAGCCAAGCCTCAACACAATTGATTCAAACTAATGAACTAATTATGATATTCAATCTAGACTGGGGACTTCATCATCAAGAAACAATTGTCTATTAGTTGTCTCTTTTTCCTGACTCAGGTGTGTAAGGCTTGGGTGGAAGAAAAACAACATCATTTGAGTTATACTTAATATGGCAATTCATATTATTTTTCCAAAAGGAATTATTGTGAATTTACAGTACATCTCAAAGCCATGCAAGAAGTCTTGACCTGGTGTACACATATTTCTCTGTCCTCAATCTGTCTTTTTGCCTTGTAACTGATTGTTTCTAGAAAGCGAGAAGGACAACACATGATCATGAGCTACTCGTTTAAAGCAATTAACAATCTAATTGTTACAAAGACAATGTATGGGCTACATTTATGATAATAACACATGCATTTACTTACCTTATCAATCTTGAAGACTCATTTATCACCCCAAAAAAGTGTTATGAATGAGTGTACCAAAAACATCTTTCCAGTGTGTTGATACAACTTCCTCTCAATACAGCCTCTTCCAACACCACTGGTAGGGGAAGGGTATCCATCTGCAAAAGTTAAGTCTTGCTTTAATGTCAAGTAACCTCATATTGTTGCTGTTGTGCTCGCTAACATGCTACTGAACAGTGACAGTAGCATATTGACATGCATATTGGTAATAAAATACAGCAATGTATTCACCTAAAAATAAGTGTTTAGGCAAATCATTAGTTAGCTAGCTAGCTAGCTATTACATTATTTGTGCAGAAATATGATAGCTAGCTAAGCGCTAGCCAGTCAGTGATGCTGACAGATTGAAACTGGTATCAACAAAATGTCTTTCACTCTATCCCATAACATGAAATTGCTAACTAGGCATCACTTAGCTAACACAATTTGAATGTTTATTAGGAAGTTTAATAAGTTAGACACTCCACTGGACAACTTTGGTAGGTAGCTTAGCTAGATGGCTAGCTTGGTTTCCATTTTCCAACAGGTTTTTCTAATCCCCGTGATTGGTCATCAACGGTTACTGGTCTTGGAACTCATGTGTTCACCAGAAATGGCTTCTGCTAAACTGTTTGCCACTAGTGGCAATAAATATGGTTGTTGTCTAAGGTTTGCTGCAGAGTCACCACTAGTGATGAACATTTGCACATTTCTATCAACATTTTGTGGAACACTATTAAGTTTGCCCCAACAAATTCATTTTTGTTAGGGCTGTCTCAATGTTTCACAGTCTATGAAGACTGGAAGGACATTTTATCACCAATATATCATTTCCACTGAGACTTTGCATCTGTCAGCACTTCACTTTTTCTCCCTATTATTACTTACATCCCCTCAAACTGTATTAAAGCGCTTCAAATATTAATTTGATCCATCTCCACCGTGCCTACTGTACATAGTCTCTTGATAGATAGATACCTTTAATCTTTTAGCATTTACTTAAAGATGAATTGGACCACTTTCCGCCCGAACAAAAAAGCTTTGAAAGTGGCAATCTTTTGGGGGTTTTTCTCCACTATCCAACCCACAGAAAACCCCAGGAGAATTAAAAACACCTCTGGTTAGGATGCTCTGTCTTAAATGATACCAGTCAAATGGCAGGCCTTCTTTGATCTGTATTTAGGATCTGAATACATGCCAAGGCTTTTGAAGTAGCAGTGTTTCATGTTTATTTTGCCTTTATGTTTCATTGGCTTAGACCAGGGCACTCCAACCCTGTTCCCGGAGAGCAACCATCAGGGCCGGCCCTCCCATTAGGCAAGATTAGGCAGTCACCTACGGCGGCACTTGAATTTGGGGCGGCATTTTTGCAATTGGCTGCCACCCTCCGGGGTCCCTGATCGGCTACTACACCACTGGCGCCCCAGACACTAGCTCATAGTGGTTGCTGCAGTTCCGGCCCCCCACCCCATTCCCGCTTCTATCGAAGTTCACTCCCACTATCCTTGATAGCTATGGTGGTGTGTGTGTTTATATGGGATTATCCAATTTTGAAACATTAATAAAAATGTGTCTGCCATGTAAATGATTGTACTCTTCGCTGCTAGAACCAGCAAACAGGGTCAGTCTCGGCGAATGCTTGTCATTCTCCACACCGGCTGATGGATATTGCTGCGCACTGAATACGATTCACCAGGGAATTTATTTGGTTTAGAGATTGTGACTCTTATCATTCGTTTTTTTATATATATTCGCTTCCTGGTAGTTTTTTGCTACAATGTCTAAATGTCTAAGAGACAAATTTTGTTTCAAATCTCTATAGCTTTTCGCTGAAATGATATCCGCTAGTAGTAGCTAGCTAACATTAAATGGCTAGGTTAGGCTATTGTCTTAATCACTAATCGTCTTCCTAAACAGTTTTAAAGTTTGTGTGCGAACCGGAGGAGTACGAGCCATCCACTTCCACCCATGATGACAGCTCTCTGGGTGGACGAGAACTGATGGACGAACCAGGCCTAGCCACACCTCCAAACAATGCCGGTGGAGACCCTACTACTCAGATTCATCACTCCACGTCCCCCGATGACAGTGGTGGTGCGGTTGCTAAGTCCGACTACCAGACAAAAATCATAAAAGATCCCGGTGAAGGGCCAAAATACAGTACCAGTCAAAAGTTTGGACACACCTACTCATTCAAGGATTTTTCTTCCTTTTTACTATTTTCTATACTGTACAATAAAACTGAAGACATCAAAACTATGAAATAGCACATATGGAATCATGTAGTAACCAAAAAAGTGTAAAACATATCAAAATATATTTTATATCTGAGATTCTTCAAAGTAGCCACCCTTTGCCTTGATGACAGCTTTGCACACTCTTGGCATTTTTTCAACCAGCTTCATGAGGTCGTCACAAGGAATGCATTTCAATTAACAGGTGTGCCATGTTAAAAGTTCAGTTGTGGAATTTCTTTCCTTCGTTTAAGCCAATCAGTTGTAACGAGTGCGCTGAGAGTCGGGAAGCAAGTACAGGGAGTGAGTGTTTTAATAATAGATACACGAAACAATAAACACGAAACACAAACAACGCACTAACATTAAACAGAGTCAATAACACCTGAGGAAAGAACCAAGCGGAGTGACAAATATAGGGAAAATAATAAAGGAGGTGATGGAGTCCAGGTGAGTGTCATGAGGCGCTGGTGTGCTTGACAATGGTGACAGGTGTGTTGGATAATCAGCAGCCTGATGACATAGAGAATGGAGAGAGAGTATACGTGACATTGGACAAGGTAGAGGTGGTATACAGAAGATAGCCCTATTTGGTAAAAGACCAAGTCCATATTATGGCAAGAACAGCTCAAATAACCAAAGAGAAATGACAGTCCATCATTACTTTAAGACATGAAGGTCAGTCAATCCGGAACATTTGAAGAACTTTGAAAGTTTCTTCATGTGCAGTCACAAAAACCATCAAGTGTTATGATGAAACTGGCTCTCATGAGGACCACCACAGGAATGGAAGACCCAGAGTTACCTCTGCTGCAGAGGATAAGTTCATTAGGAGTTACCAGCCTCAGAAATTGCAGCCTAAATAAATGCTTCACAGAGTTCAAGTAACAGACATATCTCAACATCAACTGTTCAGAGGAGACTGTGTGAATCAGGCCTTCATGGTCGAATTGCTGCAAAGAAACCACTACTGAAGGATACCAATGAGGAGAAGAGACTTGCTTATTCCAAGAAACATGAGCAATTGACATTAGACTGGTGGATACCTGTCCTTTGGTCCGATGAGTCCAAATTGGTTCAAACTGCCTTGTCTTTGTGAGACGCAGAGCAGGTGAATAGATTATCTCCACATGTGTGGTTCCCACCGTGAATCATGGAGGAGTAGGTGTGATGGTGTGGCGTTGCTTTGCTGGTAACACTGTCAGTGATTTATTTAGAATTCAAAGCACACTTAACCAACATGGTTACCACAGCATTCTGCAGCGATATGCCATCCCATCTGGTTTGAGCTTAGTGGGAATATCATTTGTTTTTCAACAGGACAATGACCCAAAACACACCTCCAGGCTGTATAAAACCTATTTGACCAAGAAGGAGAGTGATGGAGTGCTGCATCAGATGACCTGGCCTCCACAATCACCTGGCCTTAACCCAATTGAGATGATTTGGGATGAGTTGGACCACAGAGTGAAGGAAAAGCAGCCAACAAGTGCTCAGTATATCTGGGAACTCCTTCAAGACTATTGGAAAAGCATTCCAGGTTAAGCTGGTTGAGAGAATCCCAAGAGTGTGCAATGCTTTCATCAAGGCTGAAACTCTCGTCGAAATGGGTAGACCAAGACGCAGCATGATTTGGGTTCATCATATTTATTTAAATGTGAACCAGCAACAAAACAATAAAGAGAAACAAACAAACGAACGTACAGCCTTGTAGGGCTCAAAAGCAACAATACAAAAAACAAGATCCCACAAACAACAGGTGGGAAAAGGCTACCTAAATATGATCCCCAATCAGAGACAACGATAAACAGCTGCCTCTGATTGGGGAACCATACCAGGCCAACATAGAAATACAAAAACTAGACTAAACTTAGAGATAATAAACACCCCCCAGTCACACCCTGACCTACTCCACCATAGACAATAAAGACTTTCTATGGTCAGGACGTGACAGTACCCCTCTCCAAAATGTGATGACTCCGGCCGCAAAACCTGAAACCAAAAGGGAGGGTTAGGGGGGTGGGTGTCTAGTGTCGGTGGCGGCTCTGGTGCGGGACGCAGAACCCTCTCATCCCGCGGATCCTCCAGCATCGGAGGCGGCTCAGGTGCGTGATGAAGAACCCGCTCATCCCCTCATCCAGCCATGCACCCGGGTTGGACACTGTGCCTGGACTGGGCACCAACGTAGAAGAAGACTCTGGCTTTGGAGCTGGACTGGACACTGTTCTTAGACTGGGCATTGGCGCAGGAGAAGGCTCTGGCCATGGAGCTGGAGGTTCCGAACCGTGGACCGTCGCAGAAGGTTCTGGACCGTGGACCATCTCTGGAGGTTCCGGATTGGGAACTGTGGTCGGAAGTTCTGGACTGTGGAGGCGCACTGGAGGCCTGATGCGTGGGACCGGCACTGGTGGTACCGGGCTGATGACACGCACCTCAGGGCGAGTGCGGGGAGGAGGCACAGGACGTACTGGACTGTGGACACACACCCCAAGGAGAGTGAGAGGAGCAGGAACAGGACGCACCTGACTGGGAAAGCACACTTGAGGGAGAGTGCGAGGAGCAGGCACAGGACACACAGGGCTGTGGAGACGCATTGGAGACCTGGTGCGTATAGCTGGCATCAATGGTACCGGAACTTTAACACACTTCTCACGGCAAGTGCGAGGAGCTGGCACAGGACGTATTGGGTTGTGAAGGTGCATAGGAGACCTGGTGTGTATAGCCGGCATCAATTGTTCCGGAACTTTAACACACTTCTCAGGACAGGTACGGGGAGCTGACAACACTTTCCTTTATTCCAAATCTGTGCATCCTCCATCAACTCAACAACTCTCACATTTCTCTTCCCTCCAAATACTCCTTCCTCTCCCAGACCAGCTCTGGTTCACTCCTCAGCTTCGCCGACTGCTCCTTGTGCCACCCCCCAAAAGTTTTTCTTGGGGTTTCTGTGGCTTTCCTCCCTGACCTCGTCGCTGCACCTCCTCCGCTGCTTCCGCCTGCTTCCACGGCAGGCTCTTCTCTCCTGCCACTATGTCGTCCCAAGTCCAGGATGTTCTTTTATTTATTTTTATTTTACCTTTATTTTACTAGGCAAGACAGTTAAGAACAAATTCTTATTTTCAATGACGGCCTAGGAACAGTGGGTTAACTGCCTGTTCAGGGGCAGAACAACAGATTTGTACCTTGTCTCTCTCTAATCTCGTCCAAAAACCAGGATGCCATTACCTCCCGGGCACGCTGCTTGGTCGGTTGTTTGTGGGATCTTCTGTAACGATCGTCGAAATGGTTAGACCAAGGCGCAGTGTGATTTGGATTCATCATATTTATTTTAAATGTGAACCAGCAACAAAACAATAAAGAGAAACAAACAAACGAACATACAGCCTTGTAGGGCTCAAAAGCAGCAGTACATAAAGCAAGATCCCACAAACAACAGGTGGGAAAAGGCTACCTAAATATGATCCCCAATCAGAGACAACGATAAACAGCTGCCTCTGATTGGGAACCATACCAGGCCAACATAGAAATACAAAAACTAGACTACACATAGAAATAATAAACTAGAACACCCTGACCTACTCCACCATAGAAAATAAAAGCTTTATATGGTCAGGATGTAAACAAAGTGGCTACTTTGAAGAATCTCAAATATAGAATATATTTAGATGTGTTTAACACTTTTTTGGTTACTACATGATTCCATATGTATTATTTCATAGTGTTGATGTATTCACTATTTTTGTACATACATCTATCTATCTATATACATGTAGAATAAAGAAAAATGAGTAGGTGTGTCAAAACTTTTGACTGGTACTGTATATGAATGGATCTTTACGGAACATGTTAGTGCAGGCTGGGCCACATCAGGATAAGGAGGGGAATTTCCCAAGAAATGAGGGTCAATGAAAGTTTTCAGTGGCACAGTACATAGGAAGATGTAGAACGGGGAGAGAGTGGATACTCCATGGCTTGTCTTTTCCAAGCAAAATGATCCAGCCTTCTGGTGTTGCTGCAAACTTTTTTTCGCACAAGTGTAAATCTGCCCTGGTCAGGGATGGAACCAGGGACTGGAATAATCTGTGCCACCTCCTCAGCTCGCATGAGAAGTGGCATGACCACCTAGATAGTGTCAAGAAGATCAGGCTGGTGTCCAAGCAAATTATCGATGCCCAAGCCCAACGGGCCATTGACCGAAAGACTCCACTGGCAGCCGGTGCTGAAGACACTCATGGCCCTGATACTCGTAATGGCCACCTAGAACATTGTGCTATGTGGGACCACTGACAGGCTGAATGAACCAAATAATTGGAACTTTCTGAAGTTTGTGAAAATGCTGGGTATCTTTGATGGAATCATGAAGGAGCATGTAAGGAGTGAAAAAATGCACTAACTTGGTAAAACAATATAGAAGGAAATCATTGACATGCAGAGATCCAGCAGACAGTGTGCAGTGAGCTAAAAGCAGCCAAATACGTTTCTTTAATTTTGGACTGCACACCAGACAAAAGCAAAACAGAGCAGATGACCATGGTGGTGTGTTTTGTTTCAACCAAGGATGGTGGGTCAGTTCGCACGAGAGAGCACTTCCTGGAGTTTAGTGAACTGCTTGACACAACGGGGGCGGGCGGGCATCAATCAATCAATCAACTGTATTTATAAAGCCCTTTTACATCAGCAGATGTCACAAAGTGCTATAATATAGAAACCCAGCCATAAAACCCCAAACAGCAAGCAATGCAGATGTAGAAGCACGGTGGCTAGGAAAAACACAGTGGCTAGAAACATGGCATCGCCAGCATGAACATGAGAGGGCAGGGGTATGACAAGGGGCGAATATTCTCTCTGATGCAGCATCGTGTTGCTTGGAGGCGGCTGAGTTTTTTTAACACCATCCAACAGATTTATACATTTTTTCCCCCGGATCTACACACCGCTGGGACCTGCTGAAAGAGCATGTAAAAGATGGACTCACAGTGAAACCCCTCAGCACCACGAGATGGGAGAGGGGAGAGGCGTTGTACCGTGAGGTGTTGTTTTATCTGTTTTTTTTAAACCAAGTTTGCTGTTTATTTGAGCAATATGAGATGGGATGGAGTTCCATGCAATAATGGCTCTATAAAATACTGTACGCTTTCTTGAATTTGTGGACTGTGAAAAGACCCCTGGTGGCATGTCTGGTGGGGTAAGTGTGTGTGCCAGAGCTGTGTGTTAAGTTGACTATGCAAACTATTTGGAATTTTCAACACATGAATGTTTCTTATAAAAGAAGAAGTGATGCAGTCAGTCTCTCCTCAACTCTTAGCCAAGAGAGACTGGCATGCATAGTATTTATATCAGCCCTCTGACTACAATGAAGAGCAAGATGTGGCACTCTGTCCTGGGCCAGCTGCAGCTTAACGAGGTCTTTCCTTGCAGCACTGGACCACACGACCAGACAATAATCAAGATTAGGCAAAACTAGAGCCTGCAGAACTATTATTCACTGTATCACAATTCCAGTGGGTCAGAAGTTTACGTATGCTAAGTTGACTTAAACAGCTTGGAAAATTCCAGAAAATTATGTCATGGCTTTAGAAGCTTCTGGCTAATTGCCATAATTTTGTATCAAGTGGAGGTGTACCTGTGGATGTATTTCAAGGCCCACCTTCAAACGCAGTGCCTCTTTGGTTGCCATCATGGGAAGAAAAAAAAATCCAAGACCTCAGAAAAAATATTGTAGACCTCCACAACTCTGGTTCATCCTTGGGAGCAATTTTCAAACGCCTGAAGGTACCACATTCATCTGTACAAACAATAGTACGCAAGTATAAACACAATGGGACCATGCAGCCGTCATACCGGTCAGGATGGAGACGCATTCTGTCTCCTAGAGATGAACATACTTTGGTGCAAATAGTGCAAATCAATCCCAGAACAACAGCTAAAGACCTTGTGAAGATGCTGGATGACACAGGTACAAAAGTATCTATATCCACAGTCAAACAAGTCCTATATCGACATAACCTGAAAGGCCGCTCAGTAAGGAAGAAGCCACTGCTCCAAAACTGCCATAAAAGCCAGACTGTGGTGTGCAACTGCACATGGGGACAAAGATCATACTTTTTGTCCTCTGGTCTGATTAAACAAAAATAGAACTGTTGGGCCATAATGACCATCGTTATGTTTGGAGGACAAATGGGCACGCTTGCAAGCCGAAGAACACCATCCCAGACGTGAAGCACAGGGGTGGCAGCACCTTGTTGTGGGGGTGCTTTGCTGCAGGAGGGACTGGTGCACTTCACAAAATAGATGGCATCACGAGGCAGGAAAATGTTGTGGATATATTTATTGAAGACATCAAGACATCAGTCAGGAAGTTAGAGCTTGGTCGCAAGTGGGTCTTCCAAATGGACAATGACCCCAAGCATTCTTCCAAAGTTGTGGCAAAATGGCTTAAGGACAAAGTCAAGGTATTGGAGTAGCCATCACAAAGACTTGACCTCAATCCTATAGAACATTTGTTGAAAAAGCATGTGTGATCAAGGAGGTCTACAAACCTGACTCAGGTACACCAGCTCTGTCAGGAGGAATGGGCCAAAATTCACCTAACTTATTGTGGGACACTTGTGGAAGGCTACCTGAAAAGTTTGACCCAAGTTATAAAATTTAAAGGCAATGTTACCAAATACTAATTGAGTGTATGTAAACTTTTGACCCACTGGGAATGTGATGAAAGAAATAAAAGCTGAAATAAATCACTCTCTACTATTATTTTGACATTTCACATTCTAAAGTGGTGATCCTAACTGACCTATGACAGGGAACCTTTACTCTGATTAAATGTCAGGAATTGTTACCTTACCTACGGGATTCCAGGGACATCGAAGTGATGAGCAGGAGACTGGACAGTGAGGCAAAAACACTTGACGCACTGGAGTACATATTCAGACATCAAATGGCCTCCTTGTATCCCAGTGCCTTTGCTTCCGCTGAGAGCTCTTCTCACACTCGCCGTGACAGTGGTAAGTTGAGAACGCACATTCTCCAAGTTCAAACTCATCAAAATCTACCTGCGCTCTACTATGAGTCAAGAGAGACCCAATGGACTCTCCACCGTATCAATTGAGCACGAGTTGTCTTACGAAATCAACCTCCAACAAGCAGTGCAAGCTTTTGCTGCCAGGAAGGCCAGGCGAGTCAACTTTGAATAAAAGGTAAGCGTTGATCATACACTCGCATTAATTCTATAACTGAGTAATTTGTCAGATTACTCAATTATCTATGAAGTGTTTACTTTGTATTTTTATTTATTTAATTAGACTACATCCCCCTCTATCTCTCTCTGTCTCAGATGATTTGATTTCAGGACCATGGACAGCCACCGAGAGAAAACGTTGCTGACTGCAATGCAGCACCACTGCAAAGGAAAGAGAACCCTCTAGACGGGCCACGAAATAAATAAATGCTGAAACTGATGTTGGGCAATCAAATTCGATATGTAAACAAACAAAATTTGTGAAGGCTGGGTAATTGACATAATGCTTATTTTACACTTCTCCAGCGAAATGAGGCCTACCATGCATTTATGAAAGCACTTGATTCCAAAGCTCAAATTATCACTATTCTTTTACAGTTCTACAGGAATATGAAATGATATGTTAAGTATCTTAAATAAAAGTGTTATTTTATTGTAATTGTAACAATTGTGGGGTCGTGCCATGTGTGATAACAGGTGGCATATTATTAGTAAGAAACTTGTTTTCCTATTTTATTTGTTTATTTCACCTTTATTTAACCAGGTGGGCTAGTTGAGAACAAGTTCTCATTTGCAACTGCAACCTGGCCAAGATAAAGCAAAGCAGTGTGACACAGACAATAACACAGAGTTACACATGGAATAAACAATAAACAAGCCAATAACACAGTAGAAAAAAGAAAGTCTATATACAGTGTGTGCAAAAGGCATGAGGAGGTAGGCAAAAAATAGGCCATAGGAGCGAATAATTACAATTTAGCAGATTAACACGAGTGATAAATGAGCAGATGATGATGTGCAAGTAGAGATACTGGTGTGCAAAAGAGCAGAAAAGTACATTTAAAAAAAACAGTATGGGGATGAGGTAGGTAGATTGGGTGGGCTATTTACAGATGGACTAGGTACAGCTGCAGCGATCGGTTACCTACTGTAAGCAGTTGTGATGCAGAGTGATTGCAACATTGTAACTCTCCGATGCAGGGATTAAAGTAAAATTATCTTCTGCCTGGTACAGGACCTCCTATATGGGCATAATCATAGAATAACATATATAATTGTAGCCTATTCTTCATATTCCAGAAAATAACTGGTAAAACCTACCTGTTTGACAGACACAATTATGTTATCCATAGATATCCGTATAGCCAAATCCTCAAATACTGTCGAATGCACTCCTCAAATGCCTCCGTGTCTGGGAAGGGCTTGGTGTGCTTGGTTAAAATCAGGGCTTGCATTGAGTGAGGGTATCACATAACCTTTGTTAAAGAAAAGGACAAAAAGGATATCTGTTGTTTGCTTTATGTTTTCAAATAAATACGTAAAAGGTGTTCAGATTATATAAAGCGTTCCTTATGGTAGAAACGAGCATTAAAATGCCTGCGAAAGACGTGTCTTCGATGTTTGTGGGGATAGATTGATTCCTCTCTATGACATTCGGAAGCTGAGCAGCAACCTATATTATTTCGAAGAGATTTTCTTTTTTTTAAATGGACTTTGTTGTTCTGTCCCTGAATGAATGAATTGAGCTTTTACACTTTCTGAAAAGATAAGATGTTTGTTTAAACCCAGGCAGCTTTTAAGGAAGCACTTCTGTTGGGTTATACAAAGGACAAGTAATCAGATGTAAAATTAAACATTGTGTTTAATTTGTAGTATAAGTCTATGAATTGGGCTGATATTATGTTCTGTTCCTGCGATTTGTAGCTGAGGAAAACCTATAGTCGACCACCTGCTGTACATTGTTTAGCCGGGATAGGAGGGGGGTGGCAGTTTTTTATTTCACCTAGGGTGGCAGAACGTCCAGGGTCGGCCCTGGCTACCATCCTGTACGTTTTTGCGCCAAACGTAATCACCTGATTCGAATAATTAGCTGGTTGATAAGCTTAATCTTAGTTAGTTCAAGTTAGCTTAAAGTTGGTTCAAATGGGGTTGAAGCGAAAACCTACATGAAATGTAGCTCTCCAGGAACAGGGATGGAGAGCCTTGGCTTAAACTACAGTATATAATATTGATCAGTTTGACAGGTTTCCCATAGTCCTACTGAAGGCATACTGTGCACGCCTTCCTTCTGATCGTGCTTTGACGTTTCTAAAGGAAGAGGGTAATCAGTAAACCGGGGAATGTTATTTCTCAGTGGAGTCCAGAGTTAATCAAGGATGAACGTAGGAAGACGTCACAAGTGTTGCTGTGTCGAGGTTCCACAAGTTATTTGTTTTGTTGCCACAGTGCTATGTGATTAGGTCCCTCTCTAAGGAATTTGAATAAAGTCATCGCTATTTAAATGCAATGACATTCGATTAATGCCGTCTTGTAAATTATATTTACTTTCTCATTTGCCGTAAAATGAGTTTGCAATATTGTGGCGTAGTTTTCTTCAAATCAAATCAAATGTTATTGGTCACATACACATGGTTAGCAGATGTTAATGAGAGTGTAGCGAAGTTCTTGTGTTTCTAGTTCCAAAAATGCAGTAATATCTAACAAGTAATTTAACAAGAACTACCTTATACACACACAAGTGTAAAGGAATGAATAAGAATATGTACATATAAACATATGGATGAGCGATGGCCGAACGGCATAGTCAAGATGCAGTAGATGGTATAGAGTACAGTATATACATATGAGATGAGTAATGTAGGGTATGTAAACATTATATAAAGTGGCATTGTTGAAAGTGACTAATACATTTTTTACATCCAATTTGTAGTTATTAAAAATGATTATAAAGTGGCTAGAAACTTGAGTCAGTATGTTGGCAGCAGCCACTCAATGTTGGTGATGGCTGTTTAACAGTCCGATGGCCTTGAGATAGAAGCTGTTTTTCAGTCTCTCGGTCCCTGCTTTGATGCACCTGTACTGACCTCACCTTCGGGATGATAGCGGGGTGACCAGGCAGTGGCTCGGGTGGTTGTTGTCCTTGATGATCTTTTTGGCCTTCCTGTGACATCAGGTGGTGTATGTGTCTTGGAGGGCAGGTAGTTTAGAATGATAGTTTAGTTAGTTTGGGGAATGATAGTTTAGGGTAGTTTAGTTTAGAATGAAAATGAGTTTCAAAGTTATCCAGGAAATGCACAGAGGCTAGTGCTGAAATGTTGTTTCTGATGTTGGTTCAATTACTTTAATTCCATTTAGTACATTTTTTGTGAACTCAACAAATCATTTCTCTAGAGAGAAATCCTATCAAGCACGAGAGACATCAAATCAAGAACGGACTGTGGGACGTTGTAGTTTTCAAATATTCTAGCCATAAAAAAACGATGCCAGCTGATTCTTGATTTCGACTGGCTGAGAAACGCTGCCTGTCTGTCTGTCTGTCTGTCTGTCTGTCTCGTCCCGACTCCCGACACGTTCATTACTATGGGATAGCTGGAGATCGAATTTGAGTATTGAAACAATGTTGCAAATGTGGGAGAGACAGACAGCAAGGTTTATACAAATCTCCAGTGTTGAAAACTAAATGTTAGTCGAAAAGAAATGTGAGATAATGTCTAGATGCTTTTTGTAGTGAAGATCAAGTTTATAAAATTGCCTGGCTGGACTGATGAGACAGTGGATTGGCTTTCAGATGGAACAGAGTAAATAGGCATTTTAATGTCATATATTTAGCCGGTGGTAACTTGTGGAAAAGACACTCTCTGAAATGCGTTTTTAACCAATCAGCTTTCAGGATTAGACCCAGCCGTTGTATGTTATGAGGATATTATGAGGACATACAGTTGATATTGTGACATGGACGACTACCGCTTCTAAAGTGATGTTTAGTCAGAGCCAGACTGTTTATCCCTGGGTTGTCCCCTGTGTCTTGCAGCGTGTCAGCAGCAGTGAGACCGAGCAGAGTGGTGAGGGTGGTGTTTGGGATGCGGAGAGCCGTGTAGGAGCTAAGTGGGCACCTTACCTTAACGCCATCTGCTTCCTGTGCCGCTTCAAGATGGATTAGAGCCTTTACGCCTCCAGAGATCAAAGGTACGTGATGTCTCGTAATCAGCCGCTACTCACCTGCTCTCCTCGATAAGGCTTTGGCCCAGGAGTGGAGAAGCGTAGAGGAGCAACAGAGGGAGTGTCAAGTCCCACTGTTGTTTGTCTAGTGTAGTACAGTGGGCTACATGATGGCTGGCCATTACTCCCCATTGAATATAATGCATTTGTAAAGTATTCAGACCCCTTCAGTTTTTCGACTTTGTTCCGTTAGTCTTATTCTAAAATGGATTAAATAAAACATGTTCCTCATCAAAATAGACACAATGCCCCATAATGAAAAAGCAAAAACATGTTTAGAAATGTTTGCAAATGTATTAAAAGATAATAAAAAAGACAATAAAAAGATAAGATAATTTAAAAAAAAATGTGTTTACATAAGCATTCAGTTTCCATAGATCATCCTTGAGATGTTTCTAGAACTGTAACGGGGTTCTTCTGTTGAAGGAGAGGCGGACCAAAACGCAGCGTGGTTATTGTGATACATCTTTAATCAAGATGAAAATGGAACAATGTACAAAAAACAAGAAACCGTGAAAAAAACAAAAACAGCCCTATCTGGTCTAACAAACACAAAGACAGGAACAATCACCCACAAACCCCAACACCAAACAGGCTACCAAAATATGGTTCCCAATCAGAGACAATGACTAACACCTGCCTCTGATTGAGAACCATATCAGGCCAAACACAGAAACAGACAAACTAGACACACAACATAGAATGCCCACTCAGATCACACCCTGACCAAACAAAACATAGAAACATACAAAGCAAACTATGGTCAGGGTGTGACAAGAACTTCATTGGAATCCACCTGTGGTAAATTAAATTGATTGGACATGATTCGGAAAGGCACACACCTCTGTATATAAGATCCCACAGTTGACATTGCATGTCAGAGCGAAAACCAAGCCATCAAAGGAATTGTCCGTAGAGCTCAGAGACAGTATTGTGTCGAGGCACAGATCTGGGGAATCGTACTAAAAAATGTCTGCAGCATTGAAGGTCCCCAAGAACACAGTGGCCTCCATTCTTAAATGGAAGAAGTTTGGAACCACCAAGACCCTTCCTAGAGCTGGCCGCCTAGCCAAACTGAGCAATCAGGGGAGAAGTGCCTTGGTCAGGGAGGTGACCAAGAACCCGATGGTCACCCTGACAGAGCTCCAGAATTCCTCTGTGGAGATGTGAGAACCTTCCAGAAGGACAACCATCTTTGCGGCACTCCACCAATCAGGCCTTTATGGTAGAGTGGCGAGACAGAAACCCCTCCTCAGTAAAAGGAACATGACAGTCCGCTTGGAGTTTGCCAAAAGGCACCTAATGGACTCTGACCATGAGAAACAAGATTCTCTGGTCTGATGAAACCAAGATTGAACTCTTTTGGCCTGAATGCCAAGCATCACATCTGGAGGAAACCTGGCGCCATCCCTACGGTGAAGCATAGTGGTGGCAGCATCATGCTGTGGGGATGGTTTTCAGCTGTAGGGACTGGGAGACCAGTCAAGGGAAAGATGAAAGGAGCAAAGTACAGAGAGATCTTTGATGAAAACCTGCTCATGAGTGCTCAGGACCTCAGACTGGGGTGAAGGTTCACCTTCCAACAAGACAACGACCCTAAGCACACACCCAAGACAACACAGTAGTGGCTTCTCAGAATTTCCTTGAGTGGCCCAGCCAGATCCCAGACTTCAACCCGATCGAACATCTCCCCATCCAACCTGACAGAGATTAAGAGGATTGGCAAAGAAGAATGGGAGAAATTCCCCAAATTACAGATGTGCCAAACTTGTAGCGTCATACCCAAGAAGACTCAAGGCTTTAATTGCTACCAAAGGTGCTTCAACAAAGTACTGAGTAAAGGGTCAGAATACCTTTTTATGAGGTAATGTGTGTAGAGTGATGAGGGGATTTAAAAAAAAAATAAAAAAAATTTAGAATAAGACTGTAACGTCACAAAATGTGACGAAGACTTTCGCAAGACTTTCCCAAAAGCACTGTATGTATGATTGCGTCAGAGGGAGTTGAGAGAAAGAGCCAGGCTGCTTTTGATGCAGTAAATTGTGCTGCAGACATGACATTTTTCAAGGATGGGGAATTAAGAAAGATCGGACCGCAGACAGGACCTTACCTGGTAACAGGAACCTCTTTGAAGATGTTTTAGGAAGAAGGAGCTCTCTTGTTTACGTGAGACTTGCAAGCAAGCTGCATGGGAGGGATGGGAGGACTAATATACTGTTGCACCACCTCTAAAGTGCCTGAGGGAAGGAAATGATTTGTTTTTAGGGTAGCACAGTTTTTACAGAGTTGAAACATGGGTGAGATGTACTGTACCATCAGTATGCGCTAGAGATACTCTCCTTCTTGACTTTTCCTACTTCATTTGTTTCTGTCGGAATCTTCCTGCTTGTGTTTGTTGTTTTAGCACGGTGCCAAAACAAGCCATTACTCTTTTCCCAGTGCCGCGCCGACTTAAAACCAAACTGTGCTGCCTCGCATATCTTATTTGCACATTCTCCTTTTCAGCACGGTTCCAACCACTGACGGTGACAGGTAGCCTAACGGTTAAGAGGGTTGGGCCAGTAACCGAATGCTCGCTGGTATGAATCCCAGAGCCGACAAGATGAAAAATCTGTCAATGTGCCCCTTGAGCAAGGCACTTGACTCTAGTTGCTCTGGATAAAAGCGTCTGCTAAATGGGTCAAATGTCAATGTAACCCGCTCAGGACAGCTTGGCTCGGTTTGGCTCAGTGGTGTGAAAAGCCCTTTTGAGTCTGAAGAGACAGATCCAATATTGCCTCTGAAGTATTTTTTTGAGAAAGGGACTTTGTCCGAAATCACACAGATTACGTAGCTGAGTGTAGCAGGAGATCAGGATTTTATGCCAAGCCATTTTTATTCACAGGAAAATCACATGATGCAGCCGACGGATCATACAGAGGCTCTCTCCAATATCTACCTGCTGTTCTGGGCCAGGGAAAAAAAACAGCCACATTCAAAGGAAGCTTAGATTGACACAAAGAGGATCTGAATTTCCCCAAAGCTGCAGATACAGTATCTTCCAGATGGCAAACAATGGCTATGTAGAGCCGATCACACTGAAAGTTGTTAAGTCTTTTAGAGCTAGCTTCCTCACCTGTGAACTTTTCACCCAGCATGCATTGCCTGGTATATCTTGTGTTTTTATGTACTTTTTCCTCATACATGCAGACGCACACACAAAAGTACACACAGACAGACGCATGCGCACGAGCACGCGCACACACACACACACACACACACACACACACACACACACACACACACACACACACACACACACACACACACACACACACACACACACACACACACACACACACACTCAACCTCTTTTATGGAACATACTTTATTTGTGGATGAAATTTCAATACAGATGAATGTGCTGCATAACATGCTTTTCATATGTTTTTTAGTAGCCCCAGTCCTCCCACAGGCTGCATTGGCATGGTCTGAATACAAATATAACAATACAAAGTCTGCTCAGAAAGCATGAGGTACTGGCCCTGTGAAATTCACTGGGAACCGAATTTTACTTAGCTGACTTTGGCCCAGATATATTTCAATTTCATAGCATATGCATTCTTGCATGAGGTGCACTTATATCACTCTGCTGCAGATACTGAAAAATATCCCTCCAGTGTACATAAACCTCCACTTTTATACCGGATCTTAAATCACCAGAGTGTTTTTTTACTCAGGCTAGTTTATCATCTTCATTAAAATGGATACACTTCATATTGTTTACCATTTAACAGTTCTCAGTGATGCTCCAATAACCAAACAGCATTCTGGTGCTACCTCCGCCATCCGTTCCTGCGTGAGCCGTGCAGCAAACAGAGCCGGGTGGAGTTGAATCTTTCCAGCAGTGTGTGTTCACTGAACTCATCAGGTCCAGTCTGCCGCTGAGGTCTCCTGCCTTTATCCATGCACCTGAGAGCTGGAGATAAGCCACACTGATTTTTGTCTGCTGCTATGTAACAGATTGCATTGTGAGACGGGCATCAAGGACCCAGGAATCACTGGAGGGAAGTCTGGGCTGGCCAGAAGGAGCGCTGTGCATGTTGAGAGAAACTTCTTTTTTTTAAACCTCAGAATACCATTTGAATGAGAAACAGCTGACGTGTGCGTGTGCATGAGTGTGTGTGGTGTCCCCCCAGCATGGCTGCACGGTCATCATCCCAGTTGGGCCCCTGTAGAGGCTTGGATTAATGCATAAGGTCATTGACTTGTGAGTAAGGCTGTGTAATCAGCAGCTTTTACTGCCGCTATAAACCTTTTTTCACAGTTCTTTGGGTCACAGAGTGTGCAAGTTCTCTCACTTCATCAAGAGAGTGAGTGGGAAAGGGCACGGCGGAGAGGGTCATGGAGATTGAGTGTGTCACTGATTCCACCCAGCATGCCATTTCCCTAAATGTTACTGTCAATTTTCTTATCAGGCAAAAATCACATTTTTCAGACAGATGCTCGGCTTGTGCCACATAACATGGCTTCTGATCCAGGTGTTGCATCTGTGTGCCATTCGGGGCTGTACTGAGAGTTTTCTGTTGTCCTTCCTGGCGCTTGTCCTATTGCCCATTGAAATTCGGTTTGTTTCACTCATGTTTGATCAGTGTTGTTTAAATAGCTGTCTCAATATTTGCGGGCCCAATTGCGAAGATGCCTGGTTGTTTAGCTTCATCAGTGGAATCGTGTTTCTCCCCCCCGTTTAGTCGATGGTTCGTCCCACACTGTGACAAGTCTAGCGGAAAATGAAATTAGGAGGAGGAGTAGCAGTTGGATTTAGGATTCCCAGCTAGCCAAGCTCTGCCTGTGTTGTACATGACACATACAGTACAGGCTAGTACAGGATGAAGTGAAAGGGATTGTTATGCGATGACCTTGCATGCATACACTGAAATGCACGAGTCGTCAACGTCTACGAACTCAAGGGATGTTGACCTTGAGCAATCCGTTAGAGAGCCACTGAAATGATATGACCTGTGTTACTGTTGTGCCGTTTCGCTCTCTCAGTGTATACACCATGTAATGGACAAGCGTACACCCTCTTGCAATGTGAACGTGGGGTAAACAAAACTGCCACGAACTGGAGATGCACCGTTGAGGTCCTTTGCTTCACTAGGAGCTTAAAAGGTGAAAAACTAAGTCAAACCATGTGAATGACATGGCTTGAAGTTGTTGAAAGCGGTCAAACAGGTAGGCATGCTGTAGGCTGTTTGATTCTGGAAAAGGTAGATAAAAGAACACATTGAAGCCTTGAAGAAGCTCTCCCCCCATATGAGCGTTACAGGTCTCTCATTACACAAGACATCCTTTGGAGCTGGCCATGATATATTCCTCGATGGTTGGAAGTGAGAGTGTTATGCTCTGTAAAGCCTAGAGTAGTGGAACCTGTTTTTAGCATTACAAATCGAGGACATATCGAGGACCTATCAGCACTTACAATTACCCAATTGGCAATTACAACCAATAAACTGGTTCTACAATGTAATAGGCAATTTCCACATCCATTGTTTTTATGATTATTATCCTATTGATATTCCATCACCATTCATACATGGAAAAATAATATATCTTATTCAACTCCAAAGCGTGGGCCACTTTGCCTATTTCTAGGGTCACTGAGGCATGTACGCTCCTCTTACACACAACCAGAAGGATAAACATTAGATGGATGGTGCTTTCAAGACAATGCAGCGCTCCATCACTCTCTTTCTTGGTCAAATAGCCCTTACACAGCTTGGAGGTGTGTTTTGGGTCATTGTCCTGTCGAAAAACAAACGATAGTCCCACTAAGCGCAAACCAGATGGGATGGCATATCGCTGCAGAATGCTGTGGTAGCCATGCTGGTCAAGTGTGCCTTGAATTCGAAATAAATCAAGACAGTGTCACCAGCAAAGCACCCCCACACCATCACACCTCCTCCTCCATGCTTCACGGTGAAAACCACACACGCAGAGATCATCTGTTTACCTACTCTGCGTCAGACACGGCAGTTGCAACTAAAAATCTCAAATTTGGAGTCATCAGACCGAAGGATAGATTTCCACCGGTCTGATGTCCATTGCTTGTGTTTCTTGGCCCAAGCAAGTCTCTTCTTATTATAGGTGTCCTTTAGTAGTGGTTTCTTTGCAGCATTTCGAACATGAAGGTCTGATTCACACAGTCTCCTCTGAACAGTTGATGTTGAGATGTGTCTTTTACTTGAACTCTGAGGTGTAGTTAATTGCCCATTTCTGAGGCTGGTAACTCTAATGAACATAATCTGCAGCAGAAGTATCTCTGGGTCTTCCTTTCCTTTGGTGGTACTTATGAGAACCAGTTTCATCATAGCGCTTAATGGTTTTTGCGACAGCACTTGAGAAACTTTCAAAGTTCTTGACATTTTACGGATTGACTGACATGTCTTAAAGTAATGATGGACTGTCGTTTCTCTTTGCTTATTTGAGCTGTTCTTGCCATAATATGGACTTGGTCTTTTACCAAATAGGGCTATCCTCTGTATACCACCCCTACCTTGTCACAACACGACTGATTGGCTCAAACGCAAATGTACTTTTAACAAGGCACACCTGTTAATTGTAATGCGTTCCAGGTGACTACATCATGAAGCTGGTTGAGAGAATACCAAAAGTGTACAAAGCTGTCATTAAGGCAAAGGTGGCTACTTTGAAGAATCTCAAATATAAAATATATTTTGATTTGTTTAACACTTTTTGGATTACTACACGTGCATTATTTCATAGTTTGGATGTCTTCACTATTATTCTACAATTTAGAAAATAGTAAAAATAAAGAAAAACCCTGGAATGAGTAGGTGTGTTAAAACTTGACTGGTACTGTAAATAAACAGAACGTCTACCTCATGATTCTTGCAAACATTCATGTTCACCGTAAACATCTCACCCACTCAGAGGGTAAGAAATTGTAAATGAAAATGTATCGTGTCATACATGAAACAGAAATGTCTAAGTGTTGCATTAAACGGCAAGGGGATGGAATGATGAAACGGTGGCAATTATTGTCGGAGTAGATAGATTTGCCGCACTGCCTAGTTTGGAGAGCACAAGTGGAGAGACGTGCTTATGTTTGCTCTTCGCAACAGCAGGCTAATTTATTCATTTTAACAACAAATTCCAAATGCAAGCTTCATAAGTAAATGATACATTTCAAACCATTTTTACATACCAAAATACCAGTAGGCCTATGCTAGTAATTGTTGCTTGATGCCCAATCGCTGGTGAGCATGCAAGGTAAACAATTCATATTCTTGTTCACCAAAACATTATTGGAGCTGCATATTTATTCCGACAATCCTCTCACCCTACGAATTGGTGTTTGCGCTGCAAACAATCCTATCGCTGTACATAACCTGACCTTTGTTGATTGACAGTTTGCTGGTCCAATCAGAGGGCAGAGTGTGCGTTTCACTAGCCAATCTGTTGCACGTCCTTTGCAAGGAGGGTGCTGCGCCTACCGTCTGTAGCTGTGTGGAGAGTAATCCACAGAGACTCTGGACCACAAAATGACTGACAAAACCTGGCCAGATAATTTAATGTCATTGGTCTCAAGTCAAAATTTTGTCCATAAGTCTTAAGTCGTCAAATTTGTGACTCAAGTCAAACACGAATCCAAATCATGTGACTCGAGTTCACAACTTTTCTCTGACATTTTATATTTATGAACCCGTACTGGAATTCCTTCTGTTTCTTTGAGGCTGTAATTACAAAACATGTACTATTGCCCATTCTACAACATATGTGACCGTATGTTTAAAAAAATGTATCTAGTGCCATGTGCTTCATCTCTGCAGATCTGCTTGTCGCTGACCGTAAAATTAGACTTCCAGCAACTTGTGTTTATGTTTGTTTCGACAGTGAGAACGAGAGAGGGAGAGAGATCTCTTAAATGAACCGTCTCGAGATGCGCAAAGAGAGGAGAGATGGGATGGGGTAGGGGGGAAAAACAAAGACAGATAGAGAGAAATGGAGAGGGTGAGAGAGAGACCTTGCCAGTCCTTAATGATCTAGTCTGAGCGGAGTGGAAGGAAGAGGCATGGCCTGGCCGGCCCAGGCTACAGTGACATCTGGCTCCAGTGGAGTGTGGTGAAGGGTGGTATTGCTAGAGATTGGTAAACACCATTTAGGATGGAGGAGGGGGGGGACCATCAGTAAAAATACTGTTGCTCCTGCCAAAGTCCTCTTGCCTGATTGATCGAACCACTTTGTTCCGTATTTCTATTATTGCAGTTTTATGAGATAGGGGCTGTGGAGGGTGTGAAGGAGAGGAGGGCAAGGGGGGTTTTTAGTGCCCATATCGATGCTTTGTCTGTTGCTGTGTAACATTGAAGTGAGCAAGCAGTTCCCAGATATCAAAATTATTATGGCCCAAATTCAGCCCACATATACCAGGTGATATGGCCAGACCTGGCCCACAGTCATCTGCTATCTGTGCTGTAGCCTAGCTACCAGTCAGAGTCTTAAAATAACCACAGCAATGTTTCGTATAGGTCTACATTGTGACATTTTACACAGCTCACAAAATGTTCTTTCTCCATTGTACCTTTTAAGCCTGCACCGAGGCATGAACATTTCTCCCACTGCATTGTGGAGCTGTGGAATGGATGAAGATGAGACCATTTGCTCTGAATAACCCTGTGCATGGGCCCAACACTGAGTGACAGCTCCTTATCTCTACTACTGCCGGGCTGATCAAAGTTGAAACAGGGTCAGGCTGAATTTAAGAGCAGCTAATTAAATGTCCGGGTTACACGCAAAGTGGTGCTTCATTTATCTTCTCATGCAGAGTCGGAGGGAGATACGGGGCACGGAATAAAAGGGGGTCTGAGTATTACTTCCAAGTTCAACAGCATCAGATAGAAGGAACATTCAACTGGCTTCATGTCCCCACCCCCATCTCCCTCATCTAGTTTTTTATAAAATCATTGTTCTGGGGGGCTCTAATAGGAGCTAAATCTAGACTATTCCCATGTTTCTGTCCATCTGCAATTCCTGTGTGCTGTGTCAAGGCCTTTTCCAAATGTCCATTTTCACAGGCTGCTTGAGAGGAGCGGGCGGTGATGGGAAGGCAGCAGTGGGGTTTGAAAAAGGTCACCGTTACTAGATCTGCCTGGCTGTCCCCTCGGCTATAGTACTCTCCTCTGGGGGAAAGCCGTTTTACACCCAGTGACACTTGCCAAAACAAGCACATGCTATTGACTACACTGTACTGTACATGATGAATGAAGGATGATGAATGATGGATGCTGAGCCATGACAACAACAACAACAACAAATCAAGTGCCTTGAGGTCTCATCTCCATTGTCATCTGCTGTGCTTGCAGAACAAGACAACCCCCACGGTTGAAAACACAATGAGTCCAGAACTTGAGATGTGCATGAGCTCCTTACGTAAATCCACCAATGGGTAGTTCATCGTTTCTGGGAGCGTTCTTAAACCCCAATTGAATGTTTTTGATATGTCAAAATGGCTAAACCCTTCGAATCTTTGTGATTGGGGCCACATAATATAGAATTGTAAATCAGGGTCGGTGGAGAACATTGTCCAGATTGACATTGCGGGTAAATGTGCTTAATGAAATGCAGTTATGTTCCAGCTATGGTAGATTATTACCTCAGAGAGAAAAGGCTTAGAGTGACGGAGGCAATCTCCATGGCCCAGAGAAGAAGCATCAGCAGCCAGCCTCGCTGCTTAGACAGAGACAAGTCTTTCCCTCTTAACCCAAATGACCCATGACATTCTCACGAAAACCATTCCATGCTTCCCCCTCTTTTAGTGACAGCAAAAATCGATGCAGATGCTCTTCAACTTAAAATCTCAACCTATTGACCCAAAGCATAGGTGCACGTCAATTACCCTGTTAACCTGCCAGATATCAACCAGTCCCTCATCTCCATTGCCTAAGACCCTGTATAAAACATATCAAGGGAGCATATTATCTGGAATTCAGATTGTGGATAAGATGCTCGGCACGTTTTAGTATTTCTTCTGAACTTAGTATGCTGATAACTTAATAACAAGCATAGCGAGGGGAGTTTGGAAGCCAGCAAGCCTGATCATGGAATGACTCATTACCTGTGTGTGGCCCACCTTAAAGTGTAATTACTCACCGGTGGCCTGTGAGAAGCATTCATCTGGGTTGGTCACCCTTTGGCTTCGCCATGTTCCTGAGAGGGGTGGATCTGGGGAGCTGGGCAACAGCAGGTGTAATATCTCAAACCGGACATCCATGAAGTCTGGAGATGAAAGTAGTACTTCTCCTCCACACAGCCACAGAATAAGGCACCACGAATGTGTTTATCGGGGGCCCTGATGTTACTGCCCTCCTTGCCTTGGACGGTCGGTCGGTCCACTTAGCATGCGTCTCCAGCCCCACACTATTAGTTTTCAGAAACATGCCTCCAAAAAAAGGCCGCTCTGAGGGTAGTCTCTGCTCAGGGTTTGATGTATTGCCCTCCATAAAGAACTTTCTGGCGCTCGTTGTTTTTGTTTTGCGTTTTAAGCACACTATAAGGCCTTTCGTCTCTCAATGCTCAGCCTACAGCAGCCACCTTATCTTTTCAGTAGCTAATGAGTAGTGCCTAGCCCCCCTTCGTTTTTGGATTGTAAAAGTGAATTTATCAACTCCAATCTGTGTTCTGTATCGGCATAAATCAACATGGTAAGAAACCTTGAAATGGTTCTTATCTGCATGGGGACCCTGCGTTGGATAGTTGATAAGAGATCAAGATACAGCAGCCTTCCTATGTCCTCAACTGTATCATCCTTTGTGATCATTTAGAATAAGGACGTTAACAGCACACTAGCTACTAAAACAACATTGTGCATTCACCATTTACGTTTCAGCAGTGCGGTATTACAAAGAGTTTGGGTTCAGAGTGAACTAATAAAAGTACAGCTGCCACTGGTGATATGTATCCCTCACTGCACTCCGCACCAAGAGTGATCACTTCCCTATGACTTCTGTAGAGGTTTTTGCTTGCATCTTCAAATTGAATAAGTCAATCGAATAGGCTGCGTGGTGACACCACAATCAGATCAGAACACTGGCACCAGGCTCTGCAAATAGGGAATCTAACATTGTTTTGTGTGGAATTGTTCCGGGGGCCCAGGTAATGCATCTCTAAAGGGACCTCTCCATTGTCTTAAATGTGAGCCCTGTCAGACAACATGGCCGCCGTGTCCTTGAGCATGAAGTATCTCAATTGAGAAAAAATGCGGGAAAAAAATCATTGGATCTTTTTGATTCATTTAGCATTTGCAATCCTTTTTTTGTTGTTTCATCAAATGTTGTTTCGATATTTAGATCACTCGCTAGCGGAACTCTGAGAGAAACAGTACCAGTTTGGACACATCTACTCATTCAAGGGTTTTTCTTTATTTTTTACTATTTTCTACAATAATAGTGAAGACATCAACACTGAAATAACACATGGAATCATGTAGGAACCAAAAAAAAGTATTTTAGATTTTAGATTCTTCAAAGTAGCCACCCTTTGCCTTGATGACAGCTTTGCACACTCTTGGAATTCTCTCAACCAGCTTCACCTGGAATGCTTTTCCTACAATCTTGAAGGAATTCCCACATATGCTGAGTACTTGTTGGCAGCTTTTCCTTCACTCTGTGGTCCAATTCATCCCAAACCACCTCAATTGGGATGAGTCTGTTGAACTCTGTGAAGTATTTATTTGGGCTGCAATTTCTGAGGCTAGTTACTCTTATGAACTTATCCTCTGCAGCAGAGGTTAAAAAAAAAAAAAAAAAAATTTTTTAAAAACTCTGGGTCTTCCTTTCCTGTGGGGGTCCTCATGAGAGCCAGTATAGGGCTATTTTCTGTATACCACCCCTGCCTTGTCACAGCACAACTGATTTGCTCAAATGCATCAAGAAGGAAAGAAATTCCACAAATGAGTTTTTAACAAGGCACACCTGTTAATTGAAATGCATTCCAGGTGACTACCTCATGAAGCTGGTTGAGAGAATGGCAAGAGTGTGCAAAGCTGTCATGAAGGCGAAGTGTGGCTACTTAGAATCTCAAATATAACATTTGTTTAATACCTTTTTGGTTACTACGTGAATCCATATGTATTATATCATAGTTTTAATGTCTTCACTATTATTCTACAATGTAGAAAATAGTACAAATAAATAAAAACCCTTGAATGAGTTGGTGTGTCCAAACCTTTGACTGGTACTGTACATTAATAGTTTCTACCCCTCTGTGGATGTGTGACTAGCCCTAAAATGATTCATTCAAAAATATTCAAACTTGGCCTGCATGTTTAAAATGAGTTGTCTTTGACATTAGCATTTGTTTGAGATGGTTACAATTTATTTCGCCTTCTGTCAAATAACTATTTAAGATCTATTTTGGTTTGAGAATGTATCTGTGGCTTGGATCACAATTGTGATACATATCTTGAAATTGAAGGAAATACGATTTTATTTATTTATTTTCCCAGAATGCCGTCATCATTCATCCCCCGTTGATGGAAATAACCATCTCTGTTTCTGACTCGCTTTTGACCTTCAGACAGTGACAGAGAGCGTACAGTAGCCTAGCCATTAGCTCAGGGAAGATATGGCCCTGTGTGATGAGGTCAGTATGACACAAGGGAGGAAGGAAACCGATCCCCATTCCCAAACCTCACTGAGCGATGGCTGTCCAACCCGGGGGGGGGGGGGACAAACTTCCATCCCCCATGTTATTGCACCCATGCCTCCCATACAGGCCTGCAAGATTTATCCCGGCCGTAAGTCTCCGGGACATGGCATTGCCAGAAAATGGCCCCTTCCCTCCCCCTGACTCCCTCCATCCTGTCCTATCCATCTGGTCGTGTCTCAGCAAGAGTGGGGGAAACTATCGCAGCTCCACATTATCCGTGCCGCACAAAGTGGCACCTGCATTAATCACAGTGGGGGCTGGAGAGTCTATCTGCTCTGTTCCGCAGTTTTTTTTTGGGGGGGATTAGGGGAGTTGTGATAAGGGGAGAGGGACCGGGGCTGCAGCAGTAGCAGCACAGGGAGTGGGGAGTCAGCAGAGATCTAACAGGACATGAGATGGAAGTGAAGCGGGAGGGAAAGGGAAGCAGGGGCTGAGCCAGTGGATGGGGCGTGCTGGGGCCCGCAGTGCGTCTGTTTACTCTACTGCTGTTGATTAGTTTAGGGAAATGGGGGTGGGGAATATATGACAGAAGAACAGAGGAGTCATGCCTGGGCACTCTGGCTATATGGAGCTAGCTAGCTAGCAGACACACTACAAACAGAGACTTTTCTGTCACTATAATACTCTGAGGGGCAGAGATAACGATGCAGCTTACCCACAGCGTCAAAGACCCTCGTATCCCCTGATCTACAGTGCCTTCAGAAAGTATTCATACCCCTCGACTTATTCCACATTTTGTTTTTGCAGCCTGAATTCAAAATGGATTCACTTTTTTTCCATCATCTACACAGAATACCCCATAATGACAAAGTGTACAGATGAGTCTTTTTTTGTGTACGTCTAAGAGCTTTGCACACCTGGATTGTACATTATTTGCACATTATTCTTTATGTACACATTATGCATTCAGGACATAAAGTTAATTTCTTAGCCACATTTTTTTTAGCAGTTTTACCTTAGTGCCGTATTGCATACAGGATGCATGTTTTGTAATGTTTTTTATTCTGTACAGGCTTCCTCCTTTTCGCTCTGTCACATAGGTTAGTATTGTGGAGTAACTACAATATTGTTAATCCATCCTTAGTTTTCTCCTATCACAGCCATTAAACTCTGTAACTGTTCTAAAGTTTCCTTCCTCTCCGGCAACTGAGTTAAGATGGACGCCTGTATCTTTGTAGTGACCATCCATAATAACTTCACCATGCTCAAATGGATATTCCATGTCTGCCTTCTTTGCGAGGCATTGGAAAACAACTCTGGTCTTTTTGGTTGAATCGGTGTTTGAAATTCACTGCTCGACTGAGGGACCTTACAGATAATTGTATGTGTACTCTAAATAAAATCATGTTAAACACTATTATTGCACACAGAATGAGTCCATGCAACTTATTATGTGACTCGTTAAGCAAATTGTTACTCCTGAACTTATTTAGGCTTGCCTTAAGAAAGGGGGTTGAATACTTGACTCAAGACATTTCAGCTTTTCATTTATAATTAATTTGCAAAAGATATTAAAAACATAATTCCACTTTGACATTATGGGCTATTGTGTGTTGGCCAGTGACACAAAATCTCAATTGAATATATTTTAAATTCAGGCTGTAACACAACAAAATGTAGAAAAAGTCAAGGGGTGTGAATATTTTCTGAAGGCACTTTATAGGAAATATGTTAGGAAACCGCTTTATTATTTGTAAGTAGCTGTAGTAGTTTATTTGTTATTACAATCCTCTGTATAAATTGTTATGGATTTAAAAGAAACTGGTATTGGACACTTGGTTTTAGTGCTCGAAAGGCAACAGTTGACTTTTTCGATGTCCGGTAAGAGGACATGAATTGTCATTTGGTGTAACAGTAGCTAGGTACAGTCATTTGGGATAACAGCAGTTTGTGTCATTTTGGGTTATAGCAGGTCAAGGAAGAAGAAAACGGAAAATTATTTTACAGGTCCTGAGTGCATTTAGCGAAGGCCACTTTGTTCGCCCAGGCAGAGAGGCAGAGAGAGAGAGGCAGAGAGAGAGAGGAGAGAGAGAGAGAGAGAGAGAGAGAGAGAGAGAGAGAGAGAGAGAGAGAGAGATTTCCCAACCTTCATGTTTTTGATATATTCTTTCAATTTCCATTCACACAATGTTGTTTTGGGAACATTTCAACAAGCTTATATCATGGTGGGACTGGCAAATTGTCCAACCTAAATCAAGTACCCCACAATGTTCTGTTGTTCAGTCCCATAATGTCCATTATGACCTAATTTTGGGGTCAACGAAGGAAAGTATTCACACTACAGTGTATACACCCCCCCCACACACACGGAACACCCACCCATTCTCAACCATCCGCAGTGTCTATTCAAACATAACTTTTCAATCAAACCTCTTCTGTAGTTCATTAACAGTTGATGGTCCCATTCAAATAATGCAATTTGACCGTGGTGATTGTTTCATTGGACACTGATATTCCTCTGTCAGAGTCTTCCATGGCATAACATGAATTAACATGTTGATAATGTCAAGGTTTGACAATTAGTTGTAATTACCAGGAGAACAAACACCTGTGTGACACCCGGGAGAATCACTTTAGGGCTAGAACCATATCAGGGATTTTTAATGGAATGAGTGTGACATGATTTGGGATTACTCCCCCCTCCCCAGACTTTATGATGCAGTTAGATAGTCACAGTGTTGTCCCCTCTGTCTTATTTTATAAGGTGCGCTGCATTTTTAATGGATCTGTCCGACCAGAAATTTACCCCCTTGGCAACGACATAAGGGTTCCCAATCGAACAGCCTCACAGAAACTAAAGGATGTCACATCGCAAAGAGGTGCCACTTTTTATGAGTTTGTCTGGCAGCCAGAGTCCAGCGTCATCTTAACAGCTCAGCACATTCTAGTCCTCTTAAATGTGAAATGCACTAACTTTATAGTGTCCACAAAGAATGCTGTTGGGTGTTGTGCATTTTCTTGTCTATATGACTGTTACATAGCTATTTCCGTGTATCTTACTTTAATACACAATTTCATTTAGAACTTTTTTGTGTTTCTAGAGCTTCAACTTTTACTGACCATACAGAAAACCTCAGTTGGACAGTCCAAATGGTCTCAGTCCACTTAGCTCATACTTGGTTTAACTTACCTCAGATATGCCCAAGCACTTTTTTATCTACAGTTGAAGTCAGAAGTTGACATACACCTTAGCCAACTACATTTAAACACAGTTTTTTTTCACAATTCCTGACACTTAATACACATAATCACTTAAAAAATAGCCTGTCTTAGGTCAGTTAGGATCACCACTTTATTTTAAGAATGTGAAATGTCAGAATAATAGTAGAGAGAATAATTAATTTAATATTTTATTTCTTTCATCACATTCCCAGTGGGTCAGAAGTTTACATACACTCAATTAGTATTTGGTAGCATTGCCTTTAAATGATTTAACTTGGGTCAAACGTTTCGGGTTGCCTTCCACAAGCTTCCCACAATAAGTTGGGTGAATTTTGGCCCATTCCTCCTAACAGAGCTGGTGTAACTGAGTCAGGTTTGTAGGCCTCCTTGCTCGCACACGCTTTTTCAGTAATGCCCACAAATGTTCAATAGGATTGAGGTCAGGGCTTTGTGATGGCCACTCCAATACATTGCCTTTGTTGTCCTTAAGCCATATTGCCACAACTTTGGAAGTATGCTTGGGGTCATTGTCCATTTGGAAGACCCATTTGCGACCAAGCTTTAAGACTGTCTTGAGATGTTGCTTAAATATATTCACATCATTTCCTTTCCTCATGATGCCATCTGTTTTGTAAAGTGCACCAGTCACTCTAACAGCAAAGCACCCCCACAACATGATGCTGCCACTGTAACAGTACAACTTTACGTCCGTCCCCTCGCACATACCCGGGCGCGAACCAGGGACCTTCTGCACACAACGACAACAGTCTCCCTCGAAGCATCGTTACCCATCGCTCCACAAAAGCCGCGGCCCTTGCAGAGCAAGGGGAACTACTACTTCAAGGTCTCAGAGCAAGTGACGTAACCGATTGAAAGGCTATTTAGCGCACACCGCTAACTAAGCTAGCCGTTTCACATCTGTTACACTCACCCCCCTTTTGACCTTCCTCCTTTTTCCGCAGCAACCAGTAATCCGGGTCAACAGCATCAATGTAACAGTATACTTTTAAACCGTCCCCTCGCCCATACCCGGGCGCGAACCAGGGACCCTCTGCACACATCAACAACAGTCATCCACGAAGCATCGTTGTTACCCATCGCTCCACAAGAGCCGCGGCCCTTGCAGAGCAAGGGGAACTACTACTTCAAGGTCTCAGAGCAAGTGACGTAACCGATTGAAAGGCTATTTAGCGCACACCGCTAACTAAGCTAGCCGTTTCACATCTGTTACACCACCCCTGTGCTTCGCGGTTGGGATGGTGTTCTTCGGCTTGCCAGCATCCCCCTTTTCCCTCCAAACATATCGATGGTCATTATGGCCCAGTTCTATTTTTGTTTCATCAGACCAGAGGACATTTCTCCAAAACGTACGATCTTTGTCCCCATGTGCAGTTGCAAACCTTAGTCTGGCTTTTTTATGGCGGTTTTGGAGCAGTGGCTTCTTCCTTGCTGAGCGGCCTTTCAGGTTATGTCGATATTGGACTCGTTTTACTGTGGATATAGATATTGTTGTACCTGTTTCATCCAGCATCTTCACAAGGTCCTTTGCTGCTGTTCTGGATTGATTTGCACTTTTCGCACTAAAATATGTTCATCTCTAGGAGACAGAATGCATCTCATTCCTGAGCAGTATGACGGCTGCGTGGTCCCAAATCAAATCAAATCAAATTGTATTTGTCACATACACATGGTTAGCAGATCTTAATGCGAGTGTAGAAAAATGCTTGTGCTTCTAGTTCCGACAATGCAGTAATAACCAACAAGTTATCTAGCTAACAATTCCAAACTACTACCTTATAGACACAAGTGTAAGGGGATAAAGAATATGTACATAAAGATATGAGTGAGTGATGGTACAGAGCGGCATAGGCAAGATACAATAGATGGTATTGAGTGCAGTATATACATATGAGATGAGTATGTAAACAAAGTGGCATAGTTAAAGTGGCTAGTGATACATGTATTACATAAAGATGCAGTAGATGATATAGAGTACAGTATATACATATACATATGAGATGAATAATGTAGGGTATGTAAACATTATATTAGGTAGCATTGTTTAAAGTGGCTAGTGATATATTTTACATCATTTCCCATCAATTCCCATTATTAAAGTGCCTGGAGTTGAGTCAGTGTGTTGGCAGCAGCCACTCAATGTTAGTGGTGGCTGTTTAACAGTCTGATGGCCTTGAGATAGAAGCTGTTTTTCAGTCTCTCGTCCCAGCTTTGATGCACCTGTACTGACCTCGCCTTCTGGATGATAGCGGGGTGAACAGGCAGTGGCTCGGGTGGTTGTTGTCCTTGATGATCTTTATGGCCTTCCTGTGACATCGGGTGGTGTAGGTGTCCTGGAGGGCAGGTAGTTTGCCCCCGGTGATGCGTTGTGCAGACCTCACTACCCTCTGGAGAGCCTTACGGTTGTGGGTGGAGCAGTTGCCATACCAGGCGGTGATACAGCCCGACAGGATGCTCTCGATTGTGCATCTGTAGAAGTTTGTGAGTGCTTTAGGTGACAAGCCAAATTTCTTCAGCCTCCTGAGGTTGAAGAGGCGCTGCTACGCAATCATCTCCTTAGTTTTGTTGACGCTGAGTGTGAGGTTATTTTCCTGACACCACACTCCGAGGGCCCTCACCTCCTCCCTGTAGGCCGTCTCGTCGTTGTTGGTAATCAAGCCTACCACTGTTGTGTCGTTCGCACTCTTGATGATTGAGTTGGAGGCGTGCGTGGTCACGCAGTCGTGGGCGAACAGGGAGTACAGGAGAGGGCTCAGAACGCACCCTTGTGGGGCCCCAGTGTTGAGGATCAGCGGGGTGGAAATGTTGTTGCCTACCCTTACCACCTGGGGGCGGCCCGTCAGGAAGTCCAGTACCCAGTTGCACAGGGCGGGGTCGAGACCCAGGGTCTCGAGCTTGATGACGAGCTTGGAGGGTACTATGGTGTTAAATGCCGAGCTGTAGTCAATGAACAGCATTCTCACATAGGTATTCCTCTTGACAGGATGGGTTAGGGCAGTGTGCAGTGTGGTTGAGATTGCATCGTCTGTTGACCTATTTGAGCGGTAAGCAAATTGGAGTGGGTCTAGGGTGTCAGGTAGGGTGGAGGTGATATGGTCCTTGACTAGTCTCTCAAAGCACTTCATGATGACGGAAGTGAGTGCTACGGGGCGGTATTCGTTTAGCTCAGTTACCTTAGCTTTCTTGGGAACAGGAACAATGGTGGCCCTCTTGAAGCATGTGGGAACAACAGACTGGGATAGGGATTGATTGAATATGTCCATAAACACACCAGCCAGCTGGTCTGCGCATGCTCTGAGGGCGCGGCTGGGGATGGCATCTGGGCCTGCAGCCTTGCGAGGGTTGACACGTTTAAATGTTTTCCTCACGTCGGCTGCAGTGAAGGAGAGTCCGCATGTTTTAGTTGCAGGCCGTGCCGCATGTTTTAGTTGCGGACCCTGCCACATACCTCTTGTGTCTGAGCCGTTGAATTGAGATTCTACTTTGTCTCTATACTGACGCTTAGCTCGTTTGATTGCCTTGCGGAGGGAGTAGTTACACTGTTTGTATTCGGTCATGTTTCCGGTCACCTTGCCCTGATTAAAAGCAGTGGTTCGCGCTTTCAGTTTCACACGAATGCTGCCATCAATCCACGGTTTCTGGTTTGGGAATGTTTTAATCGTTACTATAGGAACGACATCTTCAACGCACGTTCTAATGAACTCGCTCACCGAATCAGCGTATTCGTCAATGTTGTTGTCTGACGCAATACGAAACATATCCCAGTCCACGTGATGGAAGCAGTCTTGGAGTGTGGAATCAGATTGGTCGGACCAGCGTTGAACAGACCTCAGCGTGGGAGCTTCTTGTTTTAGTTTCTGTCTGTAGGCAGGGATCAACAAAATGGAGTCGTGGTCAGCCTTTCCGAAAGGAGGGCGGGGCAGGGCCTTATATGCGTCGCAGAAGTTAGAATAGCAGTGATCCAAGGTTTTTCCAGCCCTGGTTGCGCAATCGATATGCTGATAAAATATAGGGAGTCTTGTTTTCAGATTAGCCTTGTTAAAATCCCCAGCTACAATGAATGCAGCCTCCGGATAAATGGATTCCAGTTTGCAAAGAGTCAAATAAAGTTCGTTCAGAGCCATCGATGTGTCTGCTTGGGGGGGGAATATATACGACTGTGATTATAATCGAAGAGAATTCCCTTGGTAGATAATGCGGTCGACATTTGATTGTGAGGAATTCTAAATCAGGTGAACAGAAGGACTTGAGCACCTGTATGTTGTTATGATCACACCACGTCATGTTAACCACGAAGCATACGCCCCCGCCCCTCTTCTTACCAGAAAGATGTTTGTTTCTGTCTGCGCGATGCGTGGAGAAACCAGCTGGCTGCACCGATTCCGATAGCGTCTCTCCAGTGAGCCATGTTTCCGTGAAGCAAAGAACGTTACAGTCTCTGATGTCCCTCTGGAATGCTACCCTTGCTCGGATTTCATCAACCTTGTTGTCAAGAGACTGGACATTGGCGAGAAGAATGCTAGGGAGTGGTGCACGTTGTGCCCGTCTCCGGAGTCTGACCAGAAGACCACTCCGTTTCCCCCTTTTACGAAGTCGTTTTTTTGGGTCGCCGGCTGGGATCCATTCCGTTGTCCTGGGTGAAAGGCAGAACACAGGTATTTATACTTGCGTACTATTGTTTGAACAGATGAACGTACCGTCAGGGGTTTGGAAATTGCTCCCAAGGATGAACCAGACTTGTGGAGGTCTACAATATTTTTTCTGAGGTCTTGGCTAATTTATTTTGATTTTCCCATGATGTCAAGCAAAGAGGCAGTGAGTTTAAAGGTAGGCCTTGGAATACATCCACAGGTACGCCTCCAATTAACTCAAATTATGTCAATTAGCCTATCAGAAGCTTCTAAAGCCATGACATCATTTTATGGAATTTTCCAAGCTGTTTAAAGCCACAGTCAATTTAGTGTATGTAAACTTCTGACCCACTGGAATTGTAATACAGTGAATTATAAGTGAAATAATCTGTCTGTAAACAATTTTTGGAAAAATGAATTGTGTCATGCACAAAGTAGATGTCCTCACCGACTTGCCAAAACTATATTTTGTTAACAAAAAAATTGTGGAGTGGTTGACAAATTAGTTTTAATGACTCCAACCTAAGTGTATGTACATTTCCGGCTTCAACTGTATGTAGTCACCTAGTCAGTTTACAATATTTGGATAGAAAATGTCAACAGGAAAACCACATACATTTGAACATCAATGTCATAAACAGATGGCGATAAATAATCAAAGGTTTTACAATCAGACTTTGATAGTCTACAATAGGGGTATTCAATTCCTACCATAGAGGTCTCTGGAGTACTGCTGGTTTCTACCTGATAATTAATTGCATGCACCTGGTGTCCCAGGTCTTAATCAGTCCCTGATAAGAGAGGAAAAAGCAGTGGGAACTGACTTTTGATGTCCAGATTTGAATTTGAGAGTTCTACAATATAACTGAGTACAAAATAGTGGTTTGTGCCAGGGGGACATTTGAGTTTTCACCTGATCTGAGATTACTCTCATTTTACTCGCCATTTCTGTGGGAATGCGTGGAAGTACTAAACAGTGAAGAGATAGATGCGACATGCGTGTCAGTTTAAGTGAATGTGGCTACTTAGCATAATATCTAGATGCATTTAGCCACCACATTGCTCTGCTTTGAGACTGAGGAATGGAGATTATGGTATTTAATAACTTACACGTCATTTAGACTGTCAGTTTAGATGCAGATCTCTTGCAGACTGTAACACGCCAGCTGCTGAACTAAATAAAGAGTGACGTATCACCCATGACAACATTTTACCAATACTCCCTTGTTCTTTTTTGCCTGGTAGAAGCCCAGTTTGAATGTTTTCAGATTCATAAATACATCCTGTGCATATGGAGTACATGTACTGTATGACATCTGGAATGTACAATTGGGACAATTCCACACTAGGCTATGTTTCACAATGTATGTTCTTCATATTAGAGTATGGTAACATTATTTTCAAACCTTTTCAAGCCTTTTCCCAAGCGTTGGATGCAAATGATATGTTTCATATACTATGGCGAAAGGGCCATAACGTATGTGGCTGTGTGAGATTGCTTGTCTCGGCTCCAAGTCAAATATTAACAGTGACCTTGTGTAATCGTACCCTATATGTACTGGCCTATGCAGAGGAGACTTGTGTGTTTTGAAATAATGAACACGAATCATGATTTTTCTATGGGCTGGCTCCAACAGGTCCACCACCGCTAGTCATTAAAGAGATGAGCTACAAAGTTAAAAAGGTTAACAATGAATTAAATCACTGCCATGATGCCAGATCATTTAACCCCAGTGGTTGTAATTAATAGCGAAGAGGGAGAAGGGCAGCGGAGGGAGTGCGATTGCCACTTCAAATGCCATGGCAGAGTCTGTTGACTCGGGCAAAATACCATGTCAGTCTGTTGACTCTGAGAGATCGAGTTAGGCACTGTTTTTTAATGATCAACGCTAATATACAGCTGCTAATGGCTAGAGGTAATATTCAGATAGAGATAACTCTGCAGACTGGGTACAGTGTCTCGCACAGAATCAGCACAGTAGCCTACAGTCGTCTCTCTGAAATTAAGTCAGGTCAAGGATTGTTTACCAGTTGGAGCTACCTTTTCTTGAGCTGCACTGTATCGCATATACTAAAAACACTGCCTTGTTTTGCTCTTGCACCCTTTTCTTTGTTAAGATAAAAGGCGTGATAAAATGGGCAAGCAAATTGCTTACATGCAGAGGAGTATGTGCAAACACTCCCACATAATGTGGTAGCACACTGTTTGAAGCAGCACTTCAATTGGCCACCCGAACACCGCTCAACGTGGTTTCCCACACATCATGTTGGTTTCTCTCTCTCAGATCAGGATGCAATTGTTTTCCCAAGTGGGTTGGCTTGGAAGGAATGCAAAAAAAGGGGAATGCAAATACTCTGATATCTTGCATAGGTGCAAGTCTATGCTTTTCAGTTCTGGCTTGCCGGCGTTGACATTTACTGTAGTTTCCCACCTTTCTGAAATATTGGTGATCGTTTGTGAATGTGCAGAAATTGAATTGTTTATATAATCCCTCAGTTTTTGCTTTTTTTTTATGGATACTGTAAATGTGTCCTAGGTTTAGATAAGGATAATCCTATATAGGGAAAGTATGTCAGAGGAAAATGTTTTTTTTTCCATGGTGTTACAGGTTTTGGTTTTTCCATTTATGTTTTGGGGTTGGACTTTAGCAGGTATAGCTGTGCTTTCCGATTGGTTGTCACCTCGTTAGTCAGTATGTGTTCCACCTGTGCTGGTTTGCCATCTTGTTAGTGGGAAGGTGTTCCACCTGTGCTTGTGCAGAGCTCAGGTGACCCTGGCCCAGTGCTCCAATTGGTCTTGAGAGAGGTGGAGGGTCAACACCTTCAGTTGCCGCTCCCCATTTTGATGTCTAAAAAAAACATTCCTCTATCTGAGCTTCCCTGTTTTTGTTTGCTCTACTTTTTGGTTTGCTTCCTGTCTTTAAGGCACATTTTGTGGGCGACTTTTAGGTTCCAGTTGTTGTTGCTCGTCTACTTTCAGTGGACACTCCCATGAGTGTCATTCAGAATCCTTCTTAAAACCCCACCTGCTTTGTTTTGGTTGTTGTCAGTGACTCTTTGTTAGTTCCCCCTTCTGTTTGAGTGACATTATTTAGTTTTCTAGTTGGGGAACGTAACAATGGTAAAAATAAATAATGTTTAATGCATGTGAGAATCGGCTCATGCACAAATGATTGTAGCGGTCCTAAGGTCTGATTTAACAGTAAGAAATAATGACTTTATCATAGGTGCATTTACTTTGCACAAAGGCGGGGTACGTTGTTTGCATATGTTTCTAACATGCATGACTGAAAAATAACTCAACTTGGGATATTCATGAAATGTCCTTGACCCTTTTGTTTTTGAATATTGATACTACAGTGCCAGTCTTAATGTTATAGCAAGATTAGACACAATGTATTACACCAATTTGATTTGAAGGTAATGTCAACTTGACATGTTTCCTTTTGCTATTTTAGATGTGCATCAAATGTGATGTTCTGAAAAAGCTTCTAGCTACATTTGTAAAAAAAGCATTGTGTGCAGTGGTTTAGAACCTCTCAAACAAATGGACCATACCTCAGCCATCATTCTTTTTTTCCAAGACTGCAAGGCCATTAAATGCAAACAATTCATTTTTCCAATTCCTTCAGTTTCACATTTTTCGACATTGATGTCCTCCTATCTGTTGCATAATTTTTTGGAGATAAAGTGCACTCTGAAGGACAGCCAAAACATTGGGGTTATCTGTCATTTGTGAAACATGTCTTTTCTATAATTGCTGTCAACAGCATCAGCAACAGCAGTTGTTTGAGCACAAACTCTTCTCACTGAACAATATAAGAAATGACTGGGTCGGCATTTCTTGGCACTCTTCAGCTACACACAAGCAGCAGAAATACGTTTGCACTCGGGAATAAAATAATTGAGTTCCGACAATGCATACCGAGTCTGAATAAGTAACAACCAATAGGGAAGTGACAGTCATGGAATGTTATTGGTGATTGGTTATTGGCTGTTCAAAGACACATGTTCTCCCCTTTGAGTGCATGTACTGCCATAGAAATAGAATGGCCTTCCTCATTCAAGTCAGCATGACACGTGGACTGGCCAGCCATTGCGGGCGTTACCCATAAGAGCAAAACAGGAAGTAAAAGCAGGAAGTGCACCCATCAATATGTGCTGGGATTTGTTGATTCAACTGAACTGACGTGACAAAAAAATGTACTCCGTTGCATGTGCCACATCAGTTAAAGGTCATTTGAGTGAACATTCTACATTACCTTGACAATTATTGCGTCACAATACCAGGCAGCCATTGCGAGTGTACACATGAGTTTAACAGTCAAATCGGTCACAATTAATAGAACGTCAATAAGGCGCAGTGTTCAATTTCCCTGCTGGGGGTCAAGGAGACCATTGCGTGCGGCCATTTTCAAGGGATTGTTCAATGTTAACTATTTGGTTGTACTATCATCACCTCTTGAAGAGCAGAGTCAGAACAAACTTAAAAAGTCTGATTATTCCATGCAAAACTCTTTGTCACGTTAGCTCTATCATCAGAGTTATACGTCAATATGGCTAACTAAACAAGCGTACTTTCAGGGGATTAAACTAGATGCCTATATTTGTTTGCCATCCATAGTGGGGATGACAGTAGTCTGACTGAGAACTTTACCAGGACGAGGACTTGCTGATGCCAATCTCTTTCCAAAAGCCTAATCTCTGATGATGCGAGCTAAATGGCACACATTATTAGCTTAGCTAGCTCGCTAAGCAAACACATTCCCCCATGACATCCAATGAATGTTAGCGTGTGGTGGCTGAAGTTTGTAGTGGCTGTTTAAAGAGATCTGAACAATGGATTACAGCTTCTCCTGGCCCATAGACTACTTTCAGGGTGAGGAACCATCTAACATCAAGTTGTAAAATAGCAAACTACTCTTTTAAGAGTCAATGTTACTGCAGAAACCGATCCAACTGCACGAAAGCCCTGCCGTCCTGTCTTCAGTCAGCTGTTCTTTCCACAAAAATAATAATATAGAATCGGTTCTTCATCCATAACTGTTGGTTATACAGTTATACGGTAATCTAAATGCTTGATTCTCTCTATAGAAATCGTTCTGAGGTAATGTTCTGAGTTAATAGATACATCAAAAGTTGAATAATACCAACGGTTTCATATAAAGGAATTTACAAATGCATTTCCCACCCACAATTCTCAAGTAATGTTTTTTTGCAATGCCATAAAATGTTGAATTACAAATAAAGTCAAAGGAACACCGACCTTAAATGAACACATGGGTCTCCCGTGTGGCGCAGCGGTCTAAGGCATTGCATCTCAGTGCTAGAGACGTCACTACAGACCCTGGTTCGATTCCAGGCTGTATCCCAACCTGCGGTGATTTGGAGTCCCATAGGGCGGTGCACAATTGGCCCAGTGTTGTTAGGGGTAGGCCGTCATTTGTTCTTATTAACTGACTTGCCTAGTTAAATAAAGTTTAAATAAAAATAAGTATGTAGCACCTTTCACTTCAAGGCTTCAATTAATCTGTCTGCAAGGCTCTGTTTATGCTTTCACTAGTCCCTATTGTTCCAATTTGGCTGATATACACTCAGTCACGTGGCCGTGGCTTGCTATATAAAGCAGGCAGACAGGCGTCAAGGCATTCAGTTACTGTTCGATTGAACGTTAGAATGGGCAAAACGAGTGACCTAAGCAACTTTGAAAGTGGTATGATTGTCAGTGCCAGCAGCATGAGTCCATGGCCCCATCCTACTTGGTGTGAGCGGTACAGGCTGGTAATGGTGTGGGGAGTGTTTTCTTGGCACACGTTAGGTCCATTGATACCAGTTGAGTAACGTTTGAACGCCACACATTGTAGAATCCATGCCCTGAATGATTCAGGCTGTTCTGGAGGCAAAGGGTGGTCCGACACAGTACTAGATGGGTGTCCCTAAAAAACTGTCCACTCAGTGTATATTCTGCTGAAATTAGCAACCAACTTCAATGAATAGTACTCGGTTTACAGTATAGGTAGATTTCGAAATCCATCTGAAATCCATTCAGCTCTCACTTGTAACTGTGCAACATAGAAATAATCTCAGGGCAGTGTCTCACTCTGTTTCTCTAGACTATATTTCCATGAGATTACAACATTTGGTCACATAATATTCAGGTTTAAGTAACACTTCCACAGCGGCTGTCCATTTTCTTTTCCCAATTGAATTAATTGCAGTTTACCTCATCATCAGACTCTGTTAGATTGTTTGCCCCCACATGGTTCTTTGAATTGAAAGCATATTATTTATTCATGTTAATTCACTGTGCTATCATAGCTGTTACTGAAGGCTATATCAACTGCTCATCCCTGGCAAAATTGTATGAGTATCTTTTGAATGTGCTGATTCCATGAACAACAAAAAAAGAATAAACCCTGGTATAACCCAGATAGTGCCGCAGCTGCAATTTTCTTCCATTTGGACAGAATGAGAAAATATTCAAAGGGAAGCAGCCGCCTTTTCCCCAACAGCCCACTGATTTTCATATTGACTCAATTCTGACTTACTGAGCAGAGATTGTGTGTGTGGTATGTGTGGTATGTGTATCTCTCTCTCTCTCTGTCTCGGTCTGTCTCGGTCTGTCTCTGTCTCTGTCTCTGTCTCTGTCTCTCTCTCTCTCTCTCTCTCTCTCTCTCTCTCTCTCTCTCTCTCTCTCTCTCTCTGTCTTGGTCTCGGTCTCTCTCTCTCTCGGTCTCTCTCGGTCTGTCTCTCTCTCTCTCTCTCTCTCTCTCTCTCTGTTTTCTGCCTCTCAAACCGTACTTTAAATTGATCATTTCCCAAACATTGAAGTACTCCAAGGACCACAAGGGCCCCCTATCAGTGGGCTCTTCTGAAGGGCTCAACAGCCATCATGCCAGAATATTACACGTTTCATTACTCTTGACTTGGCTCCGTCCTCCATTGGCAGAACAGCGCGCTTCTTTTCAGTTTGTCAAAAGTAACTGACGAATGTGATACACGTTGGAGAACGTTGCCACGACAGGGTGTATCCAGAATACAACCAGCAAAATAACCACGTCCCCTAAGTAAGAGTCTGCCGTCGAAAATGCCATTTGCCAGTGTTGTAATGTATGGCCACACATGATCCTATATCACACCACAGCTCACTGTTCATATAACAGTACATTGCCAGGGCTATCTGACATATCTGCTGTTCTGGTTGGCCCATAGTAGTTGCATATGCTCTGATATCCTACTATTCAGTGTGTGTGCTACTGTATGGCTGTGATATTCACATCAACCCTGTGTAGAGGGAAAGTATCACTGTCAGAATCTATTTATATAAGATTGTCCAACTCAGTCCCTAACAGTGATGAGAAAACCTTTTTTTATTTTTTTATTCTGAGGCAGGAAAACCGTTAGCAGAGAATTGCCATGTCAAGCTATATCTCTTTTTTTTCTCCTGCGTGAGCTACAAGAAAGGAATTCTCAAATTCTGCCGAGCAGGAGCGTTCCCCAGGCGCCCCTCTTGCGTGTAGTCCCCTCCTGGGAGCTCCTAGTCTACAACAAGACAAAGGGAAATGCCTCCAGGGAAGGTGTGGGGAAGGGATCCCAACATTTACTCAGACGCAGTAGAAAACCCAGAATTCCCAACAATCAGAATGTTAAAGTGGAAGTGATGGAAGTGGTTTGCACTTGGGTGCCTTTTGGTGGGAGACCAGTGCAATTTAAATCAGCGGCTCCACTTGCTCTCAATTAATATGTAAATGCTGTTAATAAGGCACGTTGAATTATGGGTAAATGAAGCTAAAAAATGATGTCTTTCTCCTTCACTTACTCACTCCTTTATCGCTCCATCTCTTCTTCTTTACCCTCCCTTCTCTTTCTTTTTCACTCTCCTCTCCTCTTCAGTACATTAGTCAGGTCACTGCACAGAATAAGCATTAGTTCAGTGTCCTCCTTTCCTTGTCTTGGAAGGCTGTAGTGTGTGCTGGCTAGCGCCATAGCCCCTGAACCAATCAACCCTATTATCAAGACCTTCATTAGCTGACTCAGGTGGGCTTTGTGTCGGGCTGGGACAAAAGCCTGCACACACTACGCCCACCCAAGTACCGGACGTGAAAAACTTCGTAGCTGGTAAATGTTTAGAATGACTGTTTTAATCCCCCATAGTTCCTTGTCAGACGTCCACATTTAATCAATGGCTGTCGTGTTATATCATCAGCATTGCTTAATAGCAACATAAGTGCATCGATTAAAAATTCCTTCCCTTGCCCACTGATTCCAAATGTTTGATATTCCTCCCTGCACTCAATTACATGTAAACCAAGATGCCCTGGGCCTAGAGCTCCGCCCTAGATCTGCAGCCAGCAAATCAAATTACAATGTCATTATTTATTCCAGTCTGATTAATCACTTGTTTGAGTGTCCTCTGACTGTCTGTGACCTACTACTGTGACTAAATAGATTCTTACAAGATACTTTGAGATGCGATGCCATCATCATCGTCATCACACGATTCCAGTGTAACGATTGAACCTTTCTCAATCTCTGGAGGGGTTTCATTCTACCAACACTGTGCCGAGCACCTTCACACTGCCATGTGGGATTTAAAGGACAGCCTCACCGATTAACTCAGCCCAGCCCTGAGCTTCTTCACACGACTCAATGTGGGACCATGGGATGTGTCGGTCGTACATGGAGGGAGGAAGTGATGGAGGGAGGGAGTCGTACTGGCATTGTGCGGTGTCAAACAAAGAAGCTGGGAGTATAGCTGCTTGGTGTCGGTGGCGGACAGAACAGCTCTGCCTCAGCCTGCCTGTTATTGTCTCTGTGTGCTGGGCGATGATGTTTGTCCGTAGTCTCTAAGGCAGGGACTGATCGCAGGTATCCTCTGAAGCAGTGCACGCTGGCTCCCTCCCTTCTGTCTTTCTGCAGCAGAGGCCTGCCTGCAATAAACCCCTTTCTGTGTCTCCATTGCTGGTGCAGCCTTTGAGTAGTTTGAGAAGTCCACACATGCCTCCAAGGACATTATGCTATATTTTGCAGTGTGTAGGGTATAGCCCATTGTGGGTGTTGTTAGGCTATTTGTCCTCTGCTGTGCCTTCTGATGTCGAGACCAGCTTTTTATTGCGGCTGTTTTGATAAGTCTTGATATGGCACATACATTAGCGTCATTCCAGCATATCCTACCCTTGGCTGTCTTCCTTTTCCTAACATGACAGCCGTGTGTCATCTCTGATTGGCTCTTTGATCTCCCAGGAATTTTAAGAAAAATGGATGACACAAGATGAAAGCGAGACGAGATATTGTCAATCCCCCCGTGGGAATTTCGTGGTGATGTTCGTATTGCATCATCTGTACAAACAACGTTGCAGTGCATTCCCCATTCCTCTAATCTTAGTCCTTTATTTGATTTGCTTGTTTGTTACCTCTGTTTGTGGGTTTTGTCATTGTGAATCTGCTTAGTTGCGTAACTTAATTCTCTGTGCCTGTATGGTTGCATCCCAAATGGCACCTTATTCTGTATAGTGCCCTACTTTTGACCTAGCCCTATATGGCACCCTATTCCTAATATTGGACTACTTTTGATCAGGGCCTAGATGGCACCCTATTCCCTATATAGTGGACTACTTTTGATCAGAGTCCTATTAGCCCTTGTCAAATGTAGTATAGGGAATTGGAACGCACTACACCCTGTGTTCATATAGCGTCTGCTGTTTGTCGGGTGGGATGGCTGAAGTTTTGACTGTTATTGATTGTGGACAGTGACTTCTGGACAGGCAGGGTGGGGGCAGCTTTTTGTCTGCGCGCACCACGCATGTCCATCAGTCTCACCATGACGCGGTGGGCTCATTCTGCATGCATCCTCTGTCAACCTCGCAGCAAGCTGCGTCCTTGTCATTTTTCTCCGAACCACTGACAAACATTAGGCGGTGGCCAATATGTAAAATGAAAGTGATGAATATTTTTCTCCCTTCATCTCGCATCCTGTCCATCTATTTAATCACTCCATGTAAATGTGGGAACTGTATGGGGTGAGCACTCAAATGACCCTACAAGGGTCTCGTATAGTCGATTTGTCAAATATAATTGATGAACATCAAATCAAATACAATTGCCTGGTGTTGGAGAAATAAGACACATCCTTCCGTTATTCTTTAGAGGAGATTTGATCAAAATTCATGATGACTGCAACACAAGGAAAATATTTCTGTTGATACAGTTTGCTCAGAACCAGGCCAGGATTTCTATGAGCTGTGTGTAGATTGAGTGTATATGGTTTTTCAACATTCTGATTCTGACTGCAGAGCATGCTAAGCAAAACCAAACAACGTACACATTTTACTTAGTCGGAAACCTGTGAAAGCGTTTATACTTATTTCAAAGAAAGTTTGCAGCTTATTGATAAGATATTCTATTCTAAACAGTTCTTCTGTACTGTCAACAAAATATATATTATATTTGAAATATACTGTGAAGCAAATATTCTCTGACTTATTTTCATATTTTAAAAAATAAAAACATTTTTTTGGGGGTATAATTGTTGCAAGCTGAGCTGATAAATCCATACTTTTGTACAATATTTCCCACCCAGTTTCCTCAAACCTTTCACGTTGTTCTACATTTATATGCTAATTTGTTATATTATCCTGCAAGTGAGCCAAATTGACTTAACAAAGCAGTGTTTTAACTAGAGGTCGACCGATTAATCGGAATGGCCGATTAATTAGGGCCTATTCCAAGTTTCCATAACAATCAGAAATCTGTATTTTTGGGCGCCGATTTGCCGTTTAAAATTTTATTTAATTTTTTATACCTTTATTTAACTGGGCAAGTCAGTTAAGAACACATTCTTATTTTCAATGACTGCCTAGGAATGGTGAGTTAACTGCCTTGTTCAGGGGCAGAACGACAGATTTTCACCTTGTCAGCTCGGGGGATCCAACCTTAGTTAACTAGTCCAACGCAATAGACCTGCCTCTCTCTCGTTGCACTCCACAAACTGTTACGCAAATGCAGTAAGCCAAGGTATGTTGCTAGCTGTCATTAAAACTTATCTTATAAAAAACAATCAATCATAATCACTAGTTAACTACACATGGTTGATGATATTACTAGATATTATCTAGCGTGTCCTGCGTTGCATATAATCTGACTGAGCATACAAGCATACAAGTATCTGACTGAGCGGTGGTAGGCAGAAGTAGGCACTTAAATATTCATCCAAACAGCACTTTCTTTGTGTTTTGCCAGCAGCTCTTCAATGTTGCGTCAAGCATTGCGCTGTTTATAACTTCAAGCCTATCAACTCCCGAGATGAGGCTAATAGCGTTTCAAACGTCACTCGCTCTGAGCCTTCTAGTAGTTGTTCCCCTTGCTCTGCATGGGTAACGCTGCTTCGATGGTGGCTGTTGTCGTTGTGTTGCTGGTTCGAGCCCAGGGAGTAGCGAGGAGAGGGACGGAAGCTATACTGTTACTCTGGCAATACTAAAGTGCCTATAAGAACATCTAATTGTCAAAGGTTAATGGAATACAAATGGTATAGAGGGAAATAGTCCTATAATTCCTATAATAACCACAACCTAAAATGTCTTACCTGGGAATATTGAAGACTCATGTTCAAATGAACCACCATTTTCATGTTCTGAGCAAGGAACTGAAGCGTTAGCTTTCTTACATAGCACATATTGCACTTTTACACTTAGTTTTTGCGTTATTTAAACCAAACATGTTTCATTATTTATTTGAGGCTAAATTGATTTTATTGATGTATTATATTAAGTTAAAATAAGTGTTAATTCAGTATTGTTGTAATTGTCATTATTACAAATAAATAAATACATAAATTGGCCGATTAATCGTTATTGGCTTTTTTGGTCCTCCAATAATCGGTATCGGCGTTGAAAAATCATAATCGATCGACCTCTAGTTTTAACTTCCTATCAACACTTTGACAGAATTGTCCAAAAAGAGGACTTTGGAGAATGTAGTTCAATTGCCTAATTAGTTACTTTTCAATATTTACAGTAATGTAATATTTACAGAGAAAGCCAGGTTTACAGAACTGTCATCATTAACAGTGAATGAAATGTTGCTGGTTTGAATTCCCAGGGCAGACAAGGTAAAAAAAAGATGTTACGGTGCCCTTGAGCAAGGCAATTAACCCCAATTCCTCCGGGGGCTTTGAACAATGGTGACCCTTGCTGTGACCCCAGGGACCAGGTGTCTCAGGGGGAGCTGGGATATGCAAGAAACACATTTCCATTAAACATCCACCAGTTTGTAATAGGACAAATATAAGCAACCCCAAAACGATTATTGTGTAATGTGTTGTCCAAGGGGTAGGTAACTCTGGTCTTGAATTAATGCGGGTGCTTCATGTTTTTTTAATTGAACTAACCTGGAAGATCGGGTGTGTTTTTCATTTAGTACAACACTGAACTGATCAATTAGCTCTTACAAAAAGTCTTACGTGGAATCCTTGGGATGTGCAACTCTGACATCACCCCAGTGAAGGTCAAATGTTAAATGGTCAAGGTAAGGGACATCCCAAGGAATCCCGCTTAGCATCTTACATTAGCTCAGTTGGTCTGGTGCCTAGTTAGGACCAAATTCTTCAGTACCTGCTGCACTTCAGGAACAGTGTTGCCTAGTCCTGGTGTAGTCAAAATGACATGGCCCATGCAGGAATGAAACCCACAACCCTGGTGTTGCCAGCACCATGCTCTAACCCACTGAGCCAGGAACCACTGATATGTATCACAGAAGTAGTCACTGATTGTTAATGCTGTAAGCGATATAGCATACTAAACCTATTCCACTGTACTAGACCAATCCCCTGGAGATGGCACGCTCATACAGACTGCAGTGTGCTTTTTAAATTAAACTAACATGCATATAACTTGCCTGATGAGATCGTCACCATATGTATCACATTTTCTCCTATTATGATTTATTACTGGTACATCATCACAGCAATATATGAACATGCCCATGTCCATTATCACAGTAACTGTACATAATATCCCTTATTGTTTTGTATGGATTTACACAGAAGCTTCTACGCTTGAACGAGTTATGGAAAGAAATACTCTTGATTTTATGCAGACAGCTTAACACGATTGCCGGATTCTCATTTCCTTTCTAATGTTTTTTTTTTTATTGTGCTCTAAATACAATTTTTAAAAAAATTGGCAGACAATGTACAGTAGCGTTGGTTGTTGCCTAGCAACTACTTTTTGCCTTTTGCTGTTTATTCTTCAACAAAATTGTCTGCCTTCCAATTGACTTTAATGAATGTAATCCACTATAGCAGCTTTTCTAGATTCGCTAGCTGAGGAAATGGACAAAAGAGGACCTTTGATTGCTATGAGAACATACACTGAGTGCACAAAACTTTAGGAACACCTTCCTAATATTGAGTTGCATCCCCTTTTTGCCCTCAGAACAGCCTCAATTCGTCAGGGCATGGACTCTACAGGGTGTGGAAGGCGTTCCACAGGGATGCTGACCCATGTTGATTCCAATGCTTCCCATAGTTGTGTCAAGTTGGCTGGATTTATTTTTGTTAGGGGTAGATCAGCTTTAATATTGCAGATTTGATGGACGCTACAATCTATGTAATTGTCTGCATCACTTCCAATCCCCGTATAAATACATACATATACACAAACATATAAATACATATACAGTTGAAGTTGGAAGTTTACATACACTTAGGTTGGAGTCAATTAAACTCGTTTTTCAACCACTCCACAAATTTCTTGTTAACAAACTATAGTTTTGGCAAGTTGGTTAGGACATCTACTTTGTGGGTGACACAAGTCATTTTTCCAACAATTGTTTACAGACAAATTATTTCACTTAAAATGCATACACTAAGTTGACTGTGCCTTTAAACAGTTTTTGAAATTCCAGAAAATTGTCATGGCTTTAATTTGAGTCAATTGGAGGTGTACCTGTAGATGTATTTCAAGGCCTACCTTCAAACTCAGTGCCTCTTTGCTTGACATCATGGGAAAATCATGGGAAGACCTCAGAAAATAAATTGTAGACCTCCACAAGTCTGGTTCATCCTTGGGAGCAACTTCCAAATGCTCGAAGGTACCACGTTGATCTGTACAAACAATAATATGCAAGTATAAACACCATGGGACCACGTAGCCGTCATATCACTCAGGAAGTAGACACGTTCTGTCTCCTGAAGATGAACGTACTTTGGTACGAAAAGTGCAAATCAACCCCAGAACAACAGCAAGGAACCTTGTGAAGATTCTGGTGGAAACAGGTACAAAAGTATCTATATCCACAGTAAAACGAGTCCTATATCGTCATAACCCGAAAGGCCGCTCAGTAAGGAAGAAGCCACTGCTCCAAAGCTGCCATAAAAAACAGACTACAGTTTGCAACTGCTAATGGGGACAAAGATCGTACTTTTGGAGAAATGTCCTCTGGTCTGATGAAAAAAAAATAGAACTGTTTGGCCATAATGACCATCGTTATGTTTGGAGGAAAAAGGGGGAGGCTTGCAAGCCGAATACACCATCCCAACCGTGAAGCACGGGGGTGGCTGCATCATGTTTTGGGGGTGCTTTCCTGCAGGCGGGACCGGTGCACTTCACAAAACAGATGGCATCATGAGGTAGTAAAATATTGTGGCTATATTGAAGCAACATCTCAAGACATCAGTCAGGAAGTTAAAGCTTGGTCGCAAATGGGTCTTCCAAATGGACAATGGCCCCAAGCATACTTCCAAAGTTGTGGCAAAATGGCTTAAGGACAGCAAAGTCAAGGTATTGGAGTAGCCATCAAAAAGCCTTGACCTCAATCCTATCGAACATTTGTGGGCAGAACTGAAAAAGCGTGTGCAAGCAAGGAGACCTACAAACCCATCTCTGTCAGGAGGCATGGGCCAAAATTCACCCAACTTATTGTGGGAAGCTTGTGGAAGGCTACCCAAAATGTTTGACCCAGGTTAAACAATTTAAAGGCAATGCTACCAAATACTAATTGAGTGTTTGCAAACTTCTGAACCACTGGGAATGTGATGAAAGAAATTAACGCTGAAATAAATCATTCTCTCTACTATTATTCTGACATTTCACATTCTTAAAATAAAGTGGTAATCCTAACTGACCTAAGACAGGGCATTTTTACAAGGATGAAATGTCAGGAATCGTGACAAACTGAGTGTAAATGTATTTGGCTAAGTTGTATGTAAACTTCCGACTTCAACTGTACATACATACACATCTTAAAATCAAAAGTAACAGTCAGTATCTGGTGTGGCCACCAGCTGTGTTAATTACTGCAGTGCATCTCCTCATGGACAGCACCAGATGTTACCCCACTCTTCCACCAAGGCACTTGCAAGTTCCCAGACATTTCTGGGGGGAATGGCCCTAGCCCTCACCCTCCGATCCAACGGGTCCCAGACATGCTCAATGGGATTGAGATCCGGGCTCTTTGCTGGCCATGGCAGAACACTGACATTCCTGTCTTGCAGGAAATCATGCACAGAACAAGCAGTATGGCTGGTGGCATTGTCATGCTAGAGGGTCATGTCAGGATGAGCCTGCAGGAAGAGTACCACATGAGGGAGGAGGATGTCTTCCCTGTAACGCACAGCATTGAGATTGCCTGAAATGACGACAAACTCAGTCCGATGATGTTGTGACACACTGCCCCAGACCATGATGGACCCTCCACCTCCAAATCGAACCCACTCCGATCCCGATCCCGATCCCGATCCCGATCCCGCTACAGGCCATTTTTGCGGTAACACTGCAGTTAGTTGGTTGTAATTTTGGGTAGAGCAGATGTAACGGCTTTCTTCCTGGGAAAGAGAGGACCAAAGCGCAGCGTGATTAGTGTTAAACATCTTTAATAATAACCGAGAACACTACACAAAATACTAAACAATAAATGTGAAAACCGAAACAGTCCTGTGTGGTGAAAACAAACACAGACACGGAAACAATCACCCACCAACCCCAACACAAAACAAGCTACCTAAATATGGTTCCCAATCAGAGACAATGACTAACACCTGCCTCTGATTGAGAACCATATCAGGCCCAAACACAGAAACAGACAAACTAGACACACAACATAGAATGCCCACCCAGCTCACGTCCTGAACAACACTAAAATGAGGAAAACACACAAGAACTATGGTCAGAACGTGACAAGCCCCCCACCCCCCAAGGTGCGGACTCCGACCGCACAACCTAAACCTATAGGGAAGGGTCTGGGTGGACATCTGTCTGGCTCTGGCAATGGACATGGACCCCACTCCATCATTGTCTTAGTCCACCTCCTTAGCGTCCTTTGAGTGGCGACCCTCGCCGCCGACCTTGGCCTAGGAACCCTAACAAAGGGCCCCACTGGACTGAGGGGCAGCTCCGAACTGAGGGGCAGCTCGGGTCTGAGAGGTAGCTCAGGTCTGAGAGGTAGCTCAGGACTGAGAGATAGCTCAGGCTGGTTGACGGCTCTGGCAGATCCTGGCTGAATGGCGGCTCTGGCAGATCCTGACTGACTGGCGGCTCTGGCAGATCCTGGCTGACTGGCGGCTCTGGCAGATCCTGGCTTACTGGCGGCTCTGGCGGCTCTGGAGGATCCTGGCTGACTAGAGGCTCTGGAGGATCCTGGCTGACTGGCGGCTCTAGCGGTTCCATGCTGACTGGCGGCTCCATGCTGACTGGCGGCTCCATGCTGACTGGCGGCTCTGGCCAGACAGGAGACTCTAGCAGCTCTGGACAGACGGGAGACTCTAGCAGCTCTGGACAGACGGGAGACTCTAGCAGCTCTGGACAGACGGGAGACTCTAGCAGCTCTGGGCAGACGGGAGACTCTAGCAGCTCTGGGCAGACGGGCAGCTCAGGTGGCGCTGGGCAGACGGGCAGCTCAGGCGGCGCTGGGCAGACGGGCAGCTCAGGCGGCGCTGGGAAGACGGCCAGCTTAGGCGGCGCTGGGCAGACTGGAGACTCCGGCACCGCTGTAGAGGAGGAAGGCTCTGGCAGCGCTAGACAGAGAAGCTCTGGCGCCTGAGGGGCGGAAACTTTGGTAGCGCCGGACAGGCGGGAGCACCTGTATTGATGGGACGGAGAGACAGCCTGGTGCGGGGTGCCGGCACTGGTGGGACCGGGCTGGGGACACGCACCTCAGGGCGAATGCCTTGCATACTACGCCAAATCAAATGCTCTCTCTTCACACTCCCCCAATTCTATTAACACCTCCTCGAGTGTCTCCTCATCTCCCATTCGTTCACTCTCCTCCATTCTGTCCAATAACTCCTCAACCCTCTCAGACTCAGCCCTCAGCTTCGCCGACAGCTATGATAACATCCATGGCTCCTTACGGTAAACAGGGGGAGTTGGCTCAAGTCTGGCTCCTGACTCTGCCACACTCTCCCTGTGCCCCCCCCCAATACATTTTTGGGGCTGCCTCTCGGTCTTCCAGCCGCTCTGCCGTGCCAGCTCCTCATAATGCCGCCTCTCTGCTTTCGCTGCTTCCAGCTCGGCTTTGGGGCGGCAATATTCCCCTGGGCAGAGAGGCGCAGGGTTCTTTCCCATCTAGGATCACCTCCCAAGTCCACTTCTCCAAATAGTGCTGCCTCTCCCACTGCTGCTGCTGTTGCTCCTGCTGCTGTTTCTCCTGCTGCACCTGTTGCTGCTTTTGCTGCTGCTTCTGTTTGCCACGCCGCTTGGTCCTTGGTTGGTGGGTGATTCTGTAACTGCTTTCTTCCTGGGAAGGAGAGGACCAAAGCGCTAAAACGAGGAAAACACACAAGAACTATGGTCAGAACGTGACAGCAGACCATATATTTTTAGTTTTAGTTCTATTTATCATATCATTTACAAATATTATACCCTTTTTAATGATAAAAATTATGTTTTTTATCTATTAGTATATTTGTGTTTAACCACAATATTTGTTGTATTATTTGGTCAGTTTTTGTTGTGGTGGATTAAATTGAAATTGCATCCAACTTTATATGGCCTGTTTTAAAAATAGCGATATTTGGGAGATCTTAGTCATTTGTGAGAGAACCAGTTTGGATATAAGTATAACTTTTGTATTACTGAAGCCTTTAGTGAGAGGTCTAATGCTTTAACATTTAATAATTTCCGTCCCCCGAATTCATATTCATTATGTTTAATTTTGTATGGCTCGCCGTTTCAAATAAAATGGAATACATTTTTCTCATATCATTTAAATAAATGTTTGCTAGGTGTAGGCAAGACCATAAGCAAATAGGTAAACTGGGATATGACTAAAGAGTAAATCAGGGTGATTTTTCCACAAATAGACAGGTATTTTCCTTCCCATGGTAGCAATATCTTATCTATTTTTTCTAACATTCTATTACATTTTCTTTCTGGATATGTATACAGAGTATGTCCACATCACCATCATACTATTTTATTTGTAAACTACACAGTAATGTAAACGTTTTATTTGTTTGTGATCCAATACATAGTAAAGTAAATGTATCATAATTTGGTTGTTATTCAGAGAGGTTGTAAAAATTATCAAGATCCTCTGAGGCTGTGGAGGATCCAAATTGTGAATTTAAAAGAAAACATGAATAATCAGCATACAATGACACCTTTGTTTTTAAGACCTGGATTTATATCTCCTTGATTTTACCCTTGATATTATTATTATTGAATTTTAAAAGCTAACATTTCGATGGCCATAATAAATAGATATACCGATAGTGGACAACCTTGTTTTACTCCTCTGAACAGTTTAAAACTTTCTGAGAAGTAGCCATTATTTACTATTTTACACCTAGGGTTACTATAGATGATTTTAACCCATTTTATAAGAGTTTCTCCAAAATTGAAATGTTCCAGGCATTTATATATAAAATTCAGTCGTACTTTATCAAAAACCTCAGAAAAGTCAGCTTTGAATAGCAGGAATGGTTTCCCAGATTTTCCAAAGTGTTTTATTGTTTCCAGTACTTGTCTTATATTATCTCCAATGTATCGTCCATTTAAAAAAAACCTGTCTGATTAGAATGAATAATATCTGACAAAATCTTTTTAATTCTATGCGCTACACATTTTCTGAGAATTTTTGCATGACAACACTGTAGTGTAAAGGGCCTCCAAACTTTTAAATGGACTGGATCTTTATATTTACCACTTGTATCCTGTTTCAGTAGTAATGAACTCAGACCTTCTTGTTGAGTGTCCGATAATCTACCATTTTTATGTGGTTAAGGAGCTGTGTGAGGAGCTGCCAGAGCCATCACACATGGGAGAGTGCCGGAGCCCGCCTGGGATTCGCTGAAGCAGTGTGAGGAGGGTAACAGGAGAATGAGGTTGGCGAAAAGAGCATGGCGGCGCAGTAGGAAGCCCTAGAGACAGCCCCAAAGATTTCTTGGGGGGTGGCACAGGGAGAGTGTGGCAGAGTCAGGAGTCAGACCTGAGCCAACTCCCCCTGTTTACCGTAAGGAGCCATGGATGGAATCAGAGCAGTCTGCGAAGTTGAGGTGTGAGTCTGAGACTGTCGAGGAGTTATTGGACAGATTGGAGGAGAGTGAACGGATGGGAGATGATGAGACATTCGAGGAGTTGTTGATGGAATTAAAATTGTCCCATACAATAAGTGGATCTGCTGTACATATGTTATGTCGGTAAAATTTAGTGGTCCTTCTGTGGCTCAGTTGGTAGAGCACGGAGCTTGTAACGCCAGGGTAGTGGGTTCGATTCCGGGACCACCCATACGTAGAATGTATGCACACATGACTGTAAGTCGCTTTGGATAAAAGCATCAGCTAAATGGCATATATTATATATTATTAGTTACAAATTCCTCTATCCTAGTTAAAAACAAGTTATCATCCAATATGCTTTGATTAAATGTCCAATATCCTCGCCCACGTGGAAATTCAGGAAGAGTATTGTATATGCCAATTATCTGATGGCCTATCAACACTTTTTTTAAATAAAAAAACAACAACCTTTGGTGCCAACGAGAATGACATAAGAAAGTAGGCAAGACTACCAGCTTGATGTAGCCTCGGCCATGTATATCTCAGTAGGTCAGGATAATTAAGCCTCCATATATTCACTAGTTCCAACATATCCATGACATTCGTGATTTCCTTAAGAGCATGAGGGTGATAGTTTGTAGTGTGATTTCCTTTATGTTCCATTGAGGCATTTAATAATAGTCCAATAATATATTTAACTTCATCTATCAACCTTGTGGACAATTTGCACATTCAGATCAAAGTTATAATCACCCCTTTTGAGTTCCTTTGCCCATGGGAGAAGTATCTTGAATCTTGAGTGGGCTGTGCTGCTCTAGTAGGTCTCTGTCCACATTCCTCTTTCTGTTTTGGCTGCATGTACACAACTTATATTAAGCTCATAAAACAGATAAGGACTTGTTCATTTATGGGTCGATCAGGCGGGTGTCTAACGGTTGGGGACCGTTCCATCATGATAGGACAATAAATAAATGAGATGGATCATTTCTTTTAAAATGTATATCTCTCACCTGCACAAAATTGAAAGCTCCCTTCTCACAGGCACACATTGGTTCTGGGATTCTGCAACAGTTTCCTTTCTCACTCACTTAACGCCACACCTTTCCCATAACACACACCACACCTTCCATCACAATACATCCACACATACCCACATACTGTGCCTTCTACCGTATGTCCTCTGTGGGTTTTTTTTATCTCGACCATGTTGATTCCCTTTTTTTGTTTATCCAGTTCCTTATCTTTGAAGATGTATTATTTAGCTACTTATCCTTTCTTCTAATACCGTTTCATCCATTTATAAAATACTATAAATGGAAAGTTAAATCATTATTGTATGCAACGTTCCCTCTCTTGAATGGTATAGTGTAGTTTATTTAACAATTGTTTCATTTTATTGCATAACTATCTATTTCAATATATATAGATATTATTACTACCATTGGCTAATATTTGGTGTTCCATTATTCGACTCTTCTGAGAACTTTGCCATTTTTTAGAATAGCCATGGAGTAATCTTTGTGTCTCGGAACATTTGGTTTTAATATACAGTTTATCGTCTATGAGAACTACACGCTTCCCTTTTAATCGATTCTCCTTGAAGATTAGGTACAGAACTTTGCTGTGTTCTGCAATCTCCCTCGGGAACTGATCATTCGTGCCTATTTTCGTGCCAGCGAGTCTTTTACCCAGGCTTTTAACCATTACTTTATCCTTGAGGAAAGCAAATTTGGCAAATATTGGGTATTCACATCTCTGTCCTCTTTGTCCAAAATGGTGTACACATTGCAGTTGGATTTTATCGGCAGAATCAAGTGGGACTTGAAGCGCTGTAAGAAACAATTCCTTCACTACTCTTTCAGGAACTTCTCTTCTCAAAGTAATTGTCCCTAGATTTCTGACACAGGATTGTGTCGAAGCACAGATCTGGGGAAGGGTACCAAAGCATTTCGGCAGCATTACAATTCCCCAAGAACACAGTGGTCTCCATCATTCTTAAATGGAAGAAGTTTGGAACCATCGAGACTCTTCCTAGAGCTGGCCACCCGGGCCAACTGAGAAATCAGGGGAGAAGGACCTTGGTCAGGGAGGTCACCAAGAACCCGATGGTGACTTTGACAGAACTCTAGAAGGGCAACCATCTCTGCAGCACTCCAATCGGGCCTTGATGGTAGAGTTGCCACATGGAAGCCACTCCTCAGTAAAAGGCACATGACAGCCCGCTTGGAGTTTTTCAAAAGGCACCTAAAGGACTCTGACCATGAGAAACAAGATTACATTTACATTTACATTTAAGTCATTTAGCAGACGCTCTTATCCAGAGCGACTTACAAATTGGTGCATTCACCTTATGTCATCCAGTGGAAGAGCCACTTTACAATAGTGCATCTAAATCTTTTAAGGGGGGGGGGGGTGAGAAGGATTACTTTATCCTATCCTAGGTATTCCTTAAAGAGGTGGGGTTTCAGGTGTCTCCGGAAGGTGGTGATTGACTCCGCTGTCCTGGCGTCGTGAGGGAGTTTGTTCCACCATTGGGGAGCCAGAGCAGCAAACAGTTTTGACTGGGCTGAGCGGGAACTGTACTTCCTCAGTGGTAGGGAGGCGAGCAGGCCAGAGGTGGATGAACGCAGTGCCCTTGTTTGGGTGTAGGGCCTGATCAGAGCCTGGAGGTACTGAGGTGCCGTTCCCCTCACAGCTCCGTAGGCAAGCACCATGGTCTTGTAGCGGATGCGAGCTTCAACTGGAAGCCAGTGGAGAGAGCGGAGGAGCGGGGTGACGTGAGAGAACTTGGGAAGGTTGAACACCAGACGGGCTGCGGCGTTCTGGATGAGTTGTAGGGGTTTAATGGCACAGGCAGGGAGCCCAGCCAACAGCGAGTTGCAGTAATCCAGACGGGAGATGACAAGTGCCTGGATTAGGACCTGCGCCACTTCCTGTGTGAGGCAGGGTCGTACTCTGCGGATGTTGTAGAGCATGAACCTACAGGAACGGGCCACCCCCTTGATGTTAGTTGAGAACGACAGGGTGTTGAACAGAGCCCTGGGGGACACCAGTGGTGAGAGCGCGTGGTGAGGAGACAGATTCTCGCCACGCCACCTGGTAGGAGCGACCTGTCAGATAGGACGCAATCCAAGCGTGGGCCGCGCCGGAGATGCCCAACTCGGAGAGGGTGGAGAGGAGGATCTGATGGTTCACAGTATCGAAGGCAGCCGATAGGTCTAGAAGGATGAGAGCAGAGGAGAGAGAGTTAGCTTTAGCAGTGCGGAGCGCCTCCGTGATACAGAGAAGAGCAGTCTCAGTTGAATGACTAGTCTTGAAACCTGACTGATTTGGATCAAGAAGGTCATTCTGAGAGAGATAGCGGGAGAGCTGGCCAAGGACGGCACGTTCAAGAGTTTTGGAGAGAAAAGAAAGAAGGGATACTGGTCTGTAGTTGTTGACATCGGAGGGATCGAGTGTAGGTTTTTTCAGAAGGGGTGCAACTCTCGCTCTCTTGAAGACGGAAGGGACGTAGCCAGCGGTCAGGGATGAGTTGATGAGCGAGGTGAGGTAAGGGAGAAGGTCTCCGGAAATGGTCTGGAGAAGAGAGGAGGGGATAGGGTCGAGCGGGCAGGTTGTTGGGCGGCCGGCCGTCACAAGACGCGAGATTTCATCTGGAGAGAGAGGGAGAAAGAGGTCAGAGCACAGGGTAGGGCAGTGTGAGCAGAACCAGCGGTGTCGTTTGACTTAGCAAACGAAGATCGGATGTCGTCGACCTTCTTTTCAAAATGGTTGACGAAGTCATCTGCAGAGAGGGAGGAGGGGAGGGGAGCGGGAGGAGGATTCAGGAGGGAGGAGAAGGTGGCAAAGAGCTTCCTAGGGTTAGAGGCAGATGCTTGGAATTTAGAGTGGTAGAAAGTGGCTTTAGCAGCAGAGACAGAGGAGGAAAATGTAGAGAGGAGGGAGTGAAAGGATGCCAGGTCCGCAGGGAGGCGAGTTTTCCTCCATTTCCGCTCGGCTGCCCGGAGCCCTGTTCTGTGAGCTCGCAATGAGTCGTCGAGCCACGGAGCGGGAGGGGAGGACCGAGCCGGCCTGGAGGATAGGGGACATAGAGAGTCAAAGGATGCAGAAAGGGAGGAGAGGAGGGTTGAGGAGGCAGAATCAGGAGATAGGTTGGAGAAGGTTTGAGCAGAGGGAAGAGATGATAGGATGGAAGAGGAGAGAGTAGCGGGGGAGAGAGAGCGAAGGTTGGGACGGCGCGATACCATCCGAGTAGGGGCAGTGTGGGAAGTGTTGGATGAGAGCGAGAGGGAAAAGGATACAAGGTAGTGGTCGGAGACTTGGAGGGGAGTTGCAATGAGGTTAGTGGAAGAACAGCATCTAGTAAAGATGAGGTCAAGCGTATTGCCTGCCTTGTGAGTAGGGGGAAGGTGAGAGGGTGAGGTCAAAGAGGAGAGGAGTGGAAAGAAGGAGGCAGAGAGGAATGAGTCAAAGGTAGACGTGGGGAGGTTAAAGTCGCCCAGAACTGTGAGAGGTGAGCCGTCCTCAGGAAAGGAGCTTATCAAGGCATCAAGCTCATTGATGAACTCTCCGAGGGGACCTGGAGGGTGATAAATGATAAGGATGTTAAGCTTGAAAGGGCTGGTAACTGTGACAGCATGAAATTCAAAGGAGGCGATAGACAGATGGGTAAGGGGAGAAAGAGAGAATGACCACTTGGGAGAGATGAGGATCCCGGTGCCACCACCCCGCTGACCAGAAGCTCTCGGGGTGTGCGAGAACACGTGGGCGGACGAAGAGAGAGCAGTAGGAGTAGCAGTGTTATCTGTGGTGATCCATGTTTCCGTCAGTGCCAAGAAGTCGAGGGACTGGAGGGAGGCATAGGCTGAGATGAACTCTGCCTTGTTGGCCGCAGATCGGCAGTTCCAGAGGCTACCGGAGACCTGGAACTCCACGTGGGTCGTGCGCGCTGGGACCACCAGATTAGGGTGGCCGCGGCCACGCGGTGTGGAGCGTTTGTATGGTCTGTGCAGAGAGGAGAGAACAGGGATAGACAGACACATAGTTGACAGGCTACAGAAGAGGCTACGCTAATGCAAGGAGATTGGAATGACAAGTGGACTACACGTCTCGATTGTTCAGAAAGTTAAGCTTACATAGCAAGAATCTTATTGACTAAAATTATTAAAATGATACAGTACTGCTGAAGTAGGCTAGCTGGCAGTGGCTGCGTTGTTGACTTTGTAGGCTAGCTGGCAGTGGCTGCGTTGTTGACACTACACTAATCAAGTCGTTCCGTTGAGTGTAATAGTTTCTACAGTGCTGCTATTCGGGGGCTAGCTGGCTAGCTAGCAGTATTGATTACGTTACGTTGCGTTAAAAGAACGACAATAGCTGGCTAGCTAACCTAGAAAATCGCTCTAGACTACACAATTATCTTTGATACACAGACGGCTATGTAGCTAGCTATGTAGCTAGCTACGATCAAACAAATTAAACCGTTGTGCTGTAATGAAATGAAATGAAAATGTGATACTACCTGTGGAGCGAAGCGGAATGCGACCGGGTTGTTGAGTGCGGAAGTTCTATTCAGTAGACGTTGGCTAGCTGTTGGCTAGCTAGCAGTGTCTCCTACGTTAAGGACGACAAATAGCTGGCTAGCTAACCTCGGTAAATTAAGATAATCACTCTAAGACTACACGCTCTAAACTACACAATTATCTTGGATACGAAGACAGCAAAGACAACTATGTAGCTAGCTAACACTACACTAATCAAGTCGTTCAGTTGAGTGTAATAGTTTCTACAGTGCTGCTATTCGGTAGACGGTGGACGTTTGCTAGCTGGCTAGCTGCTGGGCAGATAGCAGTGTAGACTACGTTAAGACGACGAAATACGAAGTTGCAATAGAAGTGCTGACTGTTTCACTTTGTTGTCCTCTTTCTTTTCCTTTTTCTTCTGTCCTTCTTTTGTCCTTATTTTGTCTTCCTTTCTTCTGTTAACTAGATATTTTTTGTTGTTATTCTTTGTAAGCTAGCTAGCTTCTTCCAGGAGAGTCCCTAGCAACTGCTTAGCAACAAGTAAACAATTCTGCTAGCAATTCAGCTAGCTAAGATAACTGTACAATTTTATGAAAAATAGTTACTTTTTCAAAAGCCTGTCTTTTTTGGTTTGTTCCTTGTTTTGCCTTCTATTGAGTCTTGCAGTTTTCTCTTGATTTTTTTCGATGTACTTCACTCTAAAAAAACATTTAAATCTCAATATATACAGGAGCTCATTTTTCAGCAGCTGCTCAATTTAGAACTCCGGAACACACAGATTCTCTGGTCTGATGAAAGCAAGATTGAACTCTTTGACCTGAATGCCAAGCGTCACGTCTGGAGGAAACCTGGTGAAGCATGGTGGTGGAGGCATCATTCTGTGGGGATGTTTTTAGCAGAAGGGACTTGGAGACTAGTCAGGATCGAGGCAAAGATGAACGGAGCAATGTAAAGAGATCCTTGATGAAAACCTGCTCCAGAGTGCTCAGGCAAAGGTTCACCTTCCAACAGGACAACAACTATAAGCACACCGCCACACCGCCATGTCAAAGCAGGAGTGCTATTGGGATAACTCTCTGAATGTCCTTGATTGAATAAGTTTGAAATCACCAAGACTCTTCCTAGTGCTGGTTCCTCTATCCTAATCACTCCCCTTTCACCCCAGCTGCCAAACTAACCCTCATTCAAATGACCATCCTACCATGCTAGATTACAGAGACGTAATTTATAGATCGGCAGGCATGGGTGCCCTCGAGCGGCTAGATGTTCTTTACCATTCCGCCATCAGGTTTGCCACCAATGCTCCTTACAGGACACATCACTGCACTCTATACTCCTCTGTAAACTGGTCATCTCTGTACAGTGGGGCAAAAAAGTATTTAGTCAGCCACCAATTGTGCAAGTTCTCCCACTTAAAAACATGAGAGAGGCCTGCAATTTTCATCATAGGTACACTTCAACCATGACAGACAAAATTAGAAAAACAATCCAGAAAATCACATTGTAGGATTTTTAAGGAATTTATTTGCAAATTATGGTGGAAAATAAGCATTTGGTCACCTACAAACAAGAAAGATTTCTGGCTCGCACAGACCGGTAACTTCTTCTTTAAGAGGCTCCCCTGTCCTCCACTCGTTACCTGTATTAATGGCACCTGCTTGAACTTGTTATCAGTATAAAAGACACCTGTCCACAACCTCAAACAGTCACACTCCAAACTCCACTATGGCCAAGACCAAAGAGCTGTCAAAGGACACCAGAAACAAAATTGTAGACCTGCACCAGGCTGGGAAGACTGAATCTGCAATAAGTAAGCAGCTTGGTTTGAAGAAATCAACCGTGAGAGCAATTATTAGGAAATGGAAGACATACAAGACCACTAATAATCTCCCCCGATCTGGGGCTCCACGCAAGATCTCACCCCGTGGGTTCAAAATGATCACAAGAACGGTGAGCAAAAATCCTAGAACCACACGGGGGGACCTAGTGAATAACCTGCAGAGAGCTGGGACCAAAGTAACAAAGCCTACCATCAGTAACACACTACGCCGCCAGGGACTCAAATCCTGCAGTGCCAGACGTGTCACCCTGCTTAAGCCAGTATATGTCCAGGCCCGTCTGAAGTTTGCTAGAGAGCATTTGGATGATCCAGAAGAAGATTGGGAGAATGTCATATGGTCAGATGAAACCAAAATGGAACTTTTGGGTAAAAACTCAACTCGTCGTGTTTGGAGGACAAAGAATGCTGAGTTGCATCCAAAGAACACCATACCTACTGTGAAGCATGGGGGTGGAAACATCATGCTTTGGGGCTGTTTTTTTGCAAAGGGACCAGGACGACTGATCCGTGTAAAGGAAAGAATGAATGGGGCCGTGTATCGTGAGATTTTGAGTGAAAACCTCCTTCCATTAGCAAGGGAATTGAAGATGAAACGTGGCTGGGTCTTTCAGCATGACAATGATCCCAAACACACCATGTTTTGTGTGGCTAGCATGTTGTGCTGCTGCCAAGTTGTGTTGCTACCATGTTGTTGTCATGTTATGTTGCTTGCATGCTGTGTTGTCATGTGTTGCTGTCATGCTGTTGTTGTCTTCGGTCTCTCTTTCTGTAGTGTTGCATTGTCTGTCTTGTGTGTTTTGTCCTATATTTTTTTTGCCTTGTGGCAGGCCGTCATTGTAAATAAGAATTTCTGCTTAACTGACTTGCATAGTTAAATAAATAAATAAATGAACATCTCTGGAGAGTCCTGAAAATAGCTGTGCAGCAATGCTACCAATCCAACCTGACAGAGCTTGAGAGGATCTGCAGTGAAGAATGGGATAAACTCCCCAAATACAGGTGTGCCAAGCTTGTAGCGTCATACCCAAGAAAACCCGATACTGTAATCGCTGCCAAAGGTGCTTCAACAAAATACTGAGTAGCTGGTCTGAATACTTACGTAAATGTGATATCAGTTTTACATATTTAAAAAAAAAAAAAAAAAAGTCTACCAACATGTTTTTGCTTTGTCATTATGGGGTATTGTGTGTAGATCGATGAGAAAAACAAAACAAATGAATCCATTTTTAGAATAAGGCTGTAACATAGCAAAATGTGGAGAAAGTCAAGGGGTCTGAATACTTTCCAAAGCCACTTATCACTGTACAGATTATGTAAAAAAAAAAAAAATGTTGCCCTAGTGATGCGAAAAATACTGAAACCTTTTTCTGCCAGTGTGACATTATTTCTCTCGTAGGCTGCTCTCATGACGGGAAATCAAGCTGCGTTCAAAATGTCATTCACATATTTACAGGCATTTATGAATAGTAATGTGGGAGGATCAATGTCTATTCGTAGCTGAGATGTCAGTCAGTTGAAAATGCCATCAATCATTTGGAACACCCCCAGCCTTTCCTATCTCTTCTTCTCGGGGCTATGCAGAAACAGCTATGCTTGTTAAACTGGGGCTGTCACACTGCCTGACATCAATGACATACTACTAGGCTGGAGCTTCGTAGGTCTCCTGTGAAGACTGCTGGAGAGGTGATAAATTGCCCTACTTTTGACCAGGGTGGTAGGGCCAATACACTACTTTTGACTAGAGCCCTAAGGGCCCTGGTGAAAGTAGTGCACTATGAAGGGAATTGGGTGCCATTTGGGACGTAGATGTGTATTCATGGTCCTGTGAGAAAGATGTGTGATAACCAGCCCTATAAAGAATGCATCTCAATGCTGCATGAGACACTGTTATGGATGCTGTGTTTCGACTGAGTCAATGTGGAATTGGGTTCGTTTCCATTCTCCTTTTTCTCTGGTTTATCTCTTTACTCATGCAGAGTTTTAACCGACAGTTTGATAAACCTTTTGTTGAACACTGAACTCCAGAGATATTAGCCACCGGGCCAATCTTTAAAAGCCTACTGCTGAACCAGGCCAAGAACCAGAGCAATGTTCAATTACATTTTAGGGCACCGAAAGACAAACACTTTTAATATCCTGGTGGAAATGACAATTTAATGGCCACCATTTATTTCTTATCTCACATTCATCATCCCATTTTCAGAGTTTGATTTAATCCCTCTGTGAAATGCTGTAACTCTTAGGAGATATAGATATTAAGACGACGGTATACTGTATGTACCCTGGGAAATCTGGTGGTCAGAGCCGCGCCGCCTGTAGCACAAGTCTCTATCTATCACACTCTTATCTATCCAATAAAACTTACCTTTTTATCAAAAAGAAGGCATCATTATTAATACATCTACTGTATAGCCTACGATTGGTTGGGACCAGTGGTCACCCTAATTCCTTGGCATCTTTAGCTGTTGGGATACAGTGGCCCGAGGACTATTTTCTGTGTCATTATATTGTGGTGCAGATGTTGGCTCTTCTTCAGGCTGCCTGGGGGTGGTAGTGGGGGGTGACATGACACCAGTGTCGTGTGGTGGTGGTGGCAGGGCTGGGAGCGTGAGCCGGTGGGTGCTGACTGCCATGTTTTTATATACCCCTGGCTCCTGGCCAAGCCAAAACACGTATCAGCGCTCCAGCTTGCCTGCCATTTATTGGATGATGAAACTGGAGTTGCAGTAAATGAAATTTCATCCGAGGTTTTTCCACACAACCGAGCTGTGAAATGTTATAATAAGTCTTTGTGTGTGTGTGTGTGTGTGTGTGTGTGTGTGTGTGTGTGTGTGTGTGTGTGTGTGTGTGTGTGTGTGTGTGTGTGTGTGTGTGTGTGTGTGTGTTTGTGAGCGCTTGTGTCTGTTCGTCTGTGCCTGCATGTGTGTGTGCGTTCACATCCACTGTACATGCATGCTCACTCATTCACATAATATTATGGGGAAATGATATATTCGCAAGCCCTAGCCAGTAATGTGGAACTAAATAACACTAGCGTTCCTGCTAAAGGGTTAACACATCCCCATGACATTACTATCCTTTTCATCAGGCTTTATCCTTTGCAGTTGCCCGATTTGTGAGGTATAAAAATCACTGGTTATTGCTGATTGACAATTAATTTCGCCCTAAGTGGTAATGATGGGGAGGTGATCACCTGTGGTACAAAATCTTAGTCAAGCAAGGCATGGACAACCAGAGAATAAGTTGATGTGTTCCACATTAAATTTAATAGCACAATCTTTACTTTTACCAAGAAAATCAAATGATTATTATGATACATCCAAAGAGACTTAGTTATGTGTGCATACATTTTTCATATTTGTGGCCACAACGGGAATAGAACTCACAACCCTTGACGGTACAAGCACAATGCTCTACCATTTCCATTGGTAATAGATCAGGATGTAACAATTGTGCATCCCAAATGGCACCATAATCCCTCCTACTTTTGACCATAGGGAATATTGTGCCATTTGGTACACAGAAAATGCCTTACAAATCAATAAAAATTTTATTGGTCACATACACATGTTTATCAGATGTTATTGTGGGTGTAGCAAAATGCTTGTGTTTCTAGCCCCAACAGTGCAGTAGTATCTAACAATTTCACAACAATACACACAAATCTAAAGTAAAGGAATTATGGATATATAAATATTTGGATGAGCAATATCAGAGCGGCATAGGCTAAGATACAGTAGAATATAATACAATATATACATACGAGATGAGTAATGAAAAATATATAAACATTATTAAAGTGGCAAGTGATTTCAAGTCTATGTATATAGGGTAGCAGCCTCTAATGTGCTAGTGATGGCTATTTAACAGTCTGATGGCATTGAGATATAAGCTGTTTTTCAGTCTCTCGGTCCCAGCTTTGATGCACCTGCACTGACCTTGTCTTTGGGGAGATAGCACCGTGAACAGGCAGTGGCTCGGGTGGCTGTTGTCCTTGATGATCTTCTCAGCCTTCCTGTGACATCGGGTGTTGTAGGTGTCCTGGAGGGCAGTCTCCTGAGGTTGAAGAGGCGCCTTTGCACCTTTTTCACCACACTGTCTGTGTGGGTGGACCACTTCAGTTTGTCAGTGATGTGTAAGCCGGAACTTGAAGCTTACCACCTTCTCCACTGCGGTCCCATCGATGTGGATAGGGGGGCTCCCTCTGCTGTTTCCTGAAGTGCACGATCAGCACCTTTGTTTTATTGACTTTGAGTGAGAGGTTATTTTCCTGGCACCACACTCCCAGGGCCCTCACCTCCTCCCTGTAGGCTGTCTCGTCATTGTTGGTAATCAGGCCTACTATTGTTGTGTCGTCTGCAAAATGGATGATTTTAGATGGAGGCGTGCAGGGCCACGCAGTCATGGGTGAACAGGGAACACAGGGCCTCAAGGTTAATGATGAGCTTGGAGGGTACTATGGTGTTGAATGCTGAGCTGTAGTCAATGAACAGCATTCTTACATAGGCATTCCTCTTGTCCAGATGGGATAGGGCAGTGTGCAGTGCGATGGCGACTGCATCGTCTGTGGATCTATTGGGGCGGTAAGTAAATTGAAGTGGGTCTAGGGTGTCAGGTAAGGTAGAGGTGATATGATCCTTGACTAGTCTCTCTCAAAGTACTTCATGATGACAGAAGTGAGTTCTAAGGGGCAATGGCCATTTTGTTCAGTTACTTTTGCGTTCTTGGGTACAGGAACAATGGTTGACATCTGGAGTCATGTGAGAACAACAGACTGGGATAGGGAGAGATTGAATATGTCCGTCAACACTCCAGCCAGCTGGTCTGTGCATGGTCTGAGGTCGCGGCTATGGATGCCGTCTGGGCAGGCAGCCTTGCGAGGGTTAACACACTTAAATGTCTTACGTCAGCCATGGAGAAGGAGAGCCCACGTTCCTTGGAAGCGGGCCACGTCGGTGGCACTGTGTTATCCTCAAAGTGGGTCAAGAAGGTGTTTAGGCTTGTCTGGAAGCAAGACGTCAGTGTCTGCGACGTGGCTGCTTTTCCCTTTTTGTTGGCTGTAGACAATACCACGTACGTTTTGTGTCTGAGCTGTTGAATTGCAACTCCTCTTTGTCTCTACGCTGAGGTTTTGCCTGTTTGATTGCCTTACAGAGAGAATAACTACACTGTTTATATTCCAAGTCTCCTTGCCATGGTTAAATACGGTGGTTTGCACTTTCAGTTTTGCGTGAATGCCGCCATCTATCCACGGTTTCTGGTTAGGGTAGGTTTTAATAGTTACAGTGGGTACAACATCTCCTGCACACTTACTGATAAACTCAGTCACCGTATCTGTTATTTTCAGAGGCAATCCGGAACATATCCCAGTCTGCGTGGTCAAAACAAACTTGAAGCGCGGGTTCCGATTGGTCAGATCAGCGTTGAGTAGTCCTTAGCACGGGTAATTCCTGTTTGGGTTTCTGCCTATAGGAAGGGAGGAGAAAAATGGAGTCGTGATCAGATTTGCATATGGGAGGATGGGGAGGGCCTTTTAGGCATCAAGTTGGAGTAGCAGTGGTCGTATATTTACCAGCGTGAGTACCACAGTCAATGTGTTGGTTAGAATTTCAGTAGCGTTTTCCTCAAATTTGCTTTGTTAACATCCCCAGCAACAATTAATTCCAGCCTCAGGATATGTGGTTTCCAGTTTTCATGAAGTCCATTGAAGTTTTTTGAGGGCCGCCGTGGTATCGGGCTTGAGGGGGAATAATAGAGGTAATACAGTCGGCATTTGATTGTGAGATATTCTAGGTTGGTAGTTAATCATGAAATATACACCCCCGCCCTTCTTCTTCCCGGAGAGATATTTATTCCTGTCTGCACGATGAACTGAGAACCCAACTGGCTGTACATACAGTATATCCTGAGAGAGCCATGTTTCCGTGAAACAGAGTATGTTACTTTCCCTGATGTCTCTCTGGAAGGAAATCCTCGCCCTGAGCTCATCAACTTTATTATCCAGAGACGGAACATTAGCGAGTAAAGGTGTGCGCGCCTCCTGAGTTGGAGTAGAAGTCTACTCTGAATACATCTTCTCTGCTGGCAGCCTTTTGGATCAGCCTCTGGAATCAGTTCAATTACCCTGGGGGGTACGAACAAAGGATCCGAGGCTGGAAAGTCGCAATCCTGGTCGTAATGCTGGTAATGCTGATGAGTTACCGCCGGTCTGATATCTTAAACTTCTTCCCGGCTGTATTTAATAACACAAAAAATGTTCTGGGCTTGTTCTGAGCTTATGTAAGAAATAACACAGAAAAAACAAAATACTGCAAAGTTGCCTAGGTGCTAGAAGCACAGCTGCACTATGTGTCGGTGCCATTTTTACAGCGAACAGGGAACAGGTCAAGGATTAAGGAAGTTTCCTTTCTGATATGTTCATTTGGCTTTTTTTTAGTTCACTGTAGAGAATTTGTGATTGTTTTTGTTATTGGGATTTCATACCATTCCTGGGATAGGCCTTGGAACATACACATATATAGACACTATTGCCATGCTTGGCATATTGCTGTGGCTCCATAAAAGCCCTCTAGTTGATGTAATGGGACAGATTCTGCTTTGATTCCTCTCCCCATTGATTTCACATTTGTATAGAAATAAATGCATCCACCTTTTTTTCTATGGAGACAGCAACATATGGAGAGAGCTGTGCTGGCACATGGACTCAATTAGTATCCACTGCATTGCAGGGTCATGGTGCCCCTGATGTAGTGCTCTGGTGTGCAATTAAACGACTGAACTAGCAGTGCGCGTTCAGCTGCGGGCGGAATATACATGCAGCATATTTACATTAGGTTGCATCCCAAATGGCACTCTATTCCGCATATAGTGCACTTTGACCAGGGCCTTTAGGTAAATCTTAGTTCTTGGTCAAAAGTAATGCACTATATATGGAATAGGGTGTCATTTGGACTCAATTAGTATCCATGAGCAGTTTGCAGTGGAGGAAGTAAGAAGACGTAGCTCTCATTGTAACATGACTGTTTCATCATCACTTTTCTTTGACAGAGCCCATTTGAGAGCCCATTGCTGCCCGGATGTGGTGTGGACGAGCTTTCTGCTGATGAATCTTCCCCTTTACGCTGTATGTGTTGTGTTTTGCTGGAGCTATAGTTTATCTTGCGTCCATAAACATTTTCCCAGGGCCTCTGCTTGCTTTATTTGTTTATCACTTTCACTCGCTTTCTCACCTTTTTTTTTTATCCTGAAACAATAGTACCTAGAACACATCCACATAATCACAAAATTACATTTTTTCCCAAATGGCACCCTATTCCCTATATACTGCAGTACTTTTGACCTATATAGAGAAGAGGGTTCCATTTGAGACACATTCATCGAGAGAATCAAAAGAAGGAAGTGGTCCAATCATGGCCACAGTCAAGAACATGGCAGGGTTGTCTTGTGTTATCCCTGCACATCCCCTCAAAGGCCTGGAAGAGAGGGACACACTGGGGAAATGCCAGAAGGGATTCAAAAACAGGCCTTATTACGAGGTCCAGAGCTGGAAGACGACCCTTAAGCCTTTCTAGAATAACCAGCTCTCCTTCTCCTCCCCACACCTCCATGACAGGCCTGGCTTTCCCCGGCTCTCTGATCTATCTGCTCGTCTCCTTCCCTCACACACAGAACCACAAATTACACTCTAACCTCTGTCGGCCTCTGCCCTCCTCATTACCTGATCGCGAGCCATTGTTTCTCAGACTGTGAGACACGGTCACAGCATTCTGGTAGTCTCAGAGGAAAGGCTACTCAGAGGAAAGGGAGTGATGATACTCAGGCGGACACACACACACGCTTTGTATGCAGGCACACAGCCCCCCCCACACACACACACACACACACATGGCCTCTCCGCCTCTCCTCAGTATGCAGAGCAGCAGAGAACCCTTGTGTAATTAACATGCGTTCATTCATGAACTCACGCAGATTAGGATGATCTCTGAAATTCAATAAACCAAAGGCTGAAAAGAGAGAGTGCTATACCAGAGGGTTGCTACACTAATTCACTTTCAGGCAGTGCATTATTTTTCATGAGTGCATGCCCAACCCATGTTAGAACATATTCTAAAAAGGCTCCTAGGTCCATTCCAAATTTTACTTTAATCTTTTTGGTCTGCTTACAATTCAGCTTAAAAACTTTTACGAGCGCAGGCAAAGTACTTGGCTAGAACCTGGCCAGATTTCAGCTACACGGTGTTAACCTACAGAATACTTTACCTTACCAATTCTATTTGACATTTTAGTCATTTAGCAGATGCTCTTATCCAGTACATGATTAATATCCAGTACATTTAGCACAGTTCCTGAGATAGACTAGCGTCCGGGGGGTCTACTTGTGCATGAAGCTGCCTCACGCTACAGAAACATGAAGCTGCCTCACGCTACAGAAACAGGAAGCTGCCTCACGCTACAGAAACAGGAAGCTGCCTCACGCTACAGAAACAGGAAGCTGCCTCACGCTACAGAAACAGGAAGCTGCCTCACGCTACAGAAACAGGAAGCTGCCTCACGCTACAGAAACAGGAAGCTGCCTCACGCTACAGAAACAGGAAGCTGCCTCACGCTACAGAAACAGGAAGCTGCCTCACGCTACAGAAACAGGAAGCTGCCTCACGCTACAGAAACAGGAAGCTGCCTCACGCTACAGAAACAGGAAGCTGCCTCACGCAACAGAAACAGGAGATCTGTCTAAGGACAGACAAGGAGCAAGTGCAGGGAGTGAACGTTTAATAAATAACGGACATTAAATGAAACACGGACAGTGTCTGGACAGGGGAAACATTAATGCTGACACAGGGATGAAACTGAGGAACAGGCAGATTTAAAGGAGGCAGGCAATAAAGTGATGGAGTCCATGTGAGTCATCCAGGTGAGGATGGGGAAAGTTACTTACAACTACATTTAGCATAGTAAACAGTCCCTCCAGGATTTTGCAATTTCTTTTGCGATTTCTGCGGCCAAAATTTCTTGATCTTCTGTTTTTGTCACATTCATTTTATACGAAGCAATAGAAAGTCATATGTGCTCCGTTTTAGGGCCATTTAAAACAGAATACCTAATACAAAAACAATTGGAAACATTGTAAAGTGCTCAATTTAGTTTATTTTCCTGAACAAAAGCTATTTTTTTCTGAACAAAAAAGGGGTGGAAGCTAACTATAAAAATGCATGCTCCTATAATCTGTAAGTACTAAGAAAAAATTAAACTCGGACAAAAGAAACACTCAGGGTACCAATCTTCAATTAAGACATGTTTTATTAAGTTTTCATCTTCCATGACAAAGTGATCTTTTGGGCTGTTTATTTTTTTGAACAAACACAGCTCTTTTTCTGAACATAACGAGAGGTGAAAAATCGGACAAATAACAAATTGCACCAATTAATTAGATAAAATATATATCCTGTGTCATAATTCACTCAAACACCCACGTCTCCTCTCCATCAGGCTTGGGGCTTGCTATCAACACGAGATGCACCTCCGGTTCCCACTCGCACTCTGTCTGTCTCTCTCTCTCTGAAAAATTTTTTTTTCAAAATTGATCAATCGCTTTCAATTTGAGGATCGATATTTATTTCACATAAATTGTCTTCAAAATACTTGAGATTGTGATTTTTTTCTGAAAGGGTAAGGGAGATAAAGAACAGAAAACATAGAAATATAGTATTGTGGTTGATATATACTTTTAAAACAGTATTACCATTTCTAAAATCCAGAAAGATTGTGCTTTCGTGATCCGTATGAAGTTTTACAGAGAGTTTAAAGTGGCAAAGCTGACAAATTGCACTCAGTGTTTCGAGCAGCGCTCTCCTTTAGACAGACTGGGGCGAGCAGAGTGCCGAACACCCTACTAAAGTGAAGGTTAGCAGAGCGAAAGTCAAACACCACTCAAACAAACACCTTGATTCTTTCAGCGCTTTCCACAGTCTTCCCTGCTACCACTTCAGTCATGGTGATCTGCCGCTGCTGTGGGAACTGTTTTGACATTCTCATATGCTTTGCTGATTTCTAAGTGACTGTTGATTGTCGACTTTCTCTTGTGTTCCAGCATAATGTTTTACTTTCATGTAAAACATTTGGAAATTGTTTCGCACGGTCTTCAGCTGTTATTTTTGCTGGCAAAATGAGATTGATTTCTGCTCTCGCATAATATGCGCTGATTGTTTGATTTTGCATTGAATTATGCGATCGCAGAGGGACTGAGTAAATTAGCGTACATTGTGCCTATTAAAAAAAGTGGTTGACTGCCCAAAACTCGCAGCGTCCATTGGAGCTCACCCATCTTCTCCAGAGGAAAACAGCAACCTTCAGTTGTATGTGATACAAAGCATGAAAAACAGGCAGCGCCAGAGTTGGCAGCGAAACGACCACAGGGAGTTGTACTTCCATTATATAGCAGAACTTTTATTTGATTGACGACGCCTGGTAAGGTTTAGCGCCATGTTTGTACATCGGCCATAAAAAGGAGAAGACAGAGTGGTGTAAACTCCAGTTTAAACAATGCAGGAAGAGTTACGACGCGGTGCTCTGTAATCCAACATGTGTTCTTCCTCATCATTCCCTGGCGTGGGTGGGAGCCATTTTTAATTTCCACAACAGTGTACATCGATCTCCGGTAGAATGGTGTAATAATTCAGAGTAGCCTACTACCCGCTATTGTATTTGAAATATTGCGAAAGGCCTGTTTTGTCTGCATGCTTTTATGCATGTGCGTTCCCATCTGTAGGCTACCAAAATATTTGATCAACTTCCAAATATTGCTTTACAAAGTAGATGATGGGCTTTTGGCACGAACGCATTGGCCATCACCAGCAAGTGAGCTGTGCATCATTGGATGAGTCAGTGACACTGGAAAGCATTTTTAGGACTATAATTTCACCCTCATATTGTACCTAAAAATATATGTCTCCACACACCTAGGCCTAGGCTATTGATGGATTAAAGACGAGGTCATTTTTATTGATCTCAGATTCTCTGTTTGTCAATCATTTCAATCATTTGTGTGGTGTAAAAAAGATTATGCCAAAGTCTCCTGTCATGTTGAATTAGGTAGAATTGCATGAAATACATTTATAAAGGACACATTTTTCCTGGACCCTGGGCTACTAAAGTTTTTCCAAACGTGTGCAACTTCTGTAAGTGCTTCTGCTCTACTGCTCTATGCTATTACGCAAATGCGATGACATGCATGCAATGCTTTATTATAACGTTGGTTTTTTTTGGTACCTCGGAGCTCCCGAGGTCACCCCCCTCTCGCGCTCACATTTTGTTCTGACACCTTGCCATTTACAAATTAAGCACGGATTTTCATAGAGAACTAAATTGCATTCTGGGAGGTTGACCTCTCCTTACCCAAAATAGATTCAATTTCATGGAGTGGGTGCCATGATCCTCTACACAATAGTGTATAGGGATCTGAGTAGGAGGATGAAAGCTGAGTTGCATTCTGGGTGGGTAAACACCATAGAGATACTTGTTTTTGGTATTTGAAGAATCCGAATCCGACGATGTCGCACTTCTGCATCTACGGTGAAAGGTGACAGAGCTAGAGCGTTGTTTGTTAGACCATGAGACATCCCGAAAATGGGTCTTCTCACAAAACTCGGTCTTCTCACTAGTCTGTAGTGTCCGAACGGTTTGGAAACTGTTATGGAAAGATGAGACTCTCACAAACACATACATGTCGGTTGTTTTGCTCTAGGTCACCCACAGGCCTCACAAGACCCGTCTGAAGGTCTCCCGGTACCAGTTTTAAAAAATTATGGAAGTACACTGAACAAAAATATAAACGCAAAATGTGAAGGGTTGGTCCCATGTTTCATGAGCTGAAATAAAATATCCCAGAAATGTTCCATATGCACATGAAGCTTATTTCTCTCAAATGTTGGAAGTGTGCAATTGGCATAATGACTGCAGGAATGTACACCAGAGCTGAATGTTCATTTCTCAACCATAAGCCGCCTCCAATGTCATTTCAGAGAATTTGGCAGTACGCCCAACCGGCCTCACAACCACCTGAACAGCTGATGAAACTGGGTTTGCACAAACAAAGAATTTCTACACAAACTGTACGCAATTCCTGGAAGCTTAACATTTCCCAGTTCCTCCAAGACCTGCATACTCACCAGACATGTCACCCATTGAGCACGTTAGGGATGCTCTGGTGCGGCATTTACGACAGCATGTTCCAGTTCCCGCCAATATTCAGCGACTTCGCACAGCCATTGACGAGGAGTGGGACAACATTCCACAGGCCATGTTGCCTGATCAACTCTATGGGAAGGAGGTGTGTCGCACGACATGAGGTGGTCACACCAGATATGGATTGTTTTTCTGATCCACGCCCCTACTTTGTGACCAACAGATTCATATCTGTATCCCCAGTCATGTGAAAACTATAGATTAGGGCCTAATGAGTTTATTTCAATTGGCTGATTTCCTTTATATGAACTGTAACTCGGTAAAATCTTTGAAATTGTTGCATGTTGCTTTTATATTTTTGTTCAGTGTATTCAGTACCAGTCAAAAGTTTGGACACACCTGCTCATTCAAGTATTTTCTTTATTTGTTTACTATTTTCTATGTTGTAGAATAATAGTGAAGACATCAAAACTGAAATAACACATATGGAATCATGTGGCAACCAAAAAAGTGTTAAACAAATCAAAATATATTTTCTATTTTAGATTCTCCAAAGTAAAAAATAAAAAATAGCCAAGGGATTCAGTTTAATAGTCACATATAAAGGGTTGCAGGTGTGCTTGCATGGTACAGTGAAAATCTTAGACTCCGATCTCCAGCATGCAGGACGAAGTGAAATAAAATAATGAAAATGGAAATAGACAACTAAATACATCCTAATACACATCATGACTGTAGCAGTGATGAATACATGTCCATTGGGGAAATAAATGTCCAAGGAGGGAAGGGAGGGGCACAATAGCCAGCAATCAGTGACTGTGTCCCAAATGGTGACCTATTCTCCATTATAGTGCACTAAGAAATCAGCCAAGACCAAATAATTGTAGACCTCCACAAGTCTGGTTCATCCTTGCTAGCAATCAACCAAATGCTTGAAGGTACCACTTTCATCTGTACAAACAATAGTACGCATGTATAAACACCATGGGACCACACAGCCGTCATACCGCTCAGGAAGGAGACACGTTCTTTCTCCTAAAGATGAACATACTTTGGTGCGAAAAGTGCAAATCCCAGAACAACAGCAAATTACCTTGTGAAGTTGCGAGAGGAAACAGTATCAATATCCACAGTAAAATGAGTCCTATATCGGCATAACCTGAAAGGCCATTCAGCAATGAAGACGCCACTGCTCCAAAACCGCCATTAATCCAGACTACGGTTTGCAACTGCACATGTGGACAAAGATCGTACTTTTTGTAGAAAGGTCCTCTGGTCTGATGAAACAAAAATAGAACTGTTTGGCCATAATGACCATCATTATGTTTGGAGGGAAAAAGGGGAAGGCTTGCAAGCCAAAGAACACCATCCCAACCATGAAGCACAGGGGTGGCAGCATCATGATGTGTGGGTGCTTTGCTGCAGGAGGGACTGGTGCACCTCAAAAACCCGATGACATCGTGAGGAAGGAAAATTATGTAGATATATTGAAGCAATATCTCAAGACATCACTCAGGAAGTTAGAGCTTGGTCGCAAATGGGTCTTCCAAATGGACAATGACCCCAAGCATACTTCCAAAGTTGTGGCAAAATGGCTTAAGGACAACAAAGTCAAGGTATTGGAGTGGCCATCACAAAGCCTTGACCTCAACCCTATAGAACATTTGTGGGCAGAACTGAAAAAGCATGTGCGAGCAAGGAGGCCTACAAACCTGACTCAGTCACACCAGCTCTGTCAGGAGGAATGGGCCAAAATTCACCCAAATTATTGTGGGAAGCTAGTGGAAGGCAACCCGAAACGTTTGACCCAAGTTAAACAATTTAAAGGCAATGCTACCAAATACTAATTGAGTGTATGTAAACTTCTGACCCACTGGGAATTAAGAATTTCACATTCTTAAAATCAAGTGGTGATCCTAAAATAGGGAATTTGTACTCTGATTAAATGTCAGGAATTGTGAAAAACTGAGTTGAAATGAAATTGGCTAAGGTGTATGTAAACTTCCGACTTCAACTATATGCGGAACACAAACAGCTATTAAGACTTTTAAGCCTATTGCCGTGACAATAAACTACATCAGTGATAGATCAAACACCTCACTTCCTCCCAAAATTAGAGAAGCACCGCAGGCATCACAGAGCTACCAATGTAGTGTACACAAATTGTATAGCCTCAATCTATTGCAGTTGTAAAGCATGTAGACCTTTACAGTGACATACTCCATTAATCAGAAAATATTCTAGGACTAACAAGCGGAGAAAAGACATGTGTGCGTGCATGTGCACATGTCGTGGTGTATGTATGAGTGTCTATGTACGGGCACATGTTGCAGTATGCGTGTGTGTATGCTAACATGTGTACGTTTACATTGGATTGTGCATGCGTGTGTGTTTGTGTGTGTTACTGTTCATGGGTGCTGATTAGGGGAAGGAAAATGTACATCTCTTGATCTATGGTCAGTGAATCTAATTGTCTCTGTTCTCCCAGGATTCTCATTCATTTGTTATGCTCTGTTCTGTGCCTGTGGATCAACAGCGTGCTGCTTTCACAAGTAAAACCCAGAGAGCAAAATAGCCCATGTTCTTTTGAGTTGTTTAAGACATTTCCTGTCAGACTGGTCATGCTGTTAAATTTAGCAGCCATGGATAAGTGCAGCACCAATACAACTGTGGGAAATGACTATACAGTGGGTCGAAAACTGGAATCCTCCACGGAGGACTTGTGCAAACGCACTCCGGAAACATTATAGGATTTTTTTTTTTTGCTGGGCCTATTACACATTTACAATGTAACCCACAGAGACAAACAGCATATTAACACATAATATTTCTAAAGGCTTTTTTTATTTTATTTTTTTTTTTACAGACGATTGGGAATTATATTTGGATTACCATGGAAAGAACATGAAACCCCCCCCACAAAACCCAGCATGCTTAATCTCCATGCTCATTTCCTGTAAAGGAGCATTACTGCGTAATTAGTATGCCGAGAACACCGCATTGAGAAAATCACCACAACACCTGTGAAATTAAATTTTACTGCCGTCAGGATGCTCGCGCTGCTTTTTAGAGGAAAAAGTTATAACATTTTTAGATGTGGTTCATGTTCAGTCTTCTCCGCTTAGAGAATTCCGGCAGAATGATTGCCCTCTCAAGGACAAGTTGGCTTTCCATGTTGAAACATGGATTTCCTGCCCTCAAGTGAATATTATGTCGTAGAAAGGTTTGTACAGTATGGGTGGACTGGGTGGACTACAGTTGACTATAGAATACTATAGTACTTAATATAGAATTCTATCGAATTCTGCAGTACAATGTAGTATACTGTAGAATACTATACTCCACACTGTAGTATCCCTTGATCATGGATAGTACTTACTTTAAAATTTTGTTGTATACTGTAGAATACTATACTACACACTGGCCACTATAGATTTTGTGGACAGTATTGAATTTGCATATACCCCACCCATTCTCCTCCCACTTACCACCCATGAGTGAGAAACCTACATGCCAAGTATAGACCAACTATTCTGTGCCCTACAGGTTATAGGAAAGAGCAGACACTCTGAAATATCTGGCCAGTATTTGTCCAGTAAATTTCTTCAAGGAGAAAGACCCCACTTCTATGTCAAAGATAATATTAAAAATAAACTATAGTAATTACTACAGTATACACAGTCATGTCAGGAAACACTACAGTAAATACTACAGCAATGTCTGCAAAAGCACTACAGTAAATATTATAGTATATAAATATAGTAATATTATAGTATGTATACCACAATATATTATAGTATTATTTCATGTGGGAATGTGATGTTTATGTGGGTTCGATCATACACCTTGAATAGTTGTTGGTTGGTTGGTTTGACAATGCAGAGTTAGAGTTGTTGCAGATGGAGATGAGAGATGGAGATGGACTTGCAGGTGGAGACCATTTGTTCTTGGGCTTTTAGCTTCTGTTGAAAACAATGACTGTTTTCCAACGTGGCGTAGTGATGAATGACAAGACCTCCGTATTGGTGTCCTGTGTGAGGTCTCTTCTCCAGGGTGGGTTAGGTTAGATTGGATCTTGTTCTAATCCAATTGGTGGTCAGCACCAGCCCTATGGCTGAGCAAATCCAGGTGACATCATAGCAATGGTCGATTGAGATGACATGGTTTGGATCACTCCGTAAAGGGACCAGGCAGCTACTAGAAATCTCATTAACCTTCACCCAAGAATGGGATACACTCTTTTGTCTGTAATCTTTATCAAAGCTTGCGTCTGTGGAACCAGGTACAGTTCCTATTGCTTTCTCCATAACACAATGTCACTCTCTCTCCATGCTTATTGAGGACTCCACGTATCTGTCATACGTCATTAGTCCCATACAGGTGTTGGAACGGTCTCAATCACTTGTCCGTATTTAACATGTATTGTTTTCAGTAAACATTTTCATTAGTATTCGTGAGGAAAAGTCTGATAAAAGGGTTTGATATGACCCAGCTTTGTCTGCCGCTCACTTATTTTCAAAGAGATCCCTTCTCCATTATAACAGCCATCCACTGTAATGCATGTAAACTCTCCTCCCCAACCTCTGTTTAACATCACCCTGGATGTGTCACAATTGGCACCATATTCTCTATGTAGTGCACTATATTTGACCAGAGCCCTATGGGCCCTTGTCAAACGTAGTCATACTCTATAAAGGGAATAGGGCAGAATTTGGGACGCATCCCCTGTATCTCAGGCCCAGACAGCCTATGCTGTTTTCAGATGAATGTCTTCCTGCTTTCCTAGTTGTTTACCCGATGATTAAAGACTTATCTGGAGCTTGCATGTGACAACTGTTTACCCCATCTGTCCCCATAGAAGGGCCTGTGGAATTATGCATTTATCTGACTGTCAACATCCAGGTTCAGCATGTTTATTCATTATCAGAGTCTGCGGCCACGTTTTAGAGAAGTGAAGCTTGTTAACAGGATGAATCTTGGTTCACGGGGGAAGTAAAAGGGGAAATGTCTGTAGAAATACAGTACTTCAGGTTTCCTGAGTGGCGCAGCAGTCAAGGCACTGATCAGTGCTAGAGGCGTCACTACAGATCCGGGTTTAATTCTGTGCTGTGTTGCGACTGGGAGATCCATGAGGTGGGAGGGTTTGGCCAGCTGGGATGTCCTTGTCCCATCGAGCTCTAGCGACTCCTTTTGGCGGCCGGAAAACATACACGCTGGCTTCGGTCGCCAGCTGTACCGTGTTTCCTCCAAAACAGGCTCCCAGGTTAAGCGAGCAATGTGTCAAGAAGCAGTGCGGCTTGGCGGCGGGGTTGTGTTTTGGAGGACGCATGGCTCTCGACATTCACCTCTCCCGAGTTCGCACGGGAGCTGCAGCGATGGGACAAGATTGTAACTACCAATTGGATATCAAATCAAACTTTATTTGTCACATGCGCCGAATACAACAAGTGTAGACTTTACCGTGAAATGCTTACTTACAAGCAGCTTAGTTCAAGAAGAGTTAAGAACATATTTACCAATAGACTAAAATAAAAAGTAATAAGAAGAATAATGAGGCTATATACAGGGGGCACTGGTACCGAGTCAGTGTGCCCCCCGGCTAGTTGAGGTAATTTGTACATATAGGTGGGGAGTGAAGTGACTATGCATACTATGCATAGAAAACAAACAGCGAGTAGCAGCAGTGTACAAGACTTCTTTAATATTAGACATCGCGCACCAGCTGTTATTGACAAATAAACACACACCCCACCCCTCGTCTTACCAGATGTAGCAACTCTGTTCTGCCGGTGCATGGAAAATCTCTATATTGTCCATATCGTCGTTCGGCCATGTCTCTGTGAAACATAAGATGTTACAGTTTTTGATTTCCCGTTGGTAGGATAATCAATTTTATTTTCCAATGATTGCACGTTACCAAGAAGAACAGATGGCAGTGGGAGTTTACTCGCTCCCCTACGGATTCTCAGAAGGTTGCCCGATCTGCGGCCCCTTTTCCTGCGTATTTTCTAAACGCAAAAGGCGTGGATCTGGGCCTGTTCCAGTGAAAGCAGGATATCCTTCTCGTCGGACTCGTTAAAAGAAACAGTTTCCTCCAGTCCGCGTTGAGTAATTGCTGTTCCGATATCCAGAAGTTATTTTCGGTCATAAGGGACGATTGCAGCAACATTATGTACACAAGACGTTAAAAAAAGAAGGTCCGCAAAAAAACTAGTAACAAATAGTACAATTGGTTGGGAGAATGTAAAACGTCAGCCATGTTCTTCGGTGCCATGTTCTATCACGAAATTGGGGAGAAAAAGTGGTAGAGAAATACAGAAATACAGCATTTCTTTACGGTATATTTCTATAAAGACAATTCAGATGACAAGATTGAAACCCTCTGTTGGCATGTAAAGTTAGTCCTGAAGATGGAGGTGTGCAACACAAATGTTTTAAACATTTCCCAAGCATTTTAAAGTCATTAATGACTAATTACAACTAAGTACTAATTGGTTGAGGTGGGGCTGAACATCTAAGTGGAGTTGAAGTGATTGCAAGCCAGCTGATATTCCGGATTGTTATTGTTAGGCCTCTCAAGTTTCCACTCTGATCCTGCATTTGTAACTATGTGGGACATGGGAATTGACCAGTTGTGAAGTTGTAAATAGCAGTATGATGTCTTCGTGTGATTTAACTCGTAGAGGAACGCTGATTGGCTAATGGCCGACAAGCTGTGTTATCTATACACCAAAAGTACAGATATCATGCTTGTAAACCTCATTTAATTGATAGCTTTTTTTATAAATCATGTTTTATTGTTGCATTTAACTGCCAGAAATGCTGTTATAGTGGCCATTTCCTTAGTAGGCGACATCAGAGGTCACCATGTGGGAGAAGTGTGTGCTCAGGAGGATAGTTTGAGGGCCGTTCAAATTCCCACTTCCCACTTGGTTACGAACAAATCATGACACTGCCTCCTTCAGTGCCAAAACAAACTGTTTGCTGAAATGGGTACAACAGGGAAGTTAGTAACGTGGCTCGAGCACTTTATTCTCAACCACTGAAAATGGGAGCATATCCACGGCTATTAACCAGAGATATAAACATAGCCTACCTATCGCTCTTGTACTTTCTTTGGCCTGGTCAGACTCATGCACAGGATGTCGTGTTGTTGTTTCTTTGTGTTTCCGTCTTGCTCTGGTATACTGGGGTGATGTAAATGTGTCATCATATTTGAGGTGTTGGCAGCTGCATAGGCTATTCTCTTTGAGCATGGGGACACTTTTAACGTTTCATCCACAACTTTCTGTCTTATCTGTCCATCTACCGATATGCCAAAATGTTCCCAAATTGAAGATTTAAAACGACGGAGGATCTTCCAATTTTGGTTTATCGACCCCGCTACTGCCATCATACGGAACTAGTTCCTGGCTGCATCTCACAAAAGGACAGTGTGAAATGTGCCAATTAAGATCAGAAGTTTGATTACAACATGCACATAGGCTCTAGTTGTTTTAACAGAATAGCCTGATTGTTTTTCTCCCCCACCTGAGATTTACTCAAGAGGCATAGGCCTACAACGCAGTGTAGCCTATATTATTTTATATTATATATTATTATATTATTTTATGTATTTACATTTACATTTAAGTCATTTAGCAGACGCTCTTATCCAGAGCGACTTACAAATTGGTGCATTCACCTTATGACATCCAGTGGAACAGCCACTTTACAATAATGCATCTAAATCTTTTAAGGGGGGGGGGGGTGAGAAGGATTACTTTAGCCTATCCTAGGTATTCCTTAAAGAGGTGGGGTTTCAGGTGTCTCCGGAAGGTGGTGATTGACTCCGCTGTCCTGGCGTCGTGAGGGAGTTTGTTCCACCATTGGGGAGCCAGAGCAGCGAACAGTTTTGACTGGGCTGAGCGGGAACTGTACTTCCTCAGTGGTAGGGAGGCGAGCAGGCCAGAGGTGGATGAACGCAGTGCCCTTGTTTGGGTGTAGGGCCTGATCAGAGCCTGGAGGTACTGAGGTGCCGTTCCCCTCACAGCTCCGTAGGCAAGCACCATGGTCTTGTAGCGGATGCGAGCTTCAACTGGAAGCCAGTGGAGAGAGCGGAGGAGCGGGGTGACGTGAGAGAACTTGGGAAGGTTGAACACCAGACGGGCTGCGGCGTTCTGGATGAGTTGTAGGGGTTTAATGGCACAGGCAGGGAGCCCAGCCAACAGCGAGTTGCAGTAATCCAGACGGGAGATGACAAGTGCCTGGATTAGGACCTGCGCCGCTTCCTGTGTGAGGCAGGGTCGTACTCTGCGGATGTTGTAGAGCATGAACCTACAGGAACGGGCCACCACCTTGATGTTAGTTGAGAACGACAGGGTGTTGTCCAGGATCACGCCAAGGTTCTTAGCGCTCTGGGAGGAGGACACAATGGAGTTGTCAACCGTGATGGCGAGATCATGGAACGGGCAGTCCTTCCCCGGGAGGAAGAGCAGCTCCGTCTTGCCGAGGTTCAGCTTGAGGTGGTGATCCGTCATCCACACTGATATGTCTGCCAGACATGCAGAGATGCGATTCGCCACCTGGTCATCAGAAGGGGGAAAGGAGAAGATTAATTGTGTGTCGTCTGCATAGCAATGATAGGAGAGACCATGTGAGGTTATGACAGAGCCAAGTGACTTGGTGTATAGCGAGAATAGGAGAGGGCCTAGAACAGAGCCCTGGGGGACACCAGTGGTGAGAGCGCGTGGTGAGGAGACAGATTCTCGCCACGCCACCTGGTAGGAGCGACCTGTCAGGTAGGACGCAATCCAAGCGTGGGCCGCGCCGGAGATGCCCAACTCGGAGAGGGTGGAGAGGAGGATCTGATGGTTCACAGTATCGAAGGCAGCCGATAGGTCTAGAAGGATGAGAGCAGAGGAGAGAGAGTTAGCTTTAGCGGTGCGGAGCGCCTCCGTGATACAGAGAAGAGCAGTCTCAGTTGAATGACTAGTCTTGAAACCTGACTGATTTGGATCAAGAAGGTCATTCTGAGAGAGATAGCGGGAGAGCTGGCCAAGGACGGCACGTTCAAGAGTTTTGGAGAGAAAAGAAAGAAGGGATACTGGTCTGTAGTTGTTGACATCGGAGGGATCGAGTGTAGGTTTTTTCAGAAGGGGTGCAACTCTCGCTCTCTTGAAGACGGAAGGGACGTAGCCAGCGGTCAGGGATGAGTTGATGAACGAGGTGAGGTAAGCCTCCCTACCACTGAGGAAGTACAGTTCCCGCTCAGCCCAGTCAAAACTGTTCGCTGCTCTGGCCCCCAATGGTGGAACAAACTCCCTCACGACGCCAGGACAGCGGAGTCAATCACCACCTTCCGGAGACACCTGAAACCCCACCTCTTCAAGGAATACCTAGGATAGGGTAAGTAATCCTTCTCACCCCCCTAAAAAGATTTAGATGCACTATTGTAAGTGGCTGTTCCACTGGATGTCATAAGGTGTATGCACCAATTTGTAAGTCGCTCTGGATAAGAGCGTCTGCTAAATGACTTAAATGTAAATGTAAATGTAAGGGAGAAGGTCTCCGGAAATGGTCTGGAGAAGAGAGGAGGGGATAGGGTCGAGCGGGCAGGTTGTTGGGCGGCCGGCCGTCACAAGACGCGAGATTTCATCTGGAGAGAGAGGGGAGAAAGAGGTCAGAGCACAGGGTAGGGCAGTGTGAGCAGAACCAGCGGTGTCGTTTGACTTAGCAAACGAGGATCGGATGTCGTCGACCTTCTTTTCAAAATGGTTGACGAAGTCATCTCCAGAGAGGGAGGAGGGGGGAGGAGGATTCAGGAGTGAGGAGAAGGTGGCAAAGAGCTTCCTAGGGTTAGAGGCAGATGCTTGGAATTTAGAGTGGTAGAAAGTGGCTTTAGCAGCAGAGACAGAGGAGGAAAATGTAGAGAGGAGGGAGCGAAAGGATGCCAGGTCCGCAGGGAGGCGAGTTTTCCTCCATTTCCGCTCGGCTGCCCGGAGCCCTGTTCTGTGAGCTCGCAATGAGTCGTCGAGCCACGGAGCGGGAGGGGAGGACCGAGCCGGCCTGGAAGATAGGGGACATAGAGAGTCAAAGGATGCAGAAAGGGAGGAGAGGAGGGTTGAGGAGGCAGAATCAGGAGATAGGTTGGAGAAGGTTTGAGCAGAGGGAAGAGATGATAGGATGGAAGAGGAGAGAGTAGCGGGGGAGAGAGAGCGAAGGTTGGGACGGCGCGATACCATCCGAGTAGGGGCAGTGTGGGAAGTGTTGGATGAGAGCGAGAGGGAAAAGGATACAAGGTAGTGGTCGGAGACTTGGAGGGAGTTGCAATGAGGTTAGTGGAAGAACAGCATCTAGTAAAGATGAGGTCGAGCGTATTGCCTGTCTTGTGAGTAGGGGGAAGGTGAGAGGGTGAGGTCAAAAGAGGAAAGGAGTGGAAAGAAGGAGGCAGAGAGGAATGAGTCAAAGGTAGACGTGGGGAGGTTAAAGTCGCCCAGAACTGTGAGAGGTGAGCCGTCCTCAGGAAAGGAGCTTATCAAGACATCAAGCTCATTGATGACCTCTCCGAGGGGACCTGGAGGGCGATAAATGATAAGGATGTTAAGCTTGAAAGGGCTGGTAACTGTGACAGCATGAAATTCAAAGGAGGCGATAGACAGATGGGTAAGGGGAGAAAGAGAGAATGACCACTTGGGAGTGGTCATGTATTCATTCGGGTTCACGGTGCGGACCAAACCCGAGGTCCCCACATGTGCCGTTACACTACTCGTGATTACACTCTGACTCTCGAAGTATAAATAACATGTCATTTCATAAATTCAGGCTTTTAAATGGTAAGTTGACAATTGTATCATTTCGCTAACGGGCCTCTAAATCCACTTAGTTTCCCTGATTATCGGTTTTACAAGCACTGATTTTCTTACAAGCACTACTAATCAAATTATGAATGGAAGGCAAGTACTGTATGTAGTGCATGGTGGCTATACAGACCACATAATCATTTTGACCTCGGTTTCAACTGTTTTGGCTTCAGAAGAGCATAATGTCATTTCCTGTTTGTTCATTGGTGTTCTCCACCATTGTTTGTTCCGTTCTGCCAGTGGTAGGACATCTTGGCCGGCTCGGTCTATGATTGTTGCTCCTAGCTCTTATCCAAATTGATTAATTGAGCCAATTAAGAGTCCATTCAGACTCGGGAAGCAGATGAGTGTGTCATTTCTGCTATCTAAGCCAAACCAGAGTAGACTCACATAGACGACTTTGGTCAACTAGTAAATCCATGACACAATGAAACGCAAATCAAAAAGTTGGTTACTTTTAAAATAGGTGTTTTTACTTTTAACAATAAACAAACTTAACATTCACATACTGTGGCATGCGGCAGGGAGAGGTGAGCCTGTGGATCATTAAGCCTGGGACTGCTTGAGGATAAAAGAGGAAGTGGCCTGCACAAAGGGGCAGAGAAGAGAGAACAATATCTGTGTTAACTACCCGTTGTGACCTGGACTATCTGATTCCTCCCCTTGTGTACTGAACCGGATTGGCTGAGGACCCGAGTTTTAGGATTACCCTGGAGAACGGAACGGACAACGAGAACAGTTTGTGGACTATGAAGTAAATAAACCCCCCATTTTGCATTTGAGTTGTGCTACTGGTGCATTTTGTTGTTATTGAACTTGGTGACGTGGAAACCCCACACCCTTGACCCTGCTACAATACATTTCCACCGACATGATTGACGTCACACTTTTTCAGACCCACACCGTATCCACACCCAATGTTTCTAATTCTTGTAAGCCCATATGACTTCAAATTGTGTTATGTTGTTTCTGTCTTTTTTCAATATTTAAATAATAAAGCTTTGGATTCTTCTATTCTCTTAATGTTGGAGCATGATTTGTCTTCCAGTGTTTAAGTAATAGCTTCAATAATGTAAGTTGACTTTTAATCCATCTATCTGCATATTTCAAGACATGGCATATGGGGGTGCGGTGTGATACCCAATGGGTAGGACAATATTATTTTCGTCACTATTGGACACACTCATTCAAGGGTTTTAATAAATGTTTTACTATTTTATGCATTGTAGAATAATAGTGTATACAAACTATGACATGACACATATGGAATCATGTAGTAACCAAAAAAGTGTTAACTTCTTGACGCTACCCATCCCTGTCGCGGGAGCATTTTCGTCAGCAACCGCTGAGTAGCATAGCGCCACAGTCAAATAATATTACTAAAAAATATTCATATTCATGAAACCACAAGTGCAATATTGCAAAACACAACTTAGCCTTTTGTTATTCCGCCTGTCGTCTCAGATTTTGAAATGATGCTTTACAGCGAAAGCAATCCAAGCGTTTGTGTAAGTTTATCGATAGCCTAGCATAGCATTATGTACACTTAGCATCAGGAAGCTCGGTCACGAAAATCAGAAAAGCAATCAAATTAACCGTTTACCTTTGATGATCTTCAGATGTTTTCACTCACGAGACTCCCAGTTACACAACAAATGTTCCTTTTGTTCCATAAAGATTATTTCCATAAGACATGGAATTTTCACTCTGAATTGTGACAAACTGAGTTTAAATGTGTTTGACTAAAGTGTATGTAAACTTCCGTCTTCAGCTTGTAAAACTTCTCACAGATAGCTTTCAAACACTTTCCATGACTTTTGGACTCTATAGCACTCCCAGAAGGCATAAATCATTGGTGATTGTTTGTTTTTACACTTATGACATTACTTTTCCGTTGTGCTGTGGTATTTGTGAATTTTGTCTCTTGTATAATATATTGTATACATTAGTTTATATTGGATTAAGCATACATATTTGTTAACTGTAATTTAATTAGTTATGTTCCTACCCTCCATCTTGTGCCAAAAGCAGTTATTTTTAAGTCTTAGATCAAATAGTTGTTGTTTTTTTCAAAAAGGTTTTGTATATCTTACCTTTCATTTGAATATATTTGTCCAAAAGATTTTATTGAAATTTTGTGATGTGTTGCGTATATTTGAAAATGTCTACGTTGGTCAGTCAAGTTGTAGCTGTAGCACGGCATCGCTGCATCCATAATTCGTTACAGGTTCAAGTGCCAAGCTGAACCTGTTTTTTGTTGGATTAGGTTTGACGCTTGACCTCCCTGGCATCATTTAGACACATGAAAAATGTATGAACAACAAAAACCTGTGAGTGTTCATGATCCTCTAAGCAAGCATATTGCATTAATGAAGGGCTGCTTTCGTTACTTTCATGCAATATTTACTAAATGGATTTCATGCTTTTCCTTTCATTACTTGATGATGGTGCTACATCCTTTTCACAACTACAACCCACTCCAGATGCTCTGCTTGGCCTCCAAATAGAGGGAAATTCTCTCTCTCTCTCTCTCTCTCTCTCTCTCTCTCTCTCTCTCTCTCTCTCTCTCTCTCTCTCTCTCTCTCTCGCTCTCTCTCTCTCTCTCTCTCTCTCTCTCTCTCTCTCTCTCTCTCTCTCTCTCACACACACACACACACACTCTCTCTCTCACACACACACACACACACACACACACACACACACACACACACACTGCCTCTCAGTGGCAAAGGGTTAGGAGCTGCCTTGTCTGCCACCTGATATTAATGTGTGCAATTTGGATGTGTGCGTCATGGGAGAGCACTGTGGTATAAGAGGAGTTGTTTTTATGGCCTAGGCTTTGCTCAGCACAAGCAAACAGCCTCGGGGCCGCCGGGCACACCTATAATTGTGGCATTAGAAGGCGGTCAGGCTGGTGCTTCATTAGCCATAGTGTGGAGACAGCTGAGGGGCCTGGGGGAGAAGAAGAGTCAGCTTTGTGTGTGTGGATGCTCACAGACCTGATCTGCGGAGCCCCAGCCCGCCACCGCCAACGCCACAGATGTAGGTGAAAAATAGCAGAACAGTAGTGTATTTGATCTGGCCTACGTTGTTGGAGGAAATCAGATGGCAATTAAAACACATCACTAGCTGCTCATTAGCACTGGAGACAGGATCATGGTGCGATTCAACTTGCCACACATACAGTCACGTGAAAACATGCACACACACTCAGCCCTCAACAGCTGATTAATGGCTAAATCGAACATCTCACTGAGGAGTTAGAGGTGATGAAAAATTCATTGGACTTGAGGTTGTTTTTGGTTTCCCTTTAGGATTAAATTCCTAGAAACAGTTTTAATTTGTTTTCCTATGGACCTTTAGAATTTGGACGGGCTTTGCTGCTATACTATTGCATAAACCCTCTTGAGGTTGCTTCTCGCTCTCCCTCTCTCTTTATGTGTGAGTGTGTGTGTGGAGGTTTTCACTTCTCATGTGTCTTAATTAGCCATAAAGGGATACTTTGGAATTTGGGGATTTTATCTACCTTCCCAGAGTCAGATGAACTCGTGGATACCATTTTTATGTCTCTGCACGCAGTTTGACGGAAGTTGCTAACTAGTGTTAGCGCAATTGCTGAAAATCATTAGCGCAATGACTGGAAGTCTATGATGAACTTGCAGTCATTGTGCTAACGCTAGTCAGCATTGGCTCACGAAACTACCTCTAACATTCCTTCATACTGGACGAAGAGACATAAAATGGTATCCACAAGTTCACCTGTCTCTGCCAAAATCCCGAAGTGTCCCTTTAGTGCTGGTGGTCATGAACTCAAAGAAGCAAAGAAGCATCACAGAGCATCTCCTCTTAACAACCAACACAGGACAGAGTTCATGCTAAACGTTATGTACGTTCCATTGCACCTGGAAGACCTCTGTCTACCTGTGTTTTTCTTGGTGCTGCGCAGTGACCCTGGCTGCATGGCGGAGAGAATGGATCCCTCAGGGCTGTTCTAGTCCTCCCAGTTATTTAAGCATGAAGGGCAGCGTCTCTTGCCCACTGGATGTTAAGGCAGAGGCGGCTGTGTTTTGTCTCAGGAGAAGCATCACTCTGGTCTAGGCACAGAGCAACAGTCCGAGCTACAGAGGTCTGTCTAATGCTGGTAGTAAAGGTAGAGGTGAAATAAGGATGATGAGGAGAGAGGACTGGGATTCTTATATGAGTTCTATGCTAGTAGAGCCAGAGCTCTCTAATGGAGGGTAGTGGCATGAAGCCAGAGGTGACTTGAGGACCTTTGAAATAGAAGATACTGTTTTGTATGGATGAGATGGCTGCCAGATAAGTGCAGGAACTGCAATAGGTTATTCTGTGCAGACTCGTACAATGTATTATCTAATGACCCTAACTGTGCCAAAAGCTTAATCTGAAAATAGACTGTTCTAGTCCTTGGTTGTTGATTGATTAACGACCAACTGTATTTAGTGTATCACAGCTTGTTGTTGCTCAATGCTATACTTAAGCAATAAGGCCCAAGGGGGTGTGGTATATGGCCAATATAGAAAGACACAATGTGGAGTGCTTGCCCTCAGCTGTGGTATATTGGCCATATATCACAAACCCCAGAGGTGCCTTATTGCTATTATAAACTGGTTACCAATGTAATTAGAGCAGTATATGGTCTGATATACCACGACTGTCAGCCAATCAGCATTCAGGGCTCGAACCACCCAGTATATACTCCCAAAATGTGTCATGGGACATAAGTATGACTTCATTCTCTGGTTATATACCAGTTTTCTGGTCGTAGAGACGTCAGACATCCAGATTACAACCAAGTAAACGTGCAGAAATGCATAAGACATGAACATGACGACACAAAAAAACAGCAGCCAGCAAGCAGTTCTGTCTGCTAGGTTATGGAGTAAAATGTTCTAGAACACAGCCATTGGGCACTATTAAATACAATAAGAGCTAAAGGCTGTTGAAAAGGTGTGGAACATTTAATGCATTTTTTTTAATCTGACATGTTCATATTATTATTATTATTTTTTTGTATATATTTTTTTTACAACGTTTAAATAAATGTTGTGAACAGACATTTCAGTTGGACCTTGTGTGCAATTGACCAATAAAGTGATCTGAATCTTAGAGAAGCTGTCACACCTACTCCTGCTCCTTCCAGGGCTCTGACATTTCCGGTCTACTAACCACCGGTCCTGGCAACCCACATTGCGCACACCTGGCAACACACATTGCGCACACCTGCTCCCCATCGTTAAGCACACCTGGACTTTTCTATTCTCTCCTTTCCTCAGCCACATGAAAATGACTGATTTCTTTAGGCCTCCTCCGAGGTCACGACATCTTCGCTTTCCACCGGCAGAATTCAAAATAGTACAGCAATCAGGGGACAATTGTAGGTCTGAAACAACTATATTTTGGTGACAGTGAATGCGTTCGCGTTGCCTTATAATTAACATAGTGTTCCTTACTCAGAACTCACTGCATCCTATCATCTAAGACAGGAACATAACACCCACATGTTCTAATGAGTGGAAAGAAGCTGCTGAATAAGGGTCATTTATCTCTGAATTTATAATGTAGACAAATTATACATAAACTTTGCTCAGAAATAGCAGCATGCAGCCAGTGGAGTAATTAGGATAAATGTCCTTATTCTGTCATGTATTTACTTAATTTTCTTGGATTTACTATTTCACTTAATTTTCTAATAGCATGAAGCAGAAAAGTGATCAGAGTCATGTGGTTTTAGAGATTAGCCAATGAAAGTCATGCGGTGATAAATCCATACTATAATGCGGTCTGTTTGTATAGAATATTATCTGTCTGTCTTCTATAGTCTACACGATGTGGCACTTTCTGTTAAAAAAACAAGAACAAGTTAATACAGGCCCTGTTGGAGGCTTGCCAGCCTTAAATCTTGGCATTGCCCTGTGCTCGATGCAGGGGCCTGAGCTTTGCCTACGTGGCAAAGAGAGAGGGAGTGGGAGGGAGAGAGGGAGAGAGAGAGAAAGGGAGGGAGGGAGGAATAGAGGGAGGCTGTCGGGGGTGGTTCGCCCATGCATCTCTCCCCCAGGAGATGGCTATCGATTAGCCATTTGTTACCCGCCGGTGCCTCTGTCACTCTCTGCTAGTCCCTGAAAGGCTGTTAATGGCAAAGCGATGGAGAGGATGAGCGGCCCTGCACTGCTCAACACCCACCCACTCTCCCATGCGTCCCCTGTTCTCATTCACCACTAGTCAACTCACATGTCCCCCATCCAGACTGAAGCTGCTCACAGAAGACGCATTGACGTGTAAGGCGAATTGATGGGTAATGTACTGTAACATTTACAGGTATTCTAACATGTAATACCATAGTAGTTCATTTCACGAGTTTAAAAAAATAATTATTATGTTTCAGAATATAACAAAATGGAGCATATCCAGGCAATCTAATGTATAATTAATTTAAAGTCTTAATTGCTGTAAGCATATGGTAACCATATTCATCTGACTCCACTCATATTAGACTTCATTGTTGACAATGTTAATCTCTCAGAAGTTGTTGTCATTACATCTTTTTTATTTTTTTATTTTTTTTATTTCACCTTTATTTAACCAGGTAGGCTAGTTGAGAACAAGTTCTCATTTGCAACTGCGACCTGGCCAAGATAAAGCATAGCAGTGTGAACAGACAACACAGAGTTACACATGGAGTAAACAATTAACAAGCCAATAACACAGTAGAACAAAATGGGAGTCTATATACAATGTGTGCAAAAGGCATGAGGAGGTAGGCGAATAATTACAATTTTGCAGATTAACACTGGAGTGATAAATGATCAGATGGTCATGTACAGGTAGAGATATTGGTGTGCAAAAGAGCAGAAAAGTAAATAAATAAAAACAGTATGCGGCACAGGTAGGTGAAAATGGGTGGGCTATTTACCAATAGACTATGTACAGCTGCAGCGATCGTTTAGCTGCTCAGATAGCTGATGTTTGAAGTTGGTGAGGGAGATAAAAGTCTCCAACTTCAACGATTTTTGCAATTTGTTCCAGTCACAGGCAGCAGAGTACTGGAACGAAAGGCGGCCAAATGAGGTGTTGGCTTTAGGGATGATCAGTGAGATACACCTGCTGGAGCGCATGCTACGGATGGGTGTTGCCATCGTGACCAGTGAACTGAGATAAGGCGGAGCTTTACCTAGCATGGACTTGTAGATGACCTGGAGCCAGTGGGTCTGGCGACGAATATGTAGCGAGGGCCAGCCGACGAGAGCATACAAGTCGCAGTGGTGGGTGGTATAAGGTGCTTTAGTGACAAAACGGATGGCACTGTGATAAACTGCATCCAGTTTGCTGAGTAGAGTGTTGAAAGCAATTTTGTAGATGACATCGCCGAAGTCGAGGATCGGTAGGATAGTCAGTTTTACTAGGGTAAGCTTGGCGGCGTGAGTGAAGGAGACTTTGTTGCGGAATAGAAAGCCGACTCTTGATTTGATTTTCGATTGGAGATGTTTGATATGAGTCTGGAAGGAGAGTTTGCAGTCTAGCCAGACACCTAGGTACTTATAGATGTCCACATATTCAAGGTCGGAACCATCCAGGGTGGTGATGCTAGTCGGGCATGCGGGTGCAGGCAGGGATCGGTTGAAAAGCATGCATTTGGTTTTACTAGCGTTTAAGAGCAGTTGGAAGCCACGGAAGGAGTGTTGTATGGCATTGAAGCTCATTTGGAGGTTAGATAGCACCGTGTCCAATGACGGGCCGAAAGTATATAGAATGGTGTCGTCTGCGTAGAGGTGGATCAGGGAATCGCCCGCAGCAAGAGCAACATCATTGATATATACAGAGAAAAGAGTCGGCCCGAGAATTGAACCCTGTGGCACCCCATTGAGACTGCCAGAGGACCGGACAGCATGCCCTCCGATTTGACACACTTGAACTCTGTCTGCAAAGTAATTGGTGAACCAGGCAAGGCAGTCATCCGAAAAACCGAGGCTACACGATAAGAATATGGTGATTGACAGAGTCGAAAGCCTTGGCAAGGTCGATAAAGATGGCTGCACAGTACTGTCTTTTATTGATGGCGGTTATGATATCGTTTAGTACCTTGAGTGTGGCTGAGGAGCACCCGTGACCGGCTCGGAAACCAGATTGCACAGCGGAGAAGGTACGGTGGGATTCGAGATGGTCAGTGACCTGTTTGTTGACTTGGCTTTCGAAGACCTTAGATAGGCAGGGCAGGATGGATATAGGTCTGTAACAGTTTGGGTCCAGGGTGTCTCCCCCTTTGAAGAGGGGGACGACTGCGGCAGCTTTCCAATCCTTGGGGATCTCAGACGATATGAAAGAGGTTGAACAGGCTGGTAATAGTCATTAATTGACTGATAAGACCTTGTTAGCAAAGTCTCCCCATTTACAATATGTCATTACAATTGACAATAGGGTTGCAGAAATATAAAGTGCCATACAAGAGTATAATTATGGAATATTAGTAAACAGCTCTTAACTGTAAAGTGCTGCACTGTGTCTGATGTAAGCTAGCATAGGAGATGTCTACAGTGTCTTGCATACTTACTTAGGGCTACCACTTCTCAATGAGCATAGGCTATTGATGACTCCTCTCCATCACACCCTGTTTTGGACAGTCTTCTCTAGCTCATTCCACCCCATGCTGGTTCTCTTGGTGTCTCCCACATGAAAAAAATATTATAGTTTACTATAGAATACTACAGTACTTGGTATAACATTCTGTAATATTCTGTAGTAAACTGCAGTGTACTGTAGAATATTATTCTGTACAATGTAGTATCCCTCGATCATGTGCAGTACTTACTGATTTTTGATGGACAGACGCCTCACAAGACCTCAACTGGCAGCTTCATTAAATAGTACCCACAAAACACCAATCTCAACGTCAACAGTGAAGAGGCAACTCCGGGATGCTAGGATGCTGGCCTTCTAGGCAGAGTTGCAAAGAAAAAACCATATTTCAGACTGGCCAATAAAAATAAAAGATTAAGATGGGCAAAAGAACACAGACACTGGACAGAGAAACTCTGCCTAGAAGGCCAGCATCGTCGCCTCTTCACTGTTGACGTTGAGACATGTGTTTTGCGGGTTTTGCCAGTTGAGGACTTGTGAGGCATCTGTTTCTCAAACTAGACACTCTAATGTACTTGTCCTCTTGCTCAGTTGTGCACATGGGCCTCCCACTCCTCTTTTTATTCTGGTTAGAGACAGTTTGCACTGTTCTGTGAATGGAGTAGCTTCTGTTTCATGGCAATTTCTCGCATGGAATAGCCTTCATTTCTCAGAACAAGAATAGACTGACGAGTTTCACAAGAAAGGTCTTTGTTTCTGGCCATTTTGAGCCTGTAATCGATCCCACAAATGCTAATGCTCCAGATAATCATCTAGTCTAAAAAAGGCCAGTTTTATTGCTTCTTTAATCAGTACAACAGTTTTCAGCTGTCCTAACATAATTGCAAAAGGGGTTTCTAATGATCAATTAGCCTTTTAAAATTATAAACTTGGAGCAGCTAACACAACGTGCCATTGCAACACAGGAGTGATGGTTGCTGATAATGGGCCTCTGTACGGCTATGTAGATATTCCATAAAAAATCAGTTTCATTAACAATGTCTACACTGTATTTATGATCAATTTGATGTTATTTTAATGGACAAAAATGTTGCTTTTCTTTTCAAAGTGGGGACTGTCTAATTGTTATGATTTTTTACAATATTGAGGATATGCAGGGAAGTAGGTTACTTCTTACTTTGGTTTACTCCTAAGTCATCATCTCCAACATCGGGAACTTCCATTTTAAAGCATTGCTTTGGTGTGGATTTATGCCGATACGCTCAGTTGTGTTCCTCCTCCATTGTATTCACCTTCCCTTGTTTCTATTGTCAATTGTGTTTCTGTGCGTCAATGGAAAGTCTACAAAACTACGAGCAAACCAACTTTTGTATTGAACACATGGAATTGGATTGTGCTGACAACAATAAATGAATCCTGCACACCATGTGCTATAATATTCTATTTGATGTCTATGAAATTGTTTGGTGAAATATGCATTAAAGGAGATTAATTGCCCATAATTCTGCACCTTTTGGATAGTTTTATTTACCAATCTTGATTTAGTGCCTGCAAATACAATTATATTCTATTGATCTACTCTGGATTTTTTTTAAACACAGAATTACTTTCCGTTTTGTCTGCTTGGATTCAAGAGGTAAGTATGCTTGTGTTAATCTTTTTGCGACAGTATAATAAAGTTTTGATGAATCTAATTTATGTTTTGAGAAGGCAACAACATTTTGAAAAGGCATTTACTGTTTTGCAAAAAGCCACAGATGTGTCTTGTGGACTCTGTTTTGAAAATCAACAATATAGTACCATGTAATATTTGTATGCGATTGAGAAAAACTTTAATATCACTTTCTATAAATGTTGTACTACATGGCAATAACACTCCTGTCGGACATTTTACCATAGTGTACTTTAGTACGTATTAGAGTTTACCATAGTATACCGTGGTGCATACTATGGTAGGCCTACAAATAAATGTATGTGTACTATGATAAATGTGTAAATAATGTCATTTATCCATATTAACCTACTGTTCAATGACAATCATAAACACAAGTAATGTGTTGTACTGTAAATATGTAGCTATTGGAAAAAATCATCTGCATCACGCTGGAAATCATTCCATGAATAACGTTGTTTTATTTCTGGAAAATACATGTATGGTTAGTGCAGTCGTGTAGTGTTAGAGAATGGGGTGCCATTTGGGACGCAGGCCTTGTCCAGTCCTGGTTATAGCCTTTCATTCCAGTAGGTGGATTTGGATGCTTTTTGGAAGCACAACGGAGGCCGAAGACCCAGGTGTCTATGTTTCATTGTTATCATCTTGTCCCTACCCCGATAGATTTCATGACAGTTTAAGATCAATAATCAGTGGATTTTCATCAGCGTGAGTTCAAGTGCTACTGGTATCACAAGGAGTGAATAAAGAGCTGCCCTAGTATTGGCCTGAGGTGAAAAGTACTCTACCCATCTTCTGAGTGATATATTGTGACCGCTTGTCGAAAAGGGAGCTTTTCAATAACAATACTGATTCATTTACATTTGTGGGGAAGATGGTGTGTCGATCTTTCTGTAGGGTGAGCCTGGTGTCCGTTATGACTCTGTAGTAGGCCCCAAGCCTAGGACTGAACTCCCTCTGACATCTAACAGCATGGTGTTGGATTCACTTTCATGGCAGCTGTCAAAGTGTAATGGGATGGATGATCTGGGATCACCTTGCTTTCTTCTGACCAGATTGTCACACCACTACACCTCTCATTTCACTGGAGCTGCGGTTTTATTTTAATATATTTTCTGTGGTCTTTCAGACATTTGTATTTGTTTAACAGACCGGACAGTGTAGAAGGATGAAGGTGAGGAGAGGGTTTATGACTAAGTGGTGGGTCCTGGGAAAATGAGGAGATGTGTTTGGGAGTTTTGCTATGGGCTCTTCTGTCTAGCTTTTCTCACTACCCCATTGAAATACCTGCAGCTGAGCCTGGTTTGGTCTAGTGCAGGGGTCCTCAAACCTCTCCTCTGGGACCCCCAGCTTTTCACAATTCTAGAATAGTTTAAATGCATGGAACAGTTGGGGGTCCCGGAGGAGAGGCTGGAGGACCACTGCAATAGGCCACAGCAGGCCACAGCGAATTGATTTGGCGAGAAAAGACATCAGCTGAGATTGCGGATTCTCCGTGCGTTAAAGAAAGACCCCAAGGGTGACCCAGGCCCCAGGCGTGCGCGAGCAGTTTACATGAGCATCCTGATTCACCAGCCATTCTCTTTTATAGGAGCTGCTGCTACTGCTTGCCAATGGAACAGCAAAAGCTCTGTAACTCTCTGAATAACGATACTGTTTTAATAATGCATCTGTTTGCAACCTGCTAAAGGTGAGTTGAGGTCTCAGTTGTAGCACTGATGATATGTGCTGTATTTCAGGAGGGAACTCCAGGCACTCTGAGGCAGAACATTCTGTTTGGTATGGAGTCAATTCCCCAAAGCGTTTCAACAGTCAATGTTGTCAGGGAATGGATGGAAGTATGATAGTAAGGTTATCTGTACCACCAACATCTGGTATACTTGTTCTGTTGTGTTGCTCCTTTCTCTGCCATTTCTACCTCTGAGTTCTTTTCCATAGTTTTCTCACTTTTTCAGATGTAATGTATGAAAAAAGCATACAGTGGTACTGTTGCAGCCATTAAAATTTTAAAAAAATAAAATAAACCTGTACCATGCATTGCAGCAATTGTATTACCAATATCGCAGTGCAACCTGACTTTTAAAAGCCCACGACTGTTATTCTATGGTGGTGCTGTGTGACTCTCCCTTGCTGTTATGCTAGATCAATATGTAGTGGGCACTCTCTTATCAGACCTAAACAGCACACCAATTCATGGATCAATGTTTGACTGGCCCTGCTCACGTGTAGTAATTTCATTTGTCCAGACATATTTGTCCATTTGTATAAAGCAGTGGTTCTCAGTGCTCTGTGGTTACTAAACCACCAATCACATTTTGCCCTGCCTAAAGTACACCCTCAGATGCAACTGATCATAAGGCCAATGTTCTCATGAGTCTTCCCAACTACTTCCTGTGGATAGGCCAGGTATCCCCAGAGGTACTAGTATATCAAGGCAGAAGGTAAGACACGAGGCAGATGGTTGGAGTCTTACAATGTTTAATAAACCAAAAGAGGTTGGCAAAAATGTCCAAACCAGATCAGAGTCCTGGAGGTACAGAGTGGCAGACAGGCTCGTGGTCAAGGTAGGCAGAATGGTCAGGCAGGCGGGTACAAAGTTCAGAAACAGGCAAGTGTCAAAAGCTGGAGGACTAGAAAAAGGAGAAGAGCAAAAGGAGTACTGGAAAAACACGCTGGTTGCCATACATGTTTAATGATTTTCGACCTGTCCCCAAATTAGTGTCATTGGTTCAGAGTTTGTTTTGATATTTTAACCTGCGTGTCGTGATCGCGTTTGGTGATCCGGTTTAGGGTTCCGTGTAAACATACAAGACGAACTGGCACAGAGACAGGAAACACAGGGATAAATAGAAAATAAGCGACACCTGGAGAGGGTGAAGACAATCACAGGAACAGGTGAAACAGATCAGGGAGTGACATAGTATCACAGCTTGAGAACCCATGGTCTCTAGTTTGGACTCAAACTACTACAACTACAAACTATTCAACCCAACACCATACATACCATCTGCATAGTAAGAAACCACAAATGAAGATGCATATCCTCTCAAACACCCCAATTCATTTTTGCGTTCAACAGTCTGAACTCATGTCAATTGTACAGTGGTATGCAAATGAACACCATCTACTGTACCTGACATGTTTGGTTGAACTGACAGTTGTAATGAGCACTTGGTGTGGATTCAGAGTGAGCTTCTGACATCCTGAAACATCTTCTTCCTGAGCAGGAGTAGGTGCGACATATATTTTGAAAGAGGAAGAAAGTATGTTTTTGTCAGCATATGTTTTCCTTTCAGTCTCCTCCATCTCCACTAACCAAAGCTAATTGCATTAATGTAAAATTAACAACTGTCCAGAAAGACTCATGTGAAGGCCAAATTACAGAGGAACTTCTTGATGCAATTTTAGCCTTAAAGTCCGAGAAACTCTGGATAGATGGCATACCAATGGAGGTATGTTTTATAAATGGTAGATTATTAGACACTCAACAAGAAGGTCTGCTTTCATTTATTACTGAAACTGGATCCTAGTGGTAAATATAAAGATCCAGTCCATTTAAAAAATTGGAGGCCTCTTACACTTCAGTGTTGTGATGAAAAAATTTGCGCAAAATGTTTAGCACATAGAATTTAAAAGGTATTATCGGATATTGATCATCTGTCACATCCTGACCTTAGTTCCTTTGTTTATGTCTCTATTTTAGGTTGGTCAGGGATGAGTTGGGGTGGGCATTCTATGTTTGTATTTCTATGTGTTTGGCCTGGTGTGGTTCCCAATCAGAGGCAGCCGTTAATCGTTGTCTCTGATTGAGAACCATACTTAGGCAGCCTGTTTTTCCCACTTGAGTTGTGGGTAGTTGTTTTCTGTTTTGTGTTGCACCTTACAGGACAGTTTCGTTCACTCTCTTTGTTGTTTTGTTATTCAGTGTTCAGTTGATGTATTAAATATTAACATGGACACATACCACGCTGCGCATTGGTCCGATCTGGACTACTCTTCCTCAGATGACGAGGAGAACCGTTACATCATCCTAATCAGAAAGTTATGTCAAATCAAATCAAATTTATTTATATAGCCCTTCGTACATCAGCTGATATCTCAAAGTGCTGTACAGAAACCCAGCCTAAAACCCCAAACAGCAAGCAGTGCAGGTGTAGAAGCACGGTGGCTAGGAAAAACTCCCTAGAAAGGCCAAAACCTAGGAAGAAACCTAGAGAGGAACCAGGCTATGTGGGGTGGCCAGTCCTCTTCTGGCTGTGCCGGGTGGAGATTATAACAGAACATGGCCAAGATGTTCAAATATTCATAAATGACCAGCATGGTCGAATAATAACAAGGCAGAACAGTTGAAACTGGAGCAGCAGCACAGTCAGGTGGACCGGGGACAGCAAGGAGTCATCATGTCAGGTAGTCCTGGGTCACGGTCCTAGGGCTCAGGTCCTTTGAAACTGGAGCAGCAGCATGGCCAGGTGGATTGGGGACAGGAAGGAGTCATCATGTCAGGTAGTCCTGGGGCATGGTCCTAGGGCTCAGGTCCTCCGAGAGAGAAGGAGAGAATTAGAGAACGCACACTTAGATTCACACAGGACACCGAATAGGACAGGAGAAGTACTCCAGATATAACAAACTGACCCTAGCCCCCCGACACAAACTACTGCAGCATATGTACAGTAACCCTATTTGTACAATAGTAAACAATGGGTACTTCTCAGAAAGTTTTAAACTGTGAAGAGGAGTACTATCGAGGTTGTCCACTATCGACACATCTATTTATTATTGCCTTCGAAATGTTAGCTGTTAAAATCAGATCCAATATTAAAGGGATAGAAATCCAGGGTTTAAAAATAAAGGTGTCATTGTACGCTGATGAGTGATGTTTTCTTTTAAATCCACAATTTGGACCCCTCCACAGCCTAATAGAGGATCTAGATATGTTTTCTAACCTCTCTGGATTAAAACCAATTGATGATAAGTGTACTATATTGCATATTGGATCACAAAAAAATACAACTTTTACATTACCGTATAGTTTACCAATAAAATGGTCTGACAGGCATGTGGACATACTCTGTATATATATATCCTGAAAGAAAGAAATGATCACACTCCAAAATAACATTTATAGAAAGTTAGCAAAAATAGATAAGATCTTGCTACCATGGAAAGGAAAATGTGTCTATTTGTAGAAAAAAATCACCCTGATTTACTCTACAGTCATATCCCTATATCCCAGTTGACCTATTTGCTTCTGGTCTTGCCCACACCTAGCGACCTGTTTTTTTTTTTCATCATATGAGCCAAATAAATTCTATTTTGTTTGGAACGGCAAGCCATACAAAATGAAAAGGGCCTATTTCTATAATATATATGATTTCGGAGGGCAGAAATGATTAAATATTAAAGCATTAGACCTCTCACTAAAGGTGTCAGTCATACAAAAATTATACTTAAATCCGAACGGATTCTCTAGCAAATGAGTAAGAATGTCTCACCCCATGTTCAAGAATGGCCTTTTTCCCTTTATTCAGATTACAACCTCCCACTTTCGGGTTATTTGAAAATGAAATCATATCCAAAATATCGTTATTTTTAAAACAAGCCATTGAAAGTTGGTTGCAATTTCAGTTTAATCCACCAGAAAAGACAACAAATAATACAACAAATATTGTGGTGAATCTCAAATATACTAATTGATTTAAAAAATAATTTTTTGATGAATAAAAAAAAATATATAATCTTTATAAATTATATTATAAGTATAAATTATATCATTATATCATAAATTATATCATAAATAGGACTGGTGGAGTTATGTCACACATGCAGCTAACAAAAATATATGGTCATGTCTGCTCTACCTGTCACGCCCTGGCCATAGAGAGGCTTTTATTCTCTATTTTGGTTAGGCCAGCGTGTGACCAGGGTGGGCATTCTAGTTTCTTTATTTCTATGTTTTCTATTTCTTTGTTTTTGGCCGAGTGTGGTTCCCAACCAGAGGCAGCTGTCTATCGTTGTCTCTGATTGGGAATCATACTTAGGCAGTCCTTTTTCCCTCTTTCAGTTGTGAATCATATTTTTGCAATGGTTGTTATTTTGCCCTGCAGAACGGCACAGTCATATTTGTTTTGTTGTTGTCGGTGTTCATTTAAGAAATAAATAGAATGAACATGTACCACGCTGCGCTTTGGTCCACTTTTTCCCATGACGAACGTGACACTACCCAAAATTACAACAAACTAATTTCAGCATTACCACAAAAATGGAAGAAGCAACTGGAAGGGGGGAAAAGTAAGGAACTTGTCTGTCGGCCCTGCATTAAAGAACAAAAATTGGTTAAAGAAAATAGTGAACATTTTGTAAATGTTATAAATATGGGGTATACAACCTTCCCAGCTCTGCAGATTTTGGTTCGAAGAGACAGAGTCATTAGATTATTTATTTTTGGTACTGTCCATATGTAGCTTGTTTTTGGTCATAGGTCCAGGAATGGCAGAAGAATTTACCTGAAGCTAACACTGCTGATAGCAATACTGGTTGATTTGAAAAGTCAGAGTCAATTGAGCAATAATATAATAATACTTTTAGCAAAAAAAATCTAGATTTAATTTACAATCTGTAGAAACAATGAGAATAGAAAGGTTCAGAACTTTTGTCAAGCATCACAACACAGTCAAAAAATATGTCAAATAGAAATCTAATATGGATGGTGTTAAGGCATAGATGGATACAGTTTAATGGAGCTGAAGGATGGGACTAATAACAACAGGTTAACAAATGGAAAATGTATTTAGGTTCATAACTTTTGTGAAACAGCACAGTTAAAATATATGGCAAATAGAAATCAAACTGAATGGACAGAAATATAAATAGATGGGAGAGGTTGAGGGTAGAGGAAAAAAAAAATATATATATATATAACTATTGTAAAATAGATTGTGTCCGTAAAATGTACCAGTTAAAAGTTTGGACACACCTACTCATTTCAAGGTGTTTCTTTATTTTGTGTATTTTGTCTTTTATATTCTCATGGTCGAATTGCTGCAAAGAAACCACTACTAAAGTACACCAATAAGAAGAAGAGACTTGCTTGGGCCAAAATAAACACGAGCAACGGACATTAGACAGATGGAAATCTGTCCTTCGGTATGATGAGTCCAAATTTGAGATTTTTGGTTCCAACCGCCGTGTCTTTGTGAGACGCAGAGTAGGTGAACGGATGATCTCTGCATGTGTGGTTCCCACCGTGAAGCATGGAGGAGATGGTGTGGGGGTGCTTTTCTGCTGACACTGTCTGTGACTTATTTTGAATTCAAGGCATATTAACCAGCGTGGCTACCACAGCATTCTGCAGCGATACGCCATCCCATCTGGTTTGCGCTTAGTAGGACTATCATTTGTTTTTCAACAGGACAATGACCCAACACACCTTCAGGCTGTGTAAGGGCTATTTGACCAAGAGTGATGGAGTACTGCGTCAGATGACCTGGCCTCCACAATCACCCGACCTCAACCCAATTGAGATGGTTTGGGATGAGTTGGACTGCAGAGTGAAGGGGAAGCAGCCAACAAGTGCCCAGCATATGTGGGAACTCATTCAGAACTGTTGGAAAAGCATTCCAGGTGAAGCTGGTTGAGAGAATGCAGAGTGTGCAAAGCTGTCATCAAGGCAAAGGGTGGCTACTTTGAAGAAGGTAAAATCACTTTTTTGGTTACTCCATGCATCCATATGTTTTTTCATAGTTTTGATGTCTTCACCATTATTCTACGATGTAGAAAATAGTAAAAATAAAGAAAACCCTTTGATTGAGTACAGTAGGTATGTCCAAACTTTTGATTGGTACTGAATATTTACAAAATATATGCAGGACTGGAAATCATGCAGACATTTTACATTGGAGGCTACAATCGATCTGCGATATTAAAGCTGATCTAGCCTCTAAAAAAATAACCTAGTCACACATTCAACATTTGAATTTTGACGTAAAGTGTTCATTGTATGTGAGAAGATTAATCGTTTTGGAGTCGATCATCCTGGAGGTCTCGTCCGATGGACTTTAAGAGGCTCTGTGTTCAGTGGTGAGCTACGTCTTCCCAGCCAGTCAGTCAGTAGGCAATTTACCCCAATCAGTATCTGTGCGAGACAGGGTCAATGGCTCCTGTATTTAAAGCTGTTCACGTACCCTTTCCAAGCTGTGTCCTCTTGATATGAGATGACTCCCCAGCTGATATATTCATCTCCCAGGAATGAAACATAAACAGTATTTCAGCGTGCTTTACGATCGCCACATCCCAGACTCCACTGCCAAATCTGCTTACAGATTTCATTGTAGCGTTGATACTACGTGCAGCAAACATTTCAGACTGCTGAGAATGTCACTGTTCAGCCTTTCGCCACAGAGAGAGATCAGTATTTCATATAACGGTCTATCACCACTTCATTAGATTTGGAGCCTTGTGCCCTATTAAATTAAACCCTCACACCAATTTTCAATTAATTCACGCATGGAGGCGTGCGTGCGTGTGGATCAGTGGATGGTGCCGGAGGGGATTGGCTGCTGTTTTACGGGCTCTTAACCAACTGTGCTATTTTGTTTTTCCGCATTGTTTGTTGTGCATAATGTTGCTGCTACCGTCTCTTATGACCGAAAAGAGCTTCCAGGCATCAGAATAGAGATTACTCACCTCAAACTGAATGAAGATTTTTGTTTATGAGTCCAACGCAAAGGATATACTGCTTCCCTCGTTATTATTGGCCAATGTGCAATCATTGGAAAATAAACTGGACGATCTACGATTAAGACTATCCTACCAACCGGACATTAAAAACTGAGGGGAAAAAAATTCTAGACCACCTTTACTCCAACTACAGAGAGACGCATACAAAGCTCTTCCTCGCCCTCCATTTGGAAAATCTGACCATAATTCTATCCTCCTGATTCCTGCTTGAATCCTGGACGACTGTGTGATCACGCTCTCCGTAGCCGATGTGAGCAAGACCTTTAAACAGGTCACCATTCACAAAGCCATGGGGCCAGACGGATTACCAGGATGTGTACTCATATCCGGACCAACTGGCAAGTGTCTTCACTGACATTTTCAACCTCTCCATGACCGAGTCTGTAATACCTACATGTTTCAAACAGACCACCATAGTCTCTGTGCCCAAGAAAGCAAAGGTAACCTGCCTAAAATGATTACCGCCCTGTAGCACTCACATTGGTAGCCATGAAGTGCTTTTAAAGGCTGATCGTGGCTCACATCAACACTATCATGCCAGAAACCCTGGACCCACTCCAATTCGCATACCTCCCCAATAGATCCACAGATTACACAATCTCAATCGCACTCGACACTGACTTTTCCCAGCTAGGCAAAAGGAACAGCTACGTGAGAATGTTGTTCATTGACTACAGCTCAACACCATAGTGCCCTCAAACTTCATCATTAAACTGAACACCTCCCTCTGTAACTGGATCGTGGACTTCCTGACGGTCCGCCCCCAGGTGGTAAAGGTAGGCAACAACACATCTGCCATGCTGATCCTCAACAATGGGGCCCCTTAGGGGTGCATGCTTAATCCCCTCCTGTACTCCCTGTTCACCCATGACTGCATGGCCAAGCACGACTCCAACACCATAATTAAGTTTGCTGACAACACATCACCGGTAGGCCTGATCACTGACAACGATGAGACAGCCTATAGGGAAGAGGTCAGAGACTGGCAGTGTGGTGCCAGGACAACAAACTCTCTCTCAATGTGAGCAAGACAAAGGAGCTGATGGTGGACTATAGGATCACCAACTATCATGGTCCAGACACACCAAGACAGTTGTGAAGAGGGCACGACAACACATTTTCCCCCTCGGGAGACTGAAAAGTTTTGGCAAGGGTCACAAGATCCTCAAAAAGTTCCACAGCTGCACCATCAAGAACATCCTGACTGGTTGCATCACTGCCTGGTATGGCAACTGCTCGGTTCTACAGAGGGTAGTGCGTACGGCCCAGTACATCACCGGGGCCAAGCTGCCTGACATCCAGGACCTATATACTAGGCGGTGTCAGAGGAAGGCCCAAAAAATTGTCAAAGGTTCCAGTCACCCAAGTCATAGACTGTTCTCTCTGCTACCGCATGGCAAGCGGAACCGGAGTACCAAGTCTAGGACCAAAAGGCTCCTTAACTTCTTGCGTCGAGCCATCCCGGATCCGGGATCGTGACTACAGCCTCAAGCCCATTACCATAACGCAACGTTAACTATTCATGAAAATCGCAAATGAAATTAAATCAATATGCTAGCTCTCAAGCTTAGCCTTTTGTTAACAACACTGTCATCTCAGATTTTCAAAATATGCTTCTCAACCATAGCAAAACAAGCATTTGTGATAGCTAGCGTAGCATTTAGCGTAGAATTTAGCGTTAGCATTCAGCAGGCAACATTTTCACAAAAAAACAGAAAAGCATTCAAATAAAATCATTTTTCAATGAGGAGACTCAGTTAGATAGCAAATGTTCAGTTTTTCCTGAAAGATTATTTGTTTAGGACAAATCGCTCCGTTTTCTGCATCACGTTTAGCTACGAAAAAAACCTGTATCCAGGATTGTGTAAATCTATCCGCAAGCTCATTAGCATAACACAACGTTAACTATTCATGAAAATCGCAAATGAAATGAAATCAATATGCTAGCTCTCAAGCTTAGCCTTTTGTTAACAACACTGTCATCTCAGATTTAAAAAAATATGCTTCTCAACCATAGCAAAACAAGCATTTGTGTAACATTATTGATAGCTATTGATAGCTAGCGTAGCATTTAGCGTTAGCATTCAGCAGGCAACATTTTCACAAAAAACAGAAAAGCATTCAAATAAAATAATTTACCTTTGAAGAACTTCGGATGTTTTCAATGAGGAGACTCAGATAGATAGCAAATGTTCCGTTTTTCTTGAAAGATTATTTGTTTAGGACAAATCGCTCCGTTTTCTGCGTCACGTTTAGCTACGAAAAAAACCTGTATCCAGGATTGTGTAAATCTATCCGCAAGCTCATTAGCATAAAGCAACGTTAACTATTCATGAAAATCGCAAATGAAATGAAATAAATCTATTTGCTCTCAAGCTTAGCCTTTTGTTAACAACACTGTCATCTCAGATTTTCAAAATATGCTTTTGAACCATAGCTAAACAAGCATTTGTGTAACAGTATTGATAGCCTAGCATAGGACTATGCCTGGCATTCAGCATGCAACATTTTCACAAAAACCAGAAAAGCATTCAAATAAAATCATTTACCTTTGAAGAACTTCAGATGTTTTCAATGAGGAGACTCTCAGTTAGATAGCAAATGTTCAGTTTTTACAAAAATATTATTTGTGTTGACAAATCATCACGTTTGGGTAATAAATTAAAAAATTAAAAAAGATTAAGTCATTAAAACGCAAACTTTTTTCCAAATTAACTCCATAATATCGACAGAAACATGGCAAACGATGTTTAGAATCAATCCTCAACATGTTTTTCACATATCTATCGATGATAAATCTTTCGTGGCAGTTGACGCACATGGACCTAGAGATTACGCAATAATTTCGACACAGGACACCAGGCGGACACCTGGTAAATGTAGTCTCTTCTGGTCAATCTTCCAATGATATGCCTACAAATACGTCACAATCCTGCAGACACCTTGGAGAAACGACAGAAAGGGCAGGCTCATTCCTGGCGCATTCACAGCAATATAAGGAGACATTGGAACACAGCGCCTTCAGAATCTGGGGCATTTCCTGTATGAAACTTCATCTTGGTTTCGCCTGTAGCATTAGTTCTGGGGCACTCACAGATAATATCTTTGCAGTTTTGGAAACGTCATAGTTTTTTCTTTCCAAAGCTGTCAATTACATGCATAGTCGGATCTTTTCGTTAACAGCTTCTACCTCCAAGCCATAAGACTGCTGAACAACTCAACTAATCAAATGGCCACCCAGACTATTTACATTGACCCCCCTTTGTTTTTACACTGCTGCTACTAAACTGCTGCTAAAGTGCATAGTCACTTTACAAATGACCTCGACTAACATGTACCCCCGCACATTGACTCAATACTGGTACCCCTGTATATAGTCTTGTTATTGCTATGTACATTTCTTGTTACTTTTTTACATATTTTTTTTACTTGAGTTTATTTAGTAAATATTTGAATAACTCTATTTCTTGAACTGTGTTGTTGGTTTAAGGTCTTGTAAGTAAGCATTTCACGGTATGGTCTACCTGTTGTATTAGTTGCATGTGACAAATACAATTTGATTTGATATGTGAGGCACCAGTTAACCAGTTATACAATTTGGGTAGTCATGTTAGCACTAGCAGCTTGTTCGGTTTCATGTTGCGCTGTGATTGCACTTCAGATCTGTTATGATGATTACACTGGGAGTTTAAACTCCTTTTCACCCCTTTCTCCTAGAGAATAATGACGTGTCTGTAAGTGGAGAAAACAAAAGGGAACATTTCAACTGTACATGACATGTTATGTCACCACCCTGTTGAGAATGTGGCTACAACCCTTTTAATTGCTTGTCTGGGTTTTTGTGGGAGCACTCGACACTTGGTAATCTGCCCATTGTTTCCTCCTGCGCCAATTATCACAGCTGTAGAATGGCGTAGTCATATTGTATTTTACCTGTATGGATGGAAACGCATGATTTCATCTCGCCACCAGCAGAAGTTACCTGTTTGTGAAAAGAGCAGGTTTGTGTCGTTTCCACAGTGTGCACTAGAATAGAGAGACTTGGTCGATCACGCTCTCTGTAGCCGACGTGAGTAAGACCTTTAAACAGGTCAACATTCACAAGGCTGCGGGGCCAGACGGATTACCAGGTGTGCTCTGGGCATGTGCTGACCCAACTGCCAGGTGTCTTCACTGACATTTTTAACATGTCCCTGATTGAGTCTGTAATACATGTTTCAAGCAGCCCACCATAGTCCCTGTGCTCAAGAACACAAAGGTAACCTGCTTAAATGACTACAGACCCGTAGCACTCATGTCTGTAGCCATGAAGTGTTTTGAAAGGCTGGTAAGGGCTCACATCAACATTATTATCCCAGAAACCCTAGACCCAGTCCAATTTGCATACCGCCCAAACAGATCAACAGATGATGCAATCTCTTTTGCACTCCACACTGTCCTTTCCCACCTGGACAAAAGGAACAGCTACGTGAGAATACTATTCATTGACTACAGCTCAGCGTTCAACACCATAGTACCCTCAAAGCTCATCACTAAGCTAAGGATCCTGGGACTCAATACCTCCCTCTGCAACTGGATCCTGGACTTCCTGACAGGCCGCCCCCAGGTGGTGAGGGCAGGTAGCAACACATCTGCCACGCTGATCCTCAACACAGGAGCTCCCCAGGGGTCTGTGCTCAGTCCCCTCCTGTACTCCCTGTTCACCCACGACTGCATGGCCAAACACCATTAAGTTTGCAGACGACACAACCTGATCACCGACAATGACGAGACCGCTACAGGGTGGAGGTCAGAGACCTGGCCGGGTGGTGTCAGAATAACAACCTATCCCTCAACGTAACCAAGAGAGATGGTTGTGGACTACAGGAAAAAGAGGACCGAGCACGCCCCCATTCTCATCGACGGAGCTATAGTGGAGCAGGTTGAGAACTTCAAGTTCCTTGGTGTCCACATCACCAACAAACTAGAATGGTCCAAACACACCAAGACAGTCGTGAAGAGGGCACAACAAAGCCTATTCCACCTCAGGAAACTAAAAATATTTGACATGGGTCCTCAGATCCTCAAAAGGTCCTACAGCTGCAATATCGAGAGCATCCTGACTGGTTGCTTAACTCCCAGGTATGGCAATTGCTCAGCCTCCGACCGCAAGGCACTACAGAGGGTAGTGCGGACGGCCCGGTACATCACTGGGGCGAAGCTGCCTGCCATCCAGGACCTCTACACCAGGCGGTGTCAGAGAAAGGCCTTAAAAATTGTCAGAGACCCCAGCCACCCCAGTCATAGGCTGTTCTCTCTACTACCGCATGGCAAGCGGTCGCAGGATTGCCAAGTCTCGGACAAAAAGGCTTCTCAACAGTTTTTACACCCAAGCCATAAGATTCCTGAACAGGTAATTCAATAGCTAACTGGACTATTTGCATTGTGTGCCTCCCCCCCAACCCCCATGCTGCTGCTACTTTCTGTTTATCATATATGCATAGTCACTTTAACTATACACACTATTTAACTATACATTAATGTACATACTACCTCAATTGGTCCGACCTACCATTGCCCCCGCACGCACATTAGCTAAACGGGCTATCTGCATTGTGTCGCGCCACCCACCACCCGCCAACCGCTCTTTTACACTACTGGTACTCTATGTTTATCATATATGCATAGTCACTTTAACCATATCTACATGTTCATACTACCTCAATCAGCCCAACTAACTGGTGCCTGTATGTAGCCTCGCTACTGTTATAGCCTCGCTACTGTTATAGCCTCGCTACTGTTATTTTTCACTGTATTTTTACTGTTGTTTTATTTCTTTACGTACCTATTGTTCATCTAATACCTTTTTTTGCACTGTTGGTTATAGACTGTAAGTTCACTGTAGGACACCTGTTGAATTTGCCACACGTGACAAATAAACTGTGATTTGATTTGACTTGTGCCATTCTCATCGACTGCCCATTACCGTGACCGATTTCCATCAACTGCTCCATGGCAACTCGCCGAGGCCCCCTCTCATTCGATATTCGGCTGGGCAGGCCGCTGTGCACAACCCATGACAAGCTACCCAAATCGATTGGCTATAATTGCATTTAGGCGAATTGATTCAGCTTTTTGTATGTTTTTCTAATTGTAATTTTCCTGCTGCGATCAAGGAATTAGAGGGAGCGTGGCCTTTAATGAACTCTTGGGCTAAACGCTGTCTGGCTTACTGATGCTTCCTGAAGTTTGACACACTGGTGGACCTGTGTGACAGCTGTTATTTGCATAGTTTTTCCGGAAACTTCTCAGGATAATGGTAGTGATTTGTCCCACCTTGAGAAATATGCTGGTAGGTGTGATGTTTCAAAACAGAAACGTTCTATGTTAGTCAGCGGATAAAGTAAGCAGCTAGTTGCTATCTTTGCCTGTTATCGTACTCAACCACACATGCTACTGTAGGTGAAGGATGTGAAATTTGGTCAGATCCTTGAGCTGCAGTGAACCAGTGATTGTGCCAATTGGATATACTGATGTCTGATGTGGCTATTGTTTTTATTGTGTTGGTTTTCTCGTTCTTAGTGTATTTATGTAAATTGTGTCATAATTCAGCATTTGCTGCTATTGATACTTTGTACTGCTGAATTTGTGAAGTAAGCAATTTTCTCTTTCTCTCTATTCTTCACAATTACACCCATTAGAAACATTTGGGGAAAAATAGGTGTATGTATTTTCCTACTTGACCAACTCTTCATTACAGAGACTGACACAGTTTAGTCTGTGTCCTTTCCTATTCGATCCAGCTATTTAACCTCCAGAGATGAGTAAGCCATAGTCTATAACTAGGTCCCAGAGTTTTTCCTGATCAGGTCACATGATTCTGGAAAGTACCGGGCCCTAGATGAAGTAATAGAAATGTCAGGAACTCCAAGATATAGATATAGAGAATATAAAGAGTATATAATTAGTTACTTTCTAATCCTATACAATTATTTTTATTTGATGAGAACCTCCCATACTAAGAGAGAAGATGCTGCAGGCCTAATGGCACATCACAAGGCTATGGGAGGCAAATGCATTCTCCTGATGAGAAACACTGTCATCTCTTTCAAGGATATGTGTTTTAATGGACTTGCAGAAATTAAACCCACTATCACGAGTGATGATACTCAAAGATTAACACAATGTAGTAGTTTATTGGTGTTTTGCACATGATCACCGACAGATTCTGATCCTGGATCAGCTTAGCACCTGTTCCACATGCTGTCACTCATGTGTGAAAACAAACTCCATCTGATCCAAACTCATTCTGGTGTGTGCATGAGAGATTAACCCCAATGGAGGGCCTGAGTACCAGGTATTGGGATGATGCGGTAGTCTGTGTGATTTGTGCTGCACGAAAACATGCTAGCACGCGGATGCTGTGTAGAAGTTGTGACTTGAGAGCCACACCCTTGAATATGTTTATCTTCAGTTCTGGTGAAAGCTAATCATGCTTTTAGCAATCAAAAAAGCAACAGGGAAGTGCAATGAGGTAGCGTACCAGATAAATGAAAACGTCTATAATTTATTGAGGCTGTGGTGAAGATAGATGATCGGTGGCGGTTGCTTTGTGTTCTCAGTGTGCATGTGTGTGTTTGCTTGTGTGCATATGTGCGTGCGAGTGTGTGCATGTGTCTGTGTGTGCCTGCGCGTATGTGTGCGCTCGTCATAGATTCTTCGATTATTTTTCTATGGTGTGCGTGCCTATCTGCATGTGTACGTGTGCATGATCCATGCGTCTATATAATCCATACATTTGTGTGTTATGTTCTCCAGGTGGCTGTGACAGGGGGACCCCCGGGGCAGGACCCATGAGGAGTCATAGAAGATGCTCGCAGCCTGGGCGCCTCTGCTCCTCTTAGCCATGTGGGTGAGATGTACCTCCGCTGGGCCGCTCTCCTTCAGAATAGGTAAGTAGTCTGACCTCTGTCCCTGGACCCAGCATGGCTGGAGGGCACAACTCGCCTCTCCCCTGCCTCTCCTCGCTCCTTATTCAAAAGGCGCCATCACAAGAGCTCCTCTACGTGTAATTCTAGGCCTGGTTGAGAGTGTTGACTTGCTCTGACAACTGATTGCTTCCTCAGTGCATCTCAGCAGCACTTTGACGAGAGTTTGGTATCACTCCAATTGTACTGTAAACACGAAGAGGCGCTATTTTCTGAGTGTTATATTCTGTCTGCTATTTCTGATGCAGCAGAAAGGTACTTTCTTGTGTGCAACCGGGTACCTTAACCAAACGGCTAGAAAATTTCATTTTCTGCTACCATTTCCCGAGCCGCAGTGAAAAACACAAAGTGAGTGTCAAAATGAGTCATGATATTATACTTTGCCATAATTGAGTGTTAGCTGGGAAAACCAGTTACCTGTTTAGATACATTTTAGTGTATGGTGTTTACAGGCCCGTACTCATTTTCACACAGAGATGAGCGAGAGGAAATGGTGGGTAGAGATGGAGGACAGGGGTCCTCCTATCATTACATTAATTAGCCGATCCGTAGCCGGCTATCCACCAGCCGTAGGACTGGGTCTGGGGCAACAGTGACCAGGACATCTCTCTCTCACAGCAGCAGCAGCAGAGGCCACCTCAACATGGGCTGATTTCTCCCAGCAACCACTGTGACGGCAGACAGAGGACCGACAGACTAACAGCAGCATAACAGCAGTTTATATTGATTTCTAGTGTGCCATAACTTTAACAACAACATGTATATTGGGTAACAAGCCATGCAGGGATCAGAGAAAGGTCTGGCACTGTGAATGTGCCTTGCCGATCAATAATTAAAGTGCCCAATATGCTCGCAGAGAAACTTCTCAGTTTGCTTTAGTCCATCTCCATGCAATCGCGACAGGGAGCAACAAACACACAGCCTCCCAGCTAGCACATTTGGTTCCTTGGAAGTTGTGGGAACGTACGTTTTGGATTTCCCAATGGTTCTGGGAACAAAGCCAGAAGTTTCCTGACCGGTAAGATGGAAGGTTTTTTAAATGTTTTGAGAACGGAAATTACAGGTTATTTGTAGGCTTTCTTTAAGCTTTCAATAAATCTTTTAATACATTTGCTAGCTTTAGTTCGGGTTAACTGTTTTGAACTCCAAGCACAGATTGGACACATGGAAATTCATTTGCTTTGGCATTAATCATGCAGGCGTATTTGTTTTTTATTGTGGCATGGCATTAGTGATATTCAAACCTATGATCTTCATTTTAGTCTATTCAAACACACCCCATTTCAAAGGAAACAAGCACTCATTTAAAATGAGGTGTGGCCTACATACCTGAGCACACTTAACAAGATAGAGGAGATAGAATGTTAATGCTGAGAAAGGAATGCTAATGTTTTTAAATAACATTCTTAGAACGTTCTTTGAATGTTACTAATGTTTTCTTGTTGTTTTTATGGAAAGTTTTCTTAATGTTCTGAGAACATGCATTTAAATAGGACTTTGAGGAAACCTGCAGAAAACATTGTGTTGAAGTAGTGAAATTCCCACAGAAGAATCTTGTTTTTAACGTTCTCTGAACGTTCTGAGAGCACAACTTTAAATAGAACCATAAGGAATCTAAGGAACCTGCAGAAAACATTATGCTCAAGTACTGAAATCTCCACAGAAGAAAGTACATGGTTTCTTAACGTTCTGAGAACATGACTTTAAATAGAACCATAAGGAATCCTGTAGGAAACATTATGCTGATATACATAAATTCCCACCTATGAAACTTATGGTTCTTAGAATGTTATGTGCTAGCTGGGTCTCCTGCACCATTCCCAGAACGTTGTGGGAAGGTTGTATGCAAATTAACCATCTGACAACCACCTTCTCACCAAGCGCTAAGAAACATATGGTCCTTAGAACGTTATGTGCTAGCCGGGTCTCAGAATTCTCTTGGATGATTAGTGAATGCTGTATTATACCTCCTCCTCCACCTCCTCTGTTTTCTCCTACCCTCCCTCCCACCTTCCCTCCCTCCACCACCACACATCTCTCTACAAAGGTACCTCCATAATGTTTATTCCCATCTTGTTTTAGTTGATAGTTAATTAGGCGGTCAGGCCTGTGTTTTCCCCTCTCTCTGATGTCAGGCGGCGGGAGCTAGCCGCCGTTGAAGCCTGTCAGGGGCACGCCGCGGCGCCGGCATTAGCATCGGGGCTGTTAGTTTCACGCCTTTGCCTGCCGCCCACTGCCGCGCTCCAGGAGGGGATATTTAACAACCCTAGTCCCCTCGAGTCCTGCCTGACTACCGGAATGCCACTGTCTGGCCTTACTACAGAATTAATACATTGCAACAGGCCTAAATAGCACCGCTACGCTAGCATCACACCCCACTGCCAGACAATAGTCAAGTTGTTGAGCACAGGTGAAACGAGGAGAGAAGGATGTTGTCTTTGGTTGAGTCTTAATTCTCCAGCCTTTTCCAGAAGTGTGCACTTGCACACTCCCAGTCAAGGACTTTAGTAAAAAGGATGTGATTGGTGTAAACTTTGGCTGGGGTGAGTTTCCATTCATTGTGAAATTCATGTGAGAAAGTGTGCAAGTGTAAACGTTGGGAGAAGAGTTGGAGAATCTGGATGCAGCACATGCCTCTTGTTTGGCAGATTGGTGATAGATTTGCAGAATACAGTATGGTCAGATGATTGAGATGACATGACTGCGACTGGTGTGGTATTTGATTTACCAAGGAGGCTCATAACAGAACCAATTAACCAGTAAGCATGCACTGTTTTGATTATGCTCTTTTTTGGGGGATAGATGAGGAGTCCATCCAAAGATCCAGCTGATGATGTCATGAAAGTTGGAAAGGTATAACTATCCCAAATACACTGTCATTCTGTTAGACAGGTGTCATCCAACCTCCTTGATTTCACTAGCTGAAATTCGTATTGCCTACATACAGTATTTCTAATTTAAATGTACAATATGCAATCTTAAATTGCTAGAACAATGTTGCTACGTGATGCCAAAACAGCGTTATACAAAAAAAAAAGCTTGATGTTTGAGTTCGCCTCATCTTTGCTGTGTTACATTCATTGACTGTGTTTCCAAGGAGTTATTTTCAGTTCCGCAGACAAAGTTAATCATTAGTCAGATTAACCAATTATGGCACCGGGATGGCTGCCATTTTATGGGCTCCTAGCCAATTGTGCTCTTCTGTTTGTTCGCATTTGTAACTTTTTTTTAACATTAATGTTTCACCGCCATCTTTAATGACCGAAAAGAGCTTCTGGAAATCAGAAATCCATTTCCTCTAAAGAATCGGAGGCAAAATATTTGCCCCAAAACCCCATCATTAGCATGAAGAGGAAACGCCAATACAGGAGCGGCAGATCCGGCTGCCTGGTGAGAATTCGTTGGCAAGTGGATAATCCGCCTTTACCATCCACCCTACTGGCGAACGTGCAATCACTGGAGAATAAACTGTAATGTCTTATGTTTCATGGAGTCATGGCTGAATGAGGACATGGATAATATACAGTTGGCTGGGTTTTCCGTTCGTCGGCAAGACAGAATAGCAACCTCTGGTAAGACGAGGGGTGGTGTTCTGTGTCTATTTGTCAACAACAGCTGGTGCGCGATCTCTAACATTAAGGAAGTCTTGGGGTTTTGCTCACATGAGGTGAGATGCTCTGGTATGCTGGCCTTCTAGGCTGAGTTCCTCTGTCCAGTGTCTGTGTTCTTTTGCCCATCTTAAGCTTTTCTTTTTATTGGCCAGTTTGAGATATGGCTTTTTCTTTGCAACTCTGCCTAGAAGGCCAGCATCCCGGAGTTGCCTCTTCACTGTTGACGTTGAGACTGGTGTCTTGAGGGTACTATTTAATGAAGCTGCCAGTTGAGGACTTGTGAGGCGTCTGTTTCTCAAAATAGACACTCTAATGTACTTGTCATCTTGCTCAGTTATGCACCGGGGCCTCCCACTCCTCTTTCTATTATGGTTAGAGCCAGTTTACCCTGTTCTGTGAAGGGAGTAGTACACAGCGGTGTACGAGATCTTCAATTTCTTGGAAATTTCTAGGATGGAATAGCCTTCAATTCTCAGAACAAGAATAGACAGACGAGTTTCAGAAGAAAGGTCTTTGTTTCTAGCCATTTTGAACCTGTAATCGAACCCACAAATGCTGATGCTCCAGATACTCAACTCGTCTAAAGAAGGACAGTTTTATTGCTTCTTTAATCAGGACAACAGTTCAACTGTGCTAACATAATTGCAAAAGGGTTTTCTATTGATCAATTAGACTTTTACAATGATAAACTTGGATTAGCTAACCCAACGTGCCGTTGGAACACAGTGATGGATGCTGATAACGGGCCTCTGTACGCCTTTGTATATATTCCATAAAAAATCTGCCATTTCCAGCTACAATAGTCATTTACAACGTTAACAATGTCTACACTGTATTTCCGATCAATTTGTTGTTAATTTAATGGACCAAAAAATAGATTTTCTTTCAAAAACAAGGACATTTGTAAGTGACCCCAAACTTTTGAATTGTGGCATACACACATATATATATATATATATATATATATATACACGTACACACACACCTCCCTGCAGTGTTTAATAGAGATTTCTCTCCTGGTAAATGCCCTGTATGAGTGACAGACTCGGTGCAGCATGAATGACAGATGACCCTCTTTCCGATGGAGGCATACAGTCTGCGACTCACTCATCAGCGCCTCATATCAATTTGCCCGCGCTGTGCGCTGCACACTGCAGCATCGTCACACCACATGTAGCTGCTCCGTGGGGAACTAGCTCGATCTAACCGCTATAACGAACACTGGGGGGGGGCCTACAACATACCGTACTGTCGGCTCCCTGCTTTAATATGGACAAATGTGTTGAGCGGTGGGCTTGTGGTGGCAGCCAAGCAGACGCATGTGTTTTATATCATAGCGGGCGACGTTAACCTACATGGTCTCCTTTCAAGACATGCACAGGTAGCGGTTGTGACAGTGGGGAAAATGTGTGCCCGTTCGAGTGGATGGGATGCACTGTAATCAGCCTGCAGGGAGGTAGACTAACCCAGAAAAGAGGAAGAGAGAAGAAACGAGGGAGGAGAGGAATACTGTAGTAGCAACTCCAGCCATTGGCCATGAGAACGAAGACAACAGTTTATTGATACGTCATGTTTTGTGCTGATGTTGCACTGCTGGCGATGCTTCTCGGGGTTCTGATCTGGTTAAAAATGAATGATCTTGGTTATTAGGCCTGTATCACAACAGGTGGGTATCAATATATTGATTCACAGATGGAAATGATACATATGTATCATGCTAACATCCCCGTATGGCTACACATCATTCAACAAATGAACTCAATATAGTACTCACTAAATGATACCCTCACTCATCAATAAATCATAATGCACAATGTAAAGTATTATTCATGACAAGGGTCACAGTAAATGGTGGTAGGGAGGTTTTGGTCTGGGGCCAACAATTTGAGCATCACTACTCTACAGTACAGCAGCCTGGTCCCAGATCTGACGGGACAAACAGATCTGAACTAGGCTAAGCGAAACCTGTCCTTAAAACCTTTTCTTGACATCATTCCATGTGGTTCTTGTTGTCTTTATGTTCAGTGTTTACACAGTGCCAGTCAAAAGTTTGGACAGCTACTCATTCAAGGGTTTTTCTTAATTTGACTATTTTCTACATTGTAGGATTTAAAAAAATTGATTTAACCTTTATTTAACTAGGCAAGTCGGTTAAGAACTAATATTTATTTACAATAATAGTGAAGAAAACAAAACTATGAAATAATGCATATGGGATCACGTACAGTGGCAAGAAAACATATGTGAACCCTTTGGAATTACCTGGATTTCTTCATACATTTGTCCTAAAATTGTATCTTGATCTAAGTCACAACAATGGACAAACAGTGTGCTTAAACTGATAACACATAACTTATTGTATTTTTCTTGCCTATATTGAATACATACTTTTTCCAACCTACACTGTGAATGTTTAAATTATGTGAACCCCTGGGCTAATGACCTCTCCCAAGCTAATTGGAGTTAGGAGTCAGCTAACCTGGAGTCCAATCAATGAGACGAGATAAAAAAACAATCACAACATTTGACTTTGCTATTAACAAGAAGCATTGCCTGTTGTGAACCATGCCTCGAACAAAAGAGATCTCAGAAGACCTCAAATGAAGAATTATTGACTTGCATAAAGCTGGAAAGGGTTACAAAAGTATCTCTAAAAGCCTTGATGTTCATCCGTCCACAATAAGACAAATTGTCTATAAATGGAGAAAGTTCAGCACTGTTGCTACTCTCCCTAGGAGTTGCCGTCCTGCAAAGATGACTGCAAGAGTACAGTGCAGAATTCTCAATGAGATGAACAAGAATCCTAGTGTCAGCTAAAGACTTATAGAAATCTCTGGAACATGCTAACATCTCTAGTGACAAGTCTACGATATGTAAAACACTAAACAAGAATGGTGTTCATGGGAGGACCCCATGGAAGAACCCATTGCTGTCCAAAAAAAACATTGCTACACATCTGAAGTTCGCAAAAGAGCACCTGGATGTTCCACGGCATTGCTGGCAAAATATTCTGTGGACAGATGAAACTAAAGTTGTTTGGAAGGAACACACAACACTATGTGTGGAGAAAAAAAGGCACAGCACGCAAACATCAAAACCTCATTGCAATTGTAAAGTATGGTGGAGGGAGCATCATGGTTTGGGACTGCTTTGCTGTCTCAGGGCCTGGACAGCTTGCTATCGTCGAAAGAAAAATGTATTCCCAAGTTTATGAAGAAATTTTGCAGGTGTTGTAGGCCACCTCCAGTGTAGGGCCATCTTTCCGAAAATTGAAACTCAACAGAAGTTGGGTGATGCAACAGGACAACAACCCAAAACACAGAAGTAAATCAACAACAGAATGGCTTCAACAGAAGAAAATTTGACTTTTGGAGTGGTCCAGTCAGAGTCCTGACCTCAACCCGATTGAGATGCTGTGGCATGACCTCAAGAGAACGGTCAACACCCAACATCCCAAGAATATTGCTGAACTGAAACAGTTTTGTAAAGAGGACTGGTCCAAAAGTCCACCTGACCGTTGTGCAGGTCTGATCCGCAACTACAGAAAATGTTTGGTTGAGGTTTTTGCTGCCAAAAGAGGGTCAACCTGTTATTAAATCCAAGGATTCACATACTTTTTCCACCCTGCACTTTGAATGTTTTATATGGTGTGTTCAATAAAGACATGAAAAAGTGTCATTGTTTGTGTGTTATTAGTTTAAGCAGACTGGGTTTGTCTAATGTTGTTACTTAGATGAAGATCAGATCACATTTTATGACCAATTTATGCAGAAATCCAGGTAATTCCAAAGGGTTCACATATTTTTTCTTGCCACTGTAGTTAACAAAAAAATATTAAACAAATCAAATGTATTTTAGATTATTTTAATGTAGCTACCCTTTGACCTGACACACATTCTCTCTACCCGCTTCACCTGGAATGCTTTTCCAACAGTCTTGAAGGAGTTCTGATGTATGCTGACTACTTGTTGGCTGCTTTACCGTCACTCTGCGGTCCAACTCATCCCAAACCATCTCGATTGGGTTGAGGTCGGGTGATTATGGAGGCCAGGTCATCTGATGCAGCACTCCATCACCCTAGTTTCATCATAGCGCTTGATGGTTTTTGCGACTGCACTTTAAGAAACTTTAAAAGTTCTAGACATTTTCCAGATTGACTGACCTTCATGTCTTAAAGTAATGATGGACTGTCATTGTCATTTCTCTTTGCTTATTTGAGCGGTTGTTGCCATAATATGGACTTGGTCTTTTACCAAATAGGGTTATCTTCTGTATACCACCTCCTACCTTGTCACAACACAACTGACTGGCTCAAACGCATTAAGAAGGAAATAAATTCCAGAAATGAACTTTTAACAAGGCACACTTGTTAATTGAAATGAATTCCAGGTGACTACCTCATGAAGCTTGTTGAGAGAATGCCAAGAGTGTGCAAAGCTGTCATCAAGGCAAAGGGTGGCTACTTTGAAGAATCTCAAATGTAAAATATATTTTGATTGGTTTAACACTCTTTCGGTTGCTACATGATTCCGAAGGTGTTATTTCATAGTTCTGACGTCTTCACTATTATTCTACAATATAGAAAATAGTACAAATAAAGAAAAATCCTGGAATGAGTTGGTGTGTCCAAACTTTAGACTGGTACTGTACATCTATTGGTTCTTGTCCTGTTTTCATTGGGTCCTGTCCAGTAATAACTTACATTAAATGTTTAATGGGACACAGTCAATCAGTCCAATCACAGAATCCCACATTAATTTCTGAATTGTTATTAGACTCTTGGCCTTGGCCTTGGTTACAGTATGTTTTTGGGTGCTGACCAAAAACACTGTCATCAGGTCCCTTTTCCCCCATGCTTCAGTTATTTAATCATACAATCGATGACAATAACCATAATGGTGGTATTCTGAGTATTTAAGCTTTATACGTTTAACTATAAGAAGCTGATGAATGGGTGAACTGTGACATATCTTTGAGCATGGAAATAAACGGCCTCATTGTCTGAATGTGGATGGAATAGAAAGTCATCTGGATAAAAGAGAGGAAGACATATTTCTCTGTCACGAAATATACCTTTTAACAAACCAGTTAGGCTTGATGACGTGTTATTGTCAGGGTATGCTGGATGTGTTTCACATTATATCCATGAACCATATAATCGAGCTATGTGAAAACCTGCTCTCGGAATAGAGGTGAAGCTCTGAGAAGTGGAACAAAGGGAACAGCCATTCACAAATGAGCAAAGTGAACCATTTGTTATTAACACGTTCCATTGCGGATGTGTTTAAACGAACGACCCATTTTTTCCCCCCCAGTTCCTCTCAGACACACACACTTGACAACTATTCGCGTTGCTCTGCCCCTCTGAATTGTATTTCTCCAAGGAGATGATCAATGCAGAGTGACCTAACGGTCTCCTATTTCTCTCGCGTCTTTTTGTTTTGCAGCACAGGTCCCCCCGCATATGAATGTCTTGGTTGCGTGCTGGAGACATCTCATGTTGTTAAGGGAAGCAAGGTCGGACATACTGTAGATAGTGTCACACTACACTTCAAGTAAAAAATGATCAGGCGGTCCAATTTAGGCTAAATAAAGTGTGTTATTTCACTCTCGAAGATTAGTAATAAACTATATATACAAAAGTATGTGGACAAATGAATGGATTCGGCTATTTCAGCCTCACCCTTTGCCGACGGGTGTATAAAATCGAGCACACGGCCATGCAATCTCCATAGACAAACATTGGCTGTAGAATGACCTTACTGAAGAGCTCAAGTTACTTTCAACGTGGCACCGTCATAGGATGCCACTTTTCCAACAAGTCAGTTCTTCAAATTTTTGCCCTGCTAGAGCTGCCCCGGTCAACCTTAAGTGCTGTTATTGTGAAGTGGAAACGTCTAGGAGCAACAACAGCTCAGCTGCGAAGTGGTAGGCCACACAGGCTCATAGAACGGGACCGCCGAGTGCTGAATACTGTAGCGCGGAAAAATCATCTGTCCTCGGTTGCAACACTCACTGAGTTCCAAATTGCCTCTGGAAGCAACGTCAGCACAATAACTGTTCATCGGGAGCTGCATGAAATGGATTTCCAAGGCCAAGCAGCCACACACAAGCCTAAGATCACCATGCGCTATGCCAAGGGTCGGCTGGAGTGGTGTAAAGCTCGCCGCCATTGGACTCTGGAGCAGACATTGGAGACGATTCCGTGTTCCCAACCTTGTGGCAAAAGTTTGGCGAAGGGCCTTTCCTGTTTCAGCATGACAATGCCCCCGTGCACAAAGTGAGGTCCATACAGAAATGGTTTGTCGAGATTGGTGTGGAAGAACTTGACTGAAGAGCCTTCCCAGAAGAGTGGAGGCTGTTATACTCCATGTTAATGCCCATGATTTTGGAATGAGATGTTTGACGAGCAGTTGTCCGCATACTTTTGGTCATGTAGTGTAGTTGTCATGGAAAGTGAGAGGTCACGGGCGGACTGTGACAAAAATTCAGCCCTAGCATTTTAGCCACACCATCCCACATCACCGTGCGTGCACCCTTCCCCCCACGCTACTTACACACACACAGGCAGTAAATCTACTGACATATGACATAGGCAGTACACTATAGTACAGAATTTCTCAACCAACTGTTACTCTACCAGTGACTGGTGAAACATAGTTCTCCTCATTTTTTAACAAGCTCTTTTTAACCAGCTCATGTTTAAGACAAGTATAACATATAAAAGCATCACTGGAGACACAAGTCACCACTATAGCCGTGCCTCTGTTGCCTCCCTGTTGTGCAGTCCGTTTCTGCATCTTCTCTGCTGTCACTCTGTCTGTCTGTCACTCTGTCTGCCACTCCTAAGTGTTAATTGCTATTACATATTCAGCCAACATATTAAGGAAGTGGTCGTACATCTGTGTCTTTCTGTTTTCTTCCTTACCGCCACTGCACTCGCCTCTGAGCTGTCTCTGCTAAGCCTAGCTTCCTTTCCCACAGCTCTGATACCAGAGGACTAGATTATTATTATTAGATTATTATTTTTGTTGTTGAATAAATGCCCAATAGATGACTATTGGCTGATAACTTATAAAATCATAACTGCATAGTATCACAATTTATATTGCAAATATAAGTGCCTGGCTTTCATATATCCTAAGGGTTAAGTACTATTATCGGCAGTGCATCTGTCTCGCTCTCTCTTGCTCTCTCTCTCTCTCGCTCTCTCTCTCTCTCTCTCTCGCTCTCTCTCTCTCTCTCTCTCTCTCTCTCTCTCTCGCTCTCTCTCTCTCTCTCGCTCTCTCTCTCTCTCTCGCGCTCTCTCTCTCTCTCTCTCTCTCTCTCTCTCTCTCTCTCTCTCTCTCTCTCTCTCTCTCTCTCTCTCTCTCTCTCTCTCTCTCTCTCTCTCTCTCTCTCTCTCTCTCTCGCTCTCTCTCTCTCTCTCTCTCGCTCTCTCTCTCTCTCTCTCTCGCTCTCTCTCTCTCTCTCTCGCTCTCTCTCTCTCTCTCTTCTTCCTACCTCCACTGCACATTTGGAAAGTATTCAGACCCCTTAACTTTTTACACATTTTGTTACGTTACAGCCTTATTCTATAATGGATTAAATAAATACATTTCTCATCAATCTACACACAATACCCCATAATGACAAAGCGGAAAAAGTTTTTTTACAACATTTTAGCTAAAAAAGTTTTTAAACAGAAATACCTTATTTACATAAGTATTCCGAAATATGCTATAAGACTCAAAATTGAGCTCAGGTGCATCCTGTTTCCATTGATCATTCTTGAGATGTTTCTGCAACTTGATTGGAGTCCACCTGTGGCAATTTCAATTGATTGGACATGATTTGGAAAGGCATACTGTCTATATTAGGTCCCAACTTGACAATGCATGTCAGAGCAAAAACCAAGCCATGAGGCCGATATAATTGTCCGTAGAGCTCCGAGACAGGATTGTTTCGAGGCACAGATCTGGGGAAGGGTACCAAAACATTTCTGCAGCATTGAAGATCACCAAGAACACAGTGGCCTCCATTATTCTTATATGGAAGAAATTTGGAACCACCAAGAATCTTCCTAGAGCTGGCCGCCGGCCAAATTGAGTAATCGGTCGAGAAAGCCATTGGTCAGGAATGTAACCAAGAATCCGATGGTCACTCTGACAGAGCTCTAGAGTTCCTCTGTGGAGATGGGAGAACCTTCCAGAAGGACAGACATCTCTGCAGCACTCTACCAATCAGGCCTTTATGGTAGTGGCCAGACGGAAGCCATTTCTTAGTAAAAGGCACATTACAGCCCGCTTGGAGTTTGCCAAAAGGCACCTAAACGATTCTCAGACCATGAGAAACAAGATATCCTGATCTGATGAAACCAAGATGGAACACTTCGGGTTGGATGCCAAGCATCACGCCTGGAGGAAACCAGGCACCACTCATCACCTGGCATCCCTACGGTGAAGCATGGGGTTGGCAGCATCGTCATGTTTTTAGCGGCAGGGACTGGGAGACGAGTCAGGATTGAGGGAAATATGAATGGAGCAAAGTACAGAGAGATGCTTGATGAAAACCTACTCCAGAGCGCCAAGGACCTCTGACTGGGTCGAAGGTTCATCTTCCAACAGGACAACAACTCTAAGCACACAGCCAAGACAACACAGGAGTGGCTTCAGGACAAGTCTCTGAATGTCCTTGATTGGCCCGGACTTGAACCCGATCGAACCTCTCTGGAGAGACCTGAAAATAGCTGCACAGCAACGCTCCCCATCCAACCTGACAGAGCTTGAGAGGATCTGCAGATAATAATGTGAAAAACTCCCAAATACAGGTGTGCCAAGCTTGTAGTATCATACCCAAGAAGACTCGAGGCTGTAATTGCTGCCAAAGGTGCTTCAACACAGTACTGAGTAAATGGTCTGAATAGTTCTGTAAATGTCATTATTTTTATTTCTAAAAACTTGTTTTGCTTTGTCATTATGGGGTACTGTGTGTGGAATGATGAGGGGAAAAACAAGTTAATCCATTTTAGAATAAGGCTGTAAAAATGTACAAAATGTAGAACAAGTCAAGTGGTCTGAATATTTTCCAAATGCACTTTATACACTGACTATACCAGACATTAGGAACACCTTCCTAATATTGAGTTGCACCCTTTTGCCCTCAAAACAGCCTCAATCCATTGAGGCATGGCCAGTATAAGGTGTTGAAAGTGTTCCATGGGAATGCTGGCCCATGTTGACTCCAATTCTTCCCACAGTTGTGTCAAGTTGGCTGGATGTCCTTTGAGTGGTGGACTATTCTTGATACACACTGGAAACTGTGGAGCATGAAAAACCCAGCAGCATTGCAGTTCTTGACACAAACCGGTGTGCCTGGCACCTACTACCAAAGGCACTTAAATATTTTGACTTGCTCATTCATCCTGACTGGCACACATACACAATTCATGTCTAAATTGTCTCAATGCTTAAAAATCCTTCTTTAACCTGTTTCCTCCCCTTCATCTACACTGATTGAAGTGGATTTAACAAGTGACATCAATAAGGAATCATAGCTTTCACCTGGATTCGCCTGGTAAGTCTAGGTCATGGAAAGGGTTAGGTGTGATTTCTTCAAACCAAGCTGCTTACCTATTGCAGATTCAGTCTTCCCAGCCTGGTGCAGGTCTACAATTTTGTTTCTGGTGTCCTTTGACAGCTCCTTGGTCTTGGCCATAGTGGAGTTTGGAATGTGACTGTTTGAGGTTGTGGACAGGTGTCTTTTATACTGATAAGTTCAAACAGGTGCCATTAATACAGGTAATAAGTGGAGGACAGAGGAGCCTCTTAAAGAAGAAGTTACAGGTCTGTGAGAGCCAGAAATCGTGCTTGTTTGTAGGTGACCAAATACTTATTTTCCACCATAATTTGCAAATAAATTCATTAAAAATCCTACAATGTGATTGTCTGGATTTTCTTTTCTCATTTTCTCTGTCATAGTTGAAGTGTACCTATGATAAATTACAGGCCTCTCATCTTTTTAAGTGGGAGAACTTGCAAAATTGGTGGCTGACTAAATACTTTTTTGCCCCACTGTATAAACACCTAGACTAGAAAAACCCCTAGACATACAAAAACTAAACAAACCACCCTCGTCACACCCTGAACTAACCAAAAGAATAAAGAAAACAAAGATAACTAAGGTCAGGGTGTGACAGCGGGGATTGTGGTGATATAACTCCCTGCTATCAACCAATCAGCATTTGGTAAAGTTTTTATAAATTATAAATAGCACTCACTTTAGCTTCAGGACTGCAGAAAAAAGAAGAAACCCGCACACTGCTCTTGATAGTATCACTGCTCTATAATAAGCTTTACGCATCGGCCTCAAGGCCTGAGCTTATGAAAGAGCAGTGATACTATCAAGAGCAGTGTGCGTGTTTCTTCTCTTTTTGCATCTTATTCAACTGTTACCATGCACCTGTAACAAAGATAACAAAGCTCAGATGTGTGAGTGCCTTGTGAATTTTGAGATCAAGGACTGCAAAAAGATTAGTAAAGGGTTTATTAATGTGGGAGTAAGGATTAATACATGGGCAACACAATTTATAAATGCCTCATAAATGGTTTATTACGGACCTTTAAAATAAAGTCTTACCCATCCTAGTTGTGAATGAATAAACACATATTAGACAAAAAATACAAATCACTGAATAAATTTCGTATAGATGACCATTGGCTTATATAATAGCCTAACTACATATTTGAAATTAGTGCCTGTCATGTGTTCCCCCATGCCCACTTAGCTAAAGGCTACATGTAATTCAATAGAAGAAAACAGAGAGAAGGAGACTGTCAGTTCCTTAGTGTTTGGCTTCATAATACAGCCATTGGCTACATTAAGGAACTAACAGTCTCTCCCTCTCGCTCTGTTTTCTTCTATTCAACTCAATATTAAACCTGCTTTGTTTGTCATACAACGATGCCGAGACTAGCTTATGTGGATGCAGATGGATTTACGACATTGTTCTTCGTTTGACAGTGCCACTGATGCGTATCTTTCAGCCACAAAGTGAATGAAATAGGTGGGAAATAGGCAGAACTTTCCAGCCTACTGTGGCGGTGGCTATGTAATGTAATACAACACCAAAGTCACTCGTTACTACAACTCATAAACGAAGACCCACTCGCTGGCTAAAAAGACAGATTCAGAAGCGAATAAACATTAATAAAACAAGTCAAATACACAGACAGTCCCCAAAATGAACAGAGGATTATTTAGCCATGAGTATGCATTAATTCAATGTTTCATTGCAATAGTTTATGACTTGTATTTCATTTTAAAAAGCAGTATCACTGCATTTAATGTCAAATAGATGGTTATTGGCTTACTGTATGTGTTATAGAAGCCAATCGAACTTTTTAGGCTATTGCAAGTTAATGACTGTCATATGCGCTTCTCCAAATCCCCCCTTCCCTAATTAGGCCTGAGTGTTAATTAGCCTACTATTTCATATGATATACAGCCAAAATATTATCTGGCAGCAGTAGGCTAAATCTGTGTCAGTATGTGCATCTTCCTCTTCTCAAATATATAATGACACCAGAGAAATTCCTCAAAAATCATTTAAAAAGAATTAACAAGCCCATGTGCCGCCGGCCGTGTCCCTTTTTTAAAACGTCGACCTGCCCACCCAACAATAAGATGGTTTGGCCCATCTGGAACTTGCCAGAATTGCCAGATGGTCAATCTGTCCATGTAAGAGATGTTTGATTAATGGTGCCTGACGTTTGCAACGACACGATACCACAAAATTGGGGAGGAAAAAAGTGGTAAAAACAAAAAAAGAAGCCATGATTAAAATGCTAGCAGGAGATAGTCAGTCACTGTTGGACCCTGACTTCTTTGCAAGGTGACTCCACTGCCAAGTAGCTGGCCATGTGAATAGAAATACGGGGCCATCGGAACAGGGTAAAGCCAGACCCACCCTGTGTGGTCACAGGGTAGGTCTGGCTTTACCCTGTTCCGATGGCCCCTTATTTCTATTGGCAGTGGTGTCACCTTGCAAAGAAGTCAGGGTCCAACAGTGACTGACTATCTCCTGCTAGCATTTTAATCATAGCTTCTTTTGTTTACCACTTTTCCTCCCCATTCGGTAGCTACAGTCTTGTCCCATCTCTGCAACTGCCATGCGGACTCGGGAGAGGCGAAGGTCGAGAGCCGCACCTCCTCCGAAACACAACCCAGCCAAGCTGCACTGCCCGCTTAACCCAGAAGCCAGCCACATCAATGTGTCAGAGGAAACGCTGTGTACCAGGAGACTGTGTCAGCGTGCATTGCACCCGGCCCACCACAGAAGTCGCTAATGCGCAAGAACATCCCTTCCGGCCAAACCCTCCCCTAACCCGGACGATGCTGGGCCAATTGTGCACCACCCCATAGGTCTCCCGGTTGCGGACGGCTGCAACACAGCCTGGACTCGAACCAGGATCTCTAGTGGCTGCGACCTTAGACCACTGCGCCACTCGGGAGGCTACTCATGGCTTTTGACATGCAGGCTGGTTGAAAAGTGTCGGGCTATCATGGCAGGACATATTACTTTTCACATTTGTTTTCCTTCAACCTTAGCCTATGTGTATTTAAAACAGACAGCTCCAAAGATAGCAAAATTTGTTTGTTTTGGAAGTCCAAAAACGGATGCACCAATCCCAGATTGTGCCTTCAACTTTCAATTAAAGTCTCGGGACATGCTGCTTTAGGTTAGTGTTCTCTAGTTTGGAATTAAACTCGTACCACAGATAATGTAGTCTCTAGTCATCTGTTGGGTTTCAAAACTAATTAGTATTTCTATTCTGCATGCTATATTAAAACAAATGGGATCCCAATAACCTTTGTTCCTGTAAATTCAATCACTGACTCATTATCCCGATGCCAATTTGTAAAAGTCTGTCTCTTACTGGAATGCTATAGATAGTGTGGAAATAGGTGTCGATTACATCTATCCAGGAATCAAAGATAATCATTCCATCACTCTCACATTGGGCAGTTTCTAGCCACATATCTGAATAAAGTGGAGTAGAGGTTCTCTTTAATAACTAACGTGTGTCGGTTAAGAGAAGTGTGTCTTCAATATGTTGCGGTAGAACATTCTATTCAATTCCATACACTTTACTTGTCCCCTTAGAGCATTACAATCAGGGCCATAGCGGTCCGATACACACAACCACACAGGCACAAGAGTACATTAAGAGTACACAGACTACAACAATGACTTGAAAGTGCAAGGCCAATAAATATCAAAAAGTAAATCTTCTACAGTAGCTTTTTAAACTCGACCTCTCTGGGAAGCAAATGGTAGCAGCTGGTACACAGCGTGTGGTCTAACTTCTCATCACATCGCAGGACACTCGGCTCAACCGATTCTTTTTTTTTCTTCTCCTCACAAAACCACTCTATTCTCCGCAGCTTAGGAGAGGGGGATGGGAGACGTGGAGGGGGACGGGCGGTCGAAGCTATACGCTAGATAGAGCAAGGGGATGGAGATGAGGAGGCGGCTGAGGTGAAATGAAAGGAAAAACAGTGTGAAAGAGATAGAAAGGAGGGGGGGGGGGAGAGAGATGTCATATGTCTGTCTTTTCCGTGGCCCCGCAGCGATGCAGCCCTCCTCTGGTGGACGGTATTCCGCCCTGAGGGAGAGGCAATCTCTCAGCGGGTGTCATTACCTGTCATTCAAGTTAACTGAGGAAGCAGATAGACATTGGCGGTGGGGCTGACAAACAGGCTCTCAGACGGAAGGGGAAAGGGAACAACGGAATAATACGGCACTGGAAAAACTAATTATACTCAAATGGGGAAATACAAAACCATACGTGTGCATTGTATTTTAATACTCATACTCAACACAATGGATTTTGTTAACATCTCTCAATAGGAATGGGAAATGGTATATCCTCTGAGGACATGAAATGTTGATTTTCACCTTTGTGCTCAATGCCATCCTCACAGACAGGCAGACGCGCTTGCGAGCATAGCTTAACTTGTTGTCAAAAAGAAACGTTCTGCAGACTGGTTTTCAGGTTGACCCAGTCATGCTCTGACAGGGTGCCTGCACTTCTTGACAGTTGGTAAATGTACTTTCATTATTCAAATAAAATACCTCGCCTTTTGACAAGAGCCCTATATGCCCCCATTGGCCCTGGTCAAACGTAGTGCACTCGAGGGAAATAGGGTGCCATTTGGGATGCAGCCTCGGATAGAGTACTGCCATGCTTCATTAAGATTTAATCCAAGGTACTGAAAGCGGTTGTTCTACCCCCTGTCTATGAGCAGTGAGTGGTGTGATCAAGTCACTGAGGTCAAGTCCACTCCAAGCCTTCCAGAAAGGGGTCTGGTGGAGGAGAAAAGAATACATTGGTCTATTGGAAATATCAGTCAATTGTTAAAGACCAATGTAAGTCCATGTGGGGCAGAGGAGTGGTGATTTTGTGCTATGAGCTGGTTCCAAGTCAAGCGGAGAGACTCACTGTGAAGAATTGCTATAGATGTCAACTGGTGCAGAGAGAGCAAGGGACACAAATCAATAGTTCAAGGAAATGCTTGAACTTAAAATGGTTGACATTCATTTCGTGCAACACGCTTAATGGAAACTGCAAATACAGTGTGTGTAGAATTATAATTGTTTGTTTAAAAAGTTTAGGACATAAAGTACATTATTAAAACGTCTTATGGCTTGGGAGCAGAATTTCGAAGTCTGGATGAGAAGCATGCCCAAAGTAAACTGCCTGTTAACTCAGGCCCAGAAGCTAGGATATGCATATAATATGTAGATTGTGATAGAAAATGCTCTATAGTTTGCAAAACTGTTAAAATAATGTCTGTGAGTATAACAGAACTGATATGGCAGGCAAAAACCTGAGGAAAATCCACCCAGGAAGTGGGATTTTTTTTATGTGGGTTTTCAATTAGAAAAAATGAAAAAACAAGTTTCAATTGAATGCCCATAGAGTATCTAATGGTTTAGGACCCAGATTGCAGTTCCTATTGGCTTCCACTAGATGTCAACAGTCTTCAGACATTGTTTCAGGCTTGTTTTCTGAAAAATAAAGAAGAATGAGACCTTTTTGTCAATGGACTGAGGAAGAATGCAGAGCTGGTTTGCACATGCGTGACTGATTGTGCGAGTGACCGATTGCGCGCCCTTCATTGTTTTTCCTTTCTATTGAATACGCTTTTGTCCGGTTGAAATATTATCGATTATTTAGACAATTGACAACATGTGGATTAATTATAAACATCGTTTGACATGTTTCGACAAACTTTACCGGTACTATTAGGATGTATTCGTCTGCATGTTTGGACCGCCTTGGAGCCAGTGGATTACTGAACAAAACACACCAACAAAACTGTGTTTTTGAGGTATAAAGAGGGACTTTATCGAACAAAACTAACATTTATTGTGTAGCTGGGACTTTTGTGACTGCAACCATATGAAGATCTTCAAATGTAAGTGATTAACTTTATCGCTATTTCTGACTTTTGTAATTCCTTTACTTGGTTGTAAAATGTTTGTATGCTTTTGTAAGCGGGGAGCTGTCCTCAGACAATCGCATGGTTTGCTTTCGCTGTAAAGCCTTTTTTTTATCTGACACGGCAGCTGGATTAACAAGAAGTTAAGCTTTATTTTGATGTACAATACATATATTTTCAAGAACGTTAAATATTTGAATTTAGTATTTTTGAATTTCGCGCTCTGCAATTTCACTGGATGTTGGCCAGGTGGGACGCTACCGTTCCACACCCCCTAGAGAGGTTAATCGTCAAGCCGATTTATAACACTTGTATTTTTTATGAATGTTTATAATGACTATTTCTGTATTTTGAATTTGGCGCTCTGCAATTTCACCGGATGTTGTCGAGGTGGGTCGCTAGCGGAACGCCTGCGCCAGAAAGGTTAACTCACTGCTCTTAGGACGTCATTGAAAGTAAGAATTTGTTTTTAACTGACTTGCCTAGTTAAATAAAGTTCAAATCATTTTTTTTAAATACCTCAAATGACCCATAAATGGACCACTCTGAACATTCCTCAGAATTATTTTTTCACCACTTACTTATGTCTATGTGTGGGTGTGCAAGTTGTATATTATTATAATGTTTCTATTGTTACTTCTTCAGATGATCATAATAACCCATTATACCCAATATTGTTACTTTAACTCTAGTAACTCATTGTATATTTGTGTTACATCACAAATTCCTCCTTTAGACTAGTGTTCTATTCATACAGGGGTTTAGATATTTACACTAGTTCTATTTAACAGCATAATTGGAAATCGTTCTCTCTTCTTTCGTATCTCCATACATAATAACGTTATACATTACCAATCAAAAGACTGGACACACCTACTCATTCAAGGATTTTTCTTTCTTACATCAAAACTATGAAATAACACATACTGTATAGTGTTATGTTGTAACAAAAAAAGTGTTAAACAAAGCTAAATATATTTAGTAGCCGCCTTTGATGACAGCTTTGCACACTCTTGTCATTCTATCAACCATCTTCACCTGGATTGCTTTTCCAACAATCTTGAAGGAGTTGCCACATATTCTGAGCACTTGTTGGCTGCTTTTCCTTCCCTCTGTGGTCCAACTCATCGCAAACCATCTGAATTGGGTTGAGCTCGGGTGATTGGAGGCCAGGTCATCTGATGCAGCACTCCATCACTCGCCTAAGAGCAAACCAGATGGGATGGGATATTGTTGCAGAATGCTGTGCTAGCTATGCTGGTTAAGTGTGTCTTGAATTCTAAATAAATCACAGAGAGTAAAGCACCATCACACCTCCTCCTCCATGCTTCACAGTGGGAACCACACATGTGGAGATCATCCGTTCACCTACTCTGCATCTCACAAAGACATGGCGTGGCATGGTATGAACCAAAAATGGACTTTAGATTTAGATTTCCACAGGTATAATGTCCATTGCTCATTTGTCTTGGCCCAAGCAAGACTCTTCTTATTATTGGTGTTCTTTAGTCATGGTTTCTTTGCAGCAATTCAACCATGAATGCCTGATTCACACAGTCTCTTCTAAACACTTTTTAAAAACCTTTATTTAACTAGGCAATTCAGTGAAGAACAAATTCTTATTTTAAATGACAGCCTAGGAACAGTGGGTTAACTGCCTTGTTCAGGTGCAGAAAGACAGTTTTTTTTTATCTTGTCGGATCAGGAATTCGATCTTGCAACCTTTCGGTTAATGTATGTGCAATATACACTGCTCAAAAAAATAAAGGGAACACTTAAACAACACAATGTAACTCCAAGTCAATCACACTTCTGTGAAATCAAACTGTCCACTTAGGAAGCAACACTGATTGACAATAAATTTCACATGCTGTTGTGCAAATAGAATAGACAACAGGTGGAAATTATAGGCAATTAGCAAGACACCCCCAATAAAGGAGTGGTTCTGCAGGTGATAACCACAGACCACTTCTCAATTCCTATGCTTCCTGGCTGATGTTTTGGTCACTTTTGAATGCTGGTGGGGCTTTCACTCTAGTGGTAGCATGAGACGGAGTCTACAACCTACACAAGTGGCTCAGGTAGTGCAGCTCATCCAGGATGGACCATCAATGCGAGCTGTGGCAAGAAGGTTTGCTGTGTCTGTCAGCGTAGTGTCCAGAGCATGGAGGCTCTACCAGGAGACAGGCCAGTACATCAGGAGATGTGGAGGAGGCCGTAGGAGGGCAACAACCCAGCAGCAGGACAGCTACCTCCGCCTTTGTGCAAGGATGAGCAGGAGGAGCACTGCCAGAGCCCTGCAAAATGACCTCCAGCAGGCCACAAATGTGCATGTGTCTGCTCAAACGGTCAGAAACAGACTCCATGAGGGTGGTATGAGGGCCCGACGTCCACAGGTGGGGGTTGTGCTTACAGCCCATAACCGTGCAGGACGTTTGGCATTTGCCAGAGAACACCAAGATTGGCAAATTCGCCACTGGCGCCCTGTGCTCTTCACACATGAAAGCAGGTTCACACTGAGCACATGTGACATACATGACAGTCTGGAGACGCCGTGGAGAACGTTCTGCTGCCTGCAACATCCTCCAGCATGACCGGTTTGGCGGTGGGTCTGTCATGGTGTGGGGTGGCATTTCTTTGGGGGGCCGCACAGCCTTCCATGTGCTCGCCAGAGGTAGCATGACTGCCATTAGGTACCGAGATGAGATCCTCAGACCCCTTGTGAGACTATATGCTGGTGCGGTTGGACCTGGGTTCCTCCTAATGCAAGTCAATGCTAGACCTCATGTGGCTGGAGTGTGTCAGCAGTTCCTGCAAGAGGAAGGCAACGATGCTATGGACTGGCCCGCCCGTTCCCCAGACCTGAATCCAATTGAGCACATCTGGGACATCATGTCTCGCTCCATCCACCAACGGACTGTCCAGGAGTTGGCGGATGCTTTAGTCCAGGTCTGCGAGGAGATCCCTCAGGAGACTATCCGCCACCTCATCAGGAGCATGCCCAGGCATTGTAGGGAGGTCATACAGGCACGTGGAGGCCACACACACTACTGAGCCTCATTTTAACTTGTTTTAAGGACATTACATCGAAGTTGGATCAGCCTGTAGTGTGGTTTTCCACTTTAATTTTGAGTGTGACTCCAAATCCAGACCTCCATGGGTTGATAAATTTGATTTCCATTGATCATTTTTGTGTGATTTTGTTGTCAGCACATTCAACTATGTAAAGAAAAAAGTATTTAATAATAATATTTCACAGCTAGGATGTGTTATTTTAGTGTTCCCTTTATTTTTTTGGAGCAGTGTATTTTTCTGCTAGTGTTAATGCACAAATGCACACTGACAGAAGAATCATACTTTATGCACAAAGAAAATATATTAGATTGACATGTGTGTCATTGGGAATATTAATCAAAATAAATAAATGTTTGCGAACAACAGGATGTGCTTTAACCATTTAAAAGGGAACCACAGGCAATCTTGGTTATTTTCTCTGACACCATATTCTCCACGGGCTTGCAGATATGACTCTGGGTTTGTGACACCATTGAAGTGACAGTCTGGAAATTGAGTGCCAGTCATTCTCGACATTCATTCACATGATGCTGGCTGCCTGAGGTTCAGGCTCATTTCAACCCAGGCTAGGTCCATAATCCACACGCATTATTCACCTCCACTCACGAGCACAAGGGGAGAGCAATGGCTGCCCTCGTGAAATATTCTATCACCCCTCCAAGAGTGCAACTGGGACACGCTTGACCAAAGTCTCCCCCTTAGGCAGTATCCATCACGTAGAGGGACAACAGCAAAGGTCCTCTGTCACCTTGACCACTGAAGAGCAACGGCTTCTACTTTTCACAGACCGAATATATCATACAGTATCTTTAACCTGGGCACTTCGATGTGACTAAAAACGATAAACCTTTGCAATGTCTTTTAGCGAAATAGTAGTGTTATTATGTGATGGTATTTCAAATATTTACAATACAAACAGAATATTCTTACTGATGCTGGAAGTCATTTGATACCACAATTTCTCAACTTTTGTTACGTTCAGTAATTGTCATGCTGAAAAGGGAAAGGCATTCCCCAAACTTTTGCCACAAAGTTGGAAGCACAACAACATCATATTTCCCTTCACTGGAACCAAGGGGCCTAGCCCAAACCATGGAAAACAGCCTCAGCCCATTATTCCTCATCCACCAAACTTTACAGTTGGCACTATACATTTGGGCAGGTAGCGTTCTCCTGGCATCTGCCAAACAGTGAAGCGTGATTCGTCACTCCAGAAAACACATTTTCTTTGCCTCAAAGTCAGTGAGATTTACACCACTCCAGCCAACGCTTTGCATTGCACATGGTGAACTTAGACCCTGCCATGGAAACCCATTGCATGAAGCTCCCAATGAACAGTCCTTGTGCTAATGTTGCTTCCAGAGGCAGTTTGGAACTCAGTGGTAAGTGTTGCAAAAAAAGAACAGACGACCACTTCACAGCTGAGCCATTGTCGCGCTTAGACATTTCCACTTCACAAGACCAGCCCTTACAGTTGACAGGGGCAGCAATAGTAGAGCAGAAATTTGACAAACTGACTTGTTGGAAAGGTGGCATCATTTTACATTTTTGTCATTTAGTAGACACTCTTATCCAGAGCAACTTACAGTAGTGATTCCATCCATTTCCATACTGGTCCTCCATGGGACTTGTACCCACAACACTGGCATTGCAAGCACCATGCTCTACCATTTGAGCTACACAGGGAATCCTATGAGGGTGCCAAGTTGAAAGTCACTGAGCTGTCCAGTACGGGCAATTCTACTGAATATGTTTATCTATGGAGAGCCAAATCCACTCATTTGAAGGGGTGTCCACATGACACAATGTGTAGAATGCTAAGTAAGTAGGTAGAGTGACTAAATTCATCTTACATCTTTTGTTTCTCAGTGAGAGATGATACACTCAGTTTTAAGTTGAGTTTATGAGCCACAGATTGAAGTGTGTGCTTATATTTTTGCCACTGTTAACACTGCTGTAAAGGTTAAAGTGGCCCTTGGGAGGGAGAGATGCTTGCCCAGTGTGTTTGGGAGGTTGCCACTAGACTAGTGCCTGTGGATGGCTCCATAGAGAGGGAGAAATAGAGAAGGGGGAGGGAGAGTGCGAGACCGAGAGAGGGAGGGAGAGAGAATGAAAGAGGGGCAGGCACAGAGACAGAGAAAGAGCGAGACAATAGAGGAATGTGTGAGCCTCCTCTCTGACAGCTAAGTGCCCATCAGTTGTAGCCTCTTCTCCTGCAGGGCCCTAATACAGACCCGGGGAGCATCGCAGTTGCAGCAGTTGCCTGTGACTCATCCTTCACAGGGCCCAGGGCCTGCCGTCTGTTGACGGGTAGAGCAACATTGGAGCTGGATTCTCCATGTCTCTGATCCAGGTGACTGGGCCCAGAAGGCTGTTCCCCGCTGCTCCCCAGTTCTCCACCTCTCAGCCAATGATCAGGTTAAGAATGGAAATGGCGTGGGCTGCTGTACTATAGCTGTGGGTCCTCAAGAGGAGCTGTGGGTCCTCGAGAGGAGTCATTGTGATTCGGCTGCATAGCAGGGTTAACAATGTACAAGTACAGTTAGCGCCCCGTGAGCTCAACCTGCGAATTCATGTTGTTTTGGTGTCACAGACTGCAGATATGTAGATTGGTACAAACCCACTAGTGGTGCGTTGGGAGGCAAAGCAGCTTAAAGTGGCTGACCCTGACCACAAATTGCTTCTTTAATAGGAAAGCTGGTGATACACCTGATGCCAGAATGTGGCGCGATGACAACAAGGAGGAGGAATAGCGGGTCTGGGATAGAACAGGGACAGGAGGACACAGGTGAGTGAGAACTGAGCGCAGTATTTCAGGGCTTTCTCCCTGGGCCTCGCTGAGTGTAATCTGCTCGACAGATAGCAGAACACTGGGAGGACAATAAAGTTGACACCCTGAACAGTCAGCTAGATGATGGACTGTGGGGCCGCCGTCACATCAGACAGGGAGGACCCTGTGTGCTGATGCGTTTGATTAACTCTGTGGACGTGGGAGGTTATTTTCCACTGTGCACTCAGGTGTGTTATTAACATTGTGCAGTCCACTCTGATTGGCGGCGGATGGGTGTCGACAGGTGGCGCGTGTATTCACACGTGTGTGCGTGCGTGCCCGTGTGTGTGTGTGCGCGGGAGTTAATAGCTGCTTGTGTGTTCGTGCTTATCTTATCAACTGTGTCCTTGTTCATGCATGACTGACGCCCTATGTCTACATCATAATTGGAAGGTTCTGCTTCCTCCTCTTCCTTTAACACAGAAACACAGAAAGGCCATCAGGGGCAGAAATTCACTGATTGCACGCAAACGCATTTGTACACACTCGTACACGTATAGGCACACACATACAGTAACCTCATTAACTACCGGCTTCTCCCCACTGCCTGGTGGGGTGTTGAGTAAGCTTGCCATTAGGCGGTGGGAAATGAAATGGAAAATAAAAGCAGTATGCCCACCTCTCACCTCTCAAAATTTAATTTGGATTTCATGTAATGGACATACACAAAATAGTCCAAATTGGTGAAGTAAAATGAAAAAAATTACTTGTTTTTAAAAATTCTACAACATTTTTAAACGGAAAAGTGGTGTGTGCATATGTATTCACCCCCTTTGCTATGAAGCCCCTAAATAAGATCTGGTGCAGCCAATTACCTTAGGAAGTCACATAATTAGTTAAATAAAGTCCACCTGTGTGCAATCTAAGCGTCACATGATCTGTCACATAATCTTAGTATATATACACCTGTTCTGAAAGGCCCCAGAGTCTGCAACAACACTAAGCAAGGGGCACCACCAAACAGGTCAGGGACAAAGTTGTGGAGAAGTACAGGTCAGGGTTGGGTTATAAAAAATATCAGAAACTTTGAACATCCCATGGAGCACCATTAAATCCATTATTAAAAAATGGAAAGGATATGGCACCACAACAAACCTGCCAAGAGAGGGCAACCCACCAAAACTCACGGACCAGGCAAGGAGGGCATTAATCAGAGAGGCAACAAAGAGACCAAAGATACCCCTGAAGGAGCTGCAAAGCTCCACATTCGAGATTGGAGTATCTGTCCATAGGACCACTTTAAGCCATACACTCCACAGAGCTGGGCTTTACGGAAGAGTGGCCAGAAAAAAAGCCATTGCTTAAAGAAAATAATAAGACAACACATTTGGTGTTCGCCAAAAGGCATGTGGGAGACTCACCAAACATATGGAAGAAGGTACTCACTCTGGTCAGATGAGACTAAAATTGAGCTTTTTGGCCATCAAGGAAAGCGCTAGGTCTGGCGCAAACCCTTCACCTTTCATCACCCCGAGATAACCATCATGATCAGCATCATGATGTGGGGATTATTTCCATCGACAGGGACTGGGAAACTGGTCAGAATTGAAGGAATGATGGGTGGCATTAAATACAGGTACAGTGCCTTGCGAAAGTCTTCGGCCCCCTTGAACTTTGCGACCTTTTGCCACATTTCAGGCTTCAAACATAAAGATATAAAACTGTATTTTTTTGTGAAGAATCAACAACAAGTGGGACACAATCATGAAGTGGAACGACATTTATTGGATATTTGAAACCTTTTTAACAAATCAAAAACTGAAAAATTGGGCGTGCAAAATTATTCAGCCCCTTTACTTTCAGTGCAGCAAACTCTCTCCAGAAGTTCAGTGAGGATCTCTGAATGATCCAATGTTGACTTAAATGACTAATGATGATAAATTACAATCGACCTGTGTGTAATCAAGTCTCCGTATAAATGCACCTGCACTGTGATAGTCTCAGAGGTCTGTTAAAAGCGCAGAGAGCATCATGAAGAACAAGGAACACACCAGGCAGGTCCGAGATACTGTTGTGAAGACGTTTAAAGCCGGATTTGGATACAAAAAGATTTCCCAAGCTTTAAACATCAAGGAGCACTGTGCAAGCGATAATATTGAAATGGAAGGAGTATCAGACCACTGCAAATCTACCAAGACCTGGCCGTCCCTCTAAATATTCAGCTCATACAAGGAGAAGACTGATCAGAGATGCAGCCAAGAGGCCCATGATCACTCTGGATGAACTGCAGAGATCTATAGCTGAGGTGGGAGACAATCAGTCGTATATTGCACAAATCTGGCCTTTATGGAAGAGTGGCAAGAAGAAAGCCATTTCTTAAAAATATCCATGAACAATTTTGTTTAAAGTTTGCCACAAGCCACCTGGGAGACACACCAAACATTTTTTAATTTTTTTATTTCACCTTTATTTAACCAGGTAGGCTAGTTGAGAACAAGTTCTCATTTGCAACTGCGACCTGGCCAAGATAAAGCATAGCAGTGTGAACAAACAACACAGAGTTACACATGGAGTAAACAATTAACAAGTCAAAAACACAGTAGAAAAAAAGGGGAGTCTATATACAATGTGTGCAAAAGGCATGAGGCATGAATAATTACAATATTGCAGATTAACACTGGAGTGATAAATGATCAGATGGTCATGTACAGGTCGAGATATTGGTGTGCAAAAGAGCAGAAAAGTAAATAAATAAAAACTGTGGGGATGAGGTAGGTGAAAATGGGTGGGCTATTTACCAATAGACTATGTACAGCTACAGCTTAGCTGCTCAGATAGCTGATGTTTGAAGTTGGTGAGGGAGATAAAAGTCTCCAACTTCAGCGATTTTTGCAATTCGTTCCAGTCACAGGCAGCAGAGTACTGGAACGAAAGGCGGCCAAATGAGGTGTTGGCTTTAGGGATGATCAGTGAGATACACCTGCTGGAGCGCGTGCTACGGATGGGTGTTGCCATCGTGACCAGTGAACTGAGATAAGGCGGAGCTTTACCTAGCATGGCCTTGTAGATGACCTGGAGCCAGTGGGTCTGGCGACGAATATGTAGCGAGGGCCAGCCGACTAGAGCATACAAGTCACAGTGGTGGGTAGTATAAGGTGCTTTAGTGACAAAACGGATGGCACTGTGATAAACTGCATCCAGTTTGCTGAGTAGAGTGTTGGAATCAATTTTGTATATGACATCGCCGAAGTCGAGGATCGGTAGGATAGTCAGTTTTACTAGGGTAAGCTTGGCAGCGTGAGTGAAGGAGGCTTTGTTGCGGAATAGAAAGCCGACTCTTGATTTGATTTTCGATTGGAGATGTTTGATATGAGTCTGGAAGGAGAGTTTGCAGACTAGCCAGACACCTAGGTACTTATAGGTGTCCACATATTCAAGGTCGGAACCATCCAGGGTGGTGATGCTAGTCGGGCATGCGGGTGCAGGCAGCGATTGGTTGAAAAGCATGCATTTGGTTTTACTAGCGTTTAAGAGCAGTTGGAGGCCACGGAAGGAGTGTTGTATGGCATTGAAGCTCGTTTGGAGGTTACATAGCACAGTGTCCAATGACGGGCCGAAAGTATATAGAATGGTGTCGTCTGCGTAGAGGTGGATCAGGGAATCGCCCGCAGCAAGAGCAACATCATTGATATATACAGAGAAAAGAGTTGGCCCGAGAATTGAACCCTGTGGCACCCCCATAGAGACTGCCAGAGGACTGGACAACGTGCCCTCCGATTTGACACACTGAACTCTGTCTGCAAAGTAATTGGTGAACCAGGCAAGGCAGTCATCCGAAAAACCGAGGCTACTGAGTCTGCCGATAAGAATATGATGATTGACAGAGTCGAAAGCCTTGGCAAGGTCGATGAAGACGGCTGCACAGTACTGTCTTTTATCGATGGCGGTTATGATATCGTTTAGTACCTTGAGTGTGGCTGAGGTGCACCCGTGACCGGCTCGGAAACCAGATGTCACAGCGGAGAAGGTACGGTGGGATTCGAGATGGTCAGTGACCTGTTTGTTGACTTAGCTTTCGAAGACCTTCGATAGGCAGGGCAGAATGGATATAGGTCTGTAACAGTTTGGGTCCAGGGTGTTTGAAGAGGGGGATGACTGCGGCAGCTTTCCAATCCTTGGGGATCTCAGACGATATGAAAGAGAGGTTGAACAGGCTGGTAATAGGGGTTGCGACAATGGCGGCGGATAGTTTCAGAAATAGAGGGTCCAGATTGTCAAGCCCAGCTGATTTATACGGGTCCAGGTTTTGCAGCTCTTTCAGAACATCTGCTATCTGGATTTTGGTAAAGGAGAACCTGGAGAGGCTTGGGCGAGGAGCTGCGGGGGGCGGAGCTGTTGGCCGAGGTAGAAGTAGCCAGGCGGAAGGCATGGCCAGCCGTTGAGAAATGCTTGTTGAAGTTTTCGATAATCATGGATTTATCGGTGGTGACCGTGTTACCTAGCCTCAGTGCAGTGGGCAGCTGGGAGGAGGTGCTCTTGTTCTCCATGGACTTCACAGTGTCCCAGAACTTTTTGGAGTTGGAGCTACAGGATGCAAACTTTTGCTTGAAGAAGCTGGCCTTAGCTTTCCTGACTGACTGCGTGTATTGGTTCCTGACTTCCCTGAACAGTTGCATATCGCGGGGACTATTCGATGCTATTGCAGTCCGCCACAGGATGTTTTTGTGCTGGTCGAGGGCAGTCAGGTCTGGAGTGAACCAAGGGCTGTATCTGTTCTTAGTTCTGCATTTTTGAACGGAGCATGCTTATCTAAAATGGTGAGGAAGTTACTCTTAAAGAATGACCAGGCATCCTCAACTGACGGGATGAGGTCAATGTCCTCCCAGGATACCCGGGCCAGGTCGTTTAGAAAGGCCTGCTCACAGAAGTGTTTTAGGGAGCGTTTGACAGTGATGAGGGGTGGTCGTTTGACTGCGGAACCGTAGCGGATACAGGCAATGAGGCAGTGATCGCTGAGATCCTGGTTGAAGACAGCGGAGGTGTATTTGGAGGGCCAGTTGGTCAGGATGACGTCTATGAGGGTGCCCTTGCTTACAGAGTTAGGGTTGTACGTGGTGGGTTCCTTGATGATTTGTGTGAGATTGAGGGCATCTAGCTTAGATTGTAGGACTGCCGGGGTGTAAAGCATATCCCAGTTTAGGTCACCTAACAGAACAAACTCTGAAGCTAGATGGGGGGCAATCAATTCACAAATGGTGTCCAGGGCACAGCTGGGAGCTGAGGGGGGTCGGTAGCAGGCGGCAACAGTGAGAGACTTATTTCTGGAGTAATTTTCAAAATTAGTAGTTCGAACTGTTTGGGTATGGACCTGGAAAGTATGACATTACTTTGCAGGCTATCTCTGCAATGTGGAAGAAGGTGCTCTGGTCAGATGAAACCAAAATTGAACTTTTTGGCAACAATGCAAAACGTTATGTTTGGCGTAAAAGCAACACAGCTCATCACCCTGAACACACCATCCCCACTGTCAAACATGGTGGTGGCAGCATCATGGTTTGGGCCTGCTTTTCTTCAGCAGGGACAGGGAAGATGGTTAAAATTGATGGGAAGATGGATGGAGCCAAATACAGGACCATTCTGGAAGAAAACCTGATGGAGTCTGCAAGAGACCTGAGACTGGGACGGAGATTTGTCTTCCAACAAGACAATGATCCAAAACATAAAGCAAAATCTACAATGGAATGGTTCAAAAATAAACATATCCAGGTGTTAGAATGGCCAAGTCAAAGTCCAGACCTGAATCCAATCGAGAATCTGTGGAAAGAACTGAAAACTGCTGTTCACAAATGCTCTCCATCCAACCTCACTGAGTTCGAGCTGTTTTGCAAGGAGGAATGGGAAAAAAATTCAGTCTCTCGATGTGCAAAACTGATAGAGACATACCCCAAGTGACTTACAGCTGTAATCGCAGCAAAAGGTGGCGCTACAAAGTATTAACTTAAGGGGGCTGAATAATTTTGCACGCCCAATTTTTCCGTTTTTGATTTGTTAAAAAAGTTTGAAATATCCAATAAATGTCGTTCCACTTCATGATTGTGTCCCACTTGTTGTTGATTCTTCACAAAAAAAATACAGTTTTATATCTTTATGTTTGAAGCCTGAAATGTGGCAAAAGGTTGCAAAGTTCAAGGGGGCCGAATACTTTCGCAAGGCACTGTAAATTCTTGAGGGAAACCTGTTTCAGCCTTCCAGAGATTTGAGACTCTGGACGGAGGTTCACCTTCCAGCAGGACAATGACATTAAACATACTGCTAAAGCAACACTCGAGTGGTTTAAGGGGAAACATTTCAATGTCTTGGAATGGCCTAGTCAAAGCCCAGATCTCAATCCAATTAAAAATCTTTGGTATGACTTCAAGATTGCTGTACACCAGTGGAACCCATCCAACTTGAAGGAGCTGGAGAAGTGTTGCCTTGAAGAATGGGCAAAATTCCCAGTGGCTAGATGTACCAAACTTATAGAGACATACCCCAAGATACTTGCAGATGTAATTGCTGCAAAAGGTGGCTCTACAAAGTATTGACTTTGGGGGGTGAATACAGTTGTGGCCAAACGTTTTGAGAATGACACAAATATACATTTTCACTAAGTCTGCTGCCTCAGTTTGTATGATGGCAATTTGCATATACTCCAGAATGTTATGAAGAGTGATCAGATGAATTGCAATTAATTGCAAAGTCCCTCTTTGCCATGCAAATGAACTGAATCCCCCCCAAAAACGTCCCACTGCATTTCAGCCCTGCCACAAAAGGACCAGCTGACATCATGTCAGTGATTCTCTCGTTAACACAGGTGTGAGTGTTGACGAGGACAAGGCTGGAGATCACTCTGTCATGCTGATTGAGTTTGAATAACAAAGACTGGAAGCTTCAAAAGGTGGGTGGTGCTTGGAATCATTGTTCTTCCTCTGTCAATCATGGTTACCTGCAAGGAAACACGTGCCGTCATCATTGCTTTGCACAAAAAGGGCTTCACAGGCAAGGATATTGCTGCCAGTAAGATTGCACCCAAATCAACCATTTATTGGATCATCAAGAACTTCAAGGAGAGCAGCTCGTTTGTTGTGAAGAAGGCTTCAAGGTGCCCAAGAAAGTCCAGCAAGCGCCAGGACTGTCTCCTAAAGCTGATTCAGCTGTGGGATCGGGGCACCACCTGTACAGAGCTTGCTCAGGAATGGCAGCAGGCAGGTGTGAGTGCATCAGCACGCACAGTGAGGCAAAGACTTTTGGAGGATAGCCTGGTGTCAAGAAGGGCAGCGAAGAAGCCACTTCACTCCAGGAAAAACATCAGGGACAGACTGATATTCTGCAAAAGGCACAGGGATTGGACTGCTGAGGACTGGGGTAAAGTCATTTTCTCTAAAGAATCCCCTTTCTGATTGTTTGGGGCATCCAGAAAAAAAGCTTGTCCAGAGAAGACAAGGTGAGTGCTACCATCAGTCCTGTGTCGTGCCAACAGTAAAGCATCCTGAGACTATTCATGTGTGGGGTTGCTTCTCAGCCAAGGGAGTGGGCTCACTCACAATTTTGCAGAAGAACATAGCCATGTATAAAGAATGGTACCAACACATCCTCCTAAAGCAACTGCTCCCAACCATCCAGGAACAGTTTGGTGACGAACAATGCCTTTTCCAGCATGATGGAGCACCTTGCCATAAGGCAAAAGTGATAACTAAGTGGCTCTGGGAACAAAACATTGACATTTTGGGTCCATGGCCAAGAAACTCCCCAGACCTTAATCCCATTGAGAACTTGTGGTCAACCCTCAAGAGGCGGGCGGACAAACAAAACCCCACAAATTCTGACAAACTCCAAGCATTGATTATGCAAGAATGGGCTGCCATCAGTCAGGATGTGGCCCAGAAGTTAATTGACAGACTGCCAGGGCGGATTGCAGAGGTCTTGAAAAAGAAGGGTCAACACTGCAAATATTGACTCTGCATCAATTTCATGTCAATAAAAGCCTTTGACAATTATGAAATGCTTTTAATTATGCTTCAGTATTCCACAGTATTCCAAAGCAAACGTTGTGGAACTTAATATTTGTGTCATTCTCAAACATTTTGGCCACGACTATAGTTTCGCACACTCAAGTTTTCTGTTTTTTTTGTCTTATATTTTGTTTATTTCACAAGAAAAAAATATTTTGCATCTTCATAGTGGTAGACGTAAGACAATAAAATAGGAAAAATGCCAAGGGAGTGAATACTATGCCTAGCGGTTAAGAGCGTTGGGTCTGTAACTAGAAGGTTGCTGGTTCGAATCCCTGAGCTAACGAGGTGAAAAAATCTGTCACTTAACCCTAACTGCTCCTGTAACTCTGGATAAGAGTGTCTGCGTAAAATTTGATTTCCTGTATTACTGACCTGTTTTACTGTATGTGTTACTTACAGTACAATGAAATCGAGCTTCCACTCCAAATGACCCGCTGATGAGAAGAGGCAAATTCTCCTGCTGTACCAGGTCTCCCGAAAAAAAATGTAACCTCAAGGGACTATTCTGGTTGAATGAAGGCTAAATTAAATAATCTGATCCTGAGAATAATAGTTATTACATAAGGAATAACCCCCCTCCTACTCCTCCGCTTCTAATTTCCTTAATTTTGTGACTAGAGTCAACTACTTTCTGTGGCACACATCAGAGTCAAATACTTTCTATAGAAATGAATGTGTGTGTGTTATATTAAACATAGAGGAGGGAGTAGAATGTTGGCAAGCAATAAACATTTCAGAACAACAATAGCTGAATTATTCAAATCAAATCAAATTTATTTATATAGCCCTTCGTACATCAGCTGATATCTCAAAGTGCTGTACAGAAACCCAGCCTAAAACCCCAAACAGCAAACAATGCAGGTGTAAAAGCACGGTGGCTAGGAAAAACTCCCTAGAAAGGCCAAAACCTAGGAAGAAACCTAGAGAGGAACCGGGCTATGTGGGGTGGCCAGTCCTCTTCTGGCTGTGCCGGGTAGAGATTATAACAGAACATGACCAAGATGTTCAAATGTTCATAAATGACCAGCATGGTCGAATAATAATAAGGCAGAACAGTTGAAACTGGAGCAGCAGCAGTCAGGTGGAATGGGGACAGCAAGGAGCCATCATGTCAGGTAGTCCTGGGGCACTGTCCTAGGGCTCAGGTCCTCGAGAGAGAGAGAAAGAAAGAGAGAATTAGAGAGAGCATATGTGGGGTGGCCAGTCCTCTTTTGGCTGTGCCGGGTGGAGATTATAACAGAACGTGGCCAAGATGTTCAAATGTTCATAAATGACCCAGCATGGTTGAATAATAGTAAGGCAGAACAGTTGAAACTGGAGCAGGAGCATGGCCAGGTGGACTGGGGACAGCAAGGAGTCCTCATGTCAGGTAGTCCTGGGACATGGTCCTAGGGCCCAGGCCAGTTGAAACTGGAGCAGCAGCATGGCCAGGTGGACTGGGGACAGCAAGGAGTCATCATGTCAGGTAGTCCTGGGGCATGGTCCTAGGGCTCAGGTCCTCCGAGAGAGAGAAAGAAAGAGAGAAGGAGAGAATTAGAGAACGCACACTTAGATTCACACAGGACACCGAATAGGACAGGAGAAGTACTCCAGATATAACAAACTGACCCTAGCCCCCCGACACATAAACTACTGCAGCATAAATACTGGAGGCTGAGACAGGAGGGGTCAGGAGACACTGTGGTCCCATCCCATTATTATCCTTACACTTTCAAAAATACTAGTCGAATAATACATGGGAGAGATTACGAATTTTGGCAAAGATATTTATTTATAGACTAATACAAAATCAGTAGCGGATTTAAGTACGGACGACATGGGCAGCCGCCCAGGGCGGCATCTTGCCGGAGGCGGCACGGGGCGCCCCGGGTGCAGGCGCTGAAGCGGGGGTTCGCCCAGGACGCCATACAAGCTAGAACCGCCACATACACTTGAAACAAATAGCCAAACCGAAAACTTTTCTGCTACTAAAATCAGTGAAATGTAGGCTAAACTGAAAACGGAGTGAAGAGCAGAAATCTCAACTAGCAGGCAAGTCCCAGCAATGAAGAACGCGAAGGGGGGGGGACTAAACGTCTAGAAAACTGTAGGCTTTTACACCACTGTTTCTCATTACTGCATGTCAGAGGCATGAAAAATAAATGAATGGACTTGAAAACGGGTGGTATATCATACGCTCCAAAACGCGATGTGGTTTGAGAACACTGACATTTTGCCGAGATTGAGATGAGTGGCCGAAACCCAGGACGCAAATTAATTCTGTCCTAATGACGATCGCCACATTTCATTAGACTGTTTGGTGTTTTGTGTATCCGATGTCTCTTTCCGTGCACACCTTTGTTTGGAGGCTTGAAATATGTTGCAAGTGGATGAACGTGCGTGGGTAGCCGAGTAAAGGAGCCCTTTGAAGTGATTGCCAATCAGATGATAACATGACTGGTTGCGTTTATGCCACAATAAAAGATAATACATTTTAAAAGTCAAATGACACATTTTATCACTAGTCCCACAAAGACGCAATTGAATTAATATGGATTATAAATATAATTAGATAATTAGGCCCCATTAGGCAGGATTAGGCAGCCGTCTAGAGCGGCAGTTTGACGAGGGCGGCATTTTCCGAGCTAAACTGACCAAAACGCACCTCCAACAACACATACCTGACATTATTCTGCCCCAAAACAATGGTAAATTATCTCACCCAGTGGCATTAGGGCAATATACTAGGTGAGCGCTGATGCCGCCCCATGATAAGCAGTGCTCACTTTGCCAAAGGCAGAGGTACAAAATATTTAGCTTGTGCATGCCCAGCGCGCCTCTCCAGGGTGCTGTTGGAGAGACTCAGCGCTGCGGCGCTCCACCAACGCTCCATCAAATTAATTTAACATAAACTATGTAGCCTACGGTAGAAATACTATTACCCCATGAGGTTTTTATGTAGTCCACAGACTGGAGACAAAATGTATTACAATGTCATGAGATAGGCACCTTTTTAATTAATGAGGAGAGAGAGTGCGTGAAGGAGAAAGTAATCTGAAAAGACAAACGGGCAGGCATCTTTGGAGCGGCGGCGGCGTAATCAAACAGAGCTCGACAGCAAATGGTGCTGAAAGTAATTCATTTAAACAATTGTCTTCGTTTTAATTCGACTTCGCTAACAAAAAGAGTGCTTTGTTGGAGCGTATTTCTTCATAGAAAAAAAATAACAAGAGGTAGGCCTACCTGTTTAACAGACGCAATTATGCTATCCATTTATTTGTCAGTATAGCCAAATCCTCTAATACTGTCACCATCCATAAATAACAAGTATCTAGATAATATAAAACGTTCTATAACAATGCTCACACAAGACATGACTATTATGCATATGGGGATATTTCGATTATGACATTCTGAAGCTGAGCTGTGGGACTTGAATATTCGAGGAGACAAAACATTGGCATTGCTATTATGTCCCTATTAATTGACCTTTTCACTTTCTGAAAAGAGAAGATGTTTAAACCCAGGCAGCTTTTAATGAATCACTTCTGTTGTTGGGTTAAGCAACGGAGGAGTAGCCAGCAGTTAAAGCATGCATTTTTCTGCGTTGTTCGAGCCTCTGTCTGGGTGGAATGGTAACTTTTGAAATTTCCATGCTTAGATTCACAAGGATGTCTAATATTACATTTTCAAACAGCAACCGTTTCGTTGCAAACAAGACACTGGTTTGGCATTGGAGAAATATGTCAAGAACGCCTATTTCTGTCTCCATTAATCTCTAAAACTTCTATTTTCATTATTCACCTTTCTTTTTAGACTTTTTCAGAGCGACATTGTTCTGTTTATTGCAAGCTGTTTTTGCCAATCAACGAACAAAGTTAATTGAATAGAAACGTTGGTGATTTTATCAGTGTAATCAGATAGAATATATTTAGGATATGTTATTGTTATATAGCGTACTAAATCGATGTGTTAAAACGTTTATTTAATCTGCAGCATATAGGTTTATGAATTGGGCTACGATTATGTTCTGTTCTGCCTATTAGCTGAGAAAAGAAATGGCGCAAGGCCAAACCTATTACAGACGGCTGCTGTACACTATTCTACTTTAGCCGGGTAGGAGGGGGGTGGAATATTTTTGTCTCGCCTTGGGCAGCGAACCATACAGGGCCGCTCTGCTGCGGATACATTTTTTTGGTACACGCACGTGCACACACAGGAGGTCCGGTACCGGGAAGAAATTACATATACTTTCACCCCTGCATAGACTGATTGATTGGGATATATCAGTGTTATGATCTTAGTGATCAGCAGTGTTTCACTGCAGTATTAAAATGTTGCAGACTAATATGAAGGACCCAAGCCTTAATGTTAGACCTTCGCCACAACACGGGTTAGTAGGAAGAACCCAAGCCAACTTTAGCTCCTGCATTGCCACACCATTCTTAGGTGGAATAACCCAAGCTAACGTTAGCCCCATGTTTCTTTATCTCTTTCTCTCTCTCTCTGTCTCTCTCTCTGTCTCTCTCTCTCAATTCAATTCAAGGGTTTTATTGGCATGGGAAAAATGTGTTAACATTGCCAAAGCAAGTGTGGTAGATAATCTCTCTCTCGATCTCTCTCAATATTCGGTTTTCACATTGCGATGACAATATAGAGTCTCACTAGCCACCCTTTCCTCAATGAAGTCACAAGATTGTTTGGAATAGACTCCAAGGCACAGAGATGGGGGAATAGTTGGTATAGATTGTAAACACTGTGGAGCAGGGTCAGAGGGCTGCTAAGGCTGATGGGTAGTGATGACAGATCCACCAAGTGGCGGTTCATGTTCACTGGATTGCCATTCAGCGTATTCCAAATACTTTTAGGTAACACCTATCACAACAGAGCCTTACACTGTATATATGCCATTTAGTATGTTTTTTTTAATCCAAAGCGATGTAGTCATGCATGCATACATTTCCGTACGAGTGGCCCCAGCGGGAATCGAAACTACAACCCTCGTGTTTGCAAGCCCCATGGTCGAGCATATATCAATTCTAATGGCCGTTTATTTTTCTCCCCTCTCTGGAGATATCCATCCACGACCATTACTCCGTCACTCTATCCTTTTGACATAGTGAGCTTTTTTGCATGCATCCACATAGCAGCACATGAGTGTGAATGGGAGTATTATTATATACTATGTCTTTTTGTGCTCAGAGAGGCAGAGAGGGTCAAATAGAGCCCGAACAACAGCGGAAACCATGCCTTTATAACACAAAACAAATAGAAAAACATCTCACCGTGATCGCACACTTATCGCACACAGATACATGATCTCCTCCACATGGAGAATATCATGTACAAATGTCTTGTCGCTATTCTCTCAGTAGCTGTTCTTTTTTTAAGTTAAAAGCTACTCAAATCCACTCACTGTCAAACCCACCTAAGGAAGCAATCCTTAGACTGTCTACAGAGAAGGATGCAGGGAGAAGACACATGAATTTTAAATAAGGCTGGCAGCGGCGTTAAAAATACCTTCCTCGCTCACTGTGTGTGTACCTGTTTATGTGCCTCTATTTGTGTGTGTGTTGTCTTGCCTGACTCACGCCTCTCCCTTGAGGTTAATGAGCTAGCCTGGCTTACCCCTGCTTCAGTCCTATTACCAATGGGCGTTGCTCTTCCAGCCCAGTCCCGATCCTCGTAGCCCTGTGCAATTATACCTCCAATAGCCCTCCTCCATCCAAGTTGTTGTCCTTGCCATCTAGGGCCTCAGCCATCACCTCACTCACACACTTATCCAGTGCCATGAATTGAGTTCGATTCACCCCTTCTAAATCTCCAGGGGTGGGCTGGCGCTGTACCCACATTTCTATCTGTACCTTTTCCCACTTCTCCAGGGGGTCGTTTACACCTAATATGTATAGTGTAACTGGCCTCTTCCACACCCATGTGTTTTATTGATCTCCCTATCTAACCCCACCTCGGTTATATTGCGGCAAGAGTCGTAACTCGTGAGAGTGATGGGGACCCTACACCCCCCTGCTGGACTTGGCTTCCCATCCACATGCAAGCCTGGGTCCATGATGGGTGGCAGGTAGCCTAGTGATTAGTGTTGGGCCAGTAACTGAAAGGTTGCTGGATTGAATTCCTGAGCTGACCGGGTAAAAATCTGCTGTTCTGTCCCTTAGCAAGCCAGTTAACCCACTGTTCCCCGGGCACAGAAGACGTGGATGTCGATTATGGCATGCGGAAGACACGTCAGTTGAATGCATTCAGTTGTACAACTGATAAGGTATCTCCCATGTCCAGTATCTTTGTTGCACACTGTTCATAGTATTTATATCTTTATGAACCTTCCTATGGGTCCATGGCCTCAGGTCACCTTCAGCTGTGCTTGCCTCCCTTGACCCGTGGCATGTCAATTTCAGTTCTCCCCAGAACTGGCCATCCCGGTATATGCTTACGATGCATTCCGCCTCGCCTTGATCCACCATTTCCACGCACCCCCACTCCCAGAGTGGTGTGTCTGGATCTACCTTAGGGTTCTTAATGCACCAAATCAGCATATTCCGCAGTATGCTGGTCCTCCCATTTCTCTAATCCAGTTCACCTGCATAGATCTGTCTTCTAGTTCGGACTATGACACTGTAGCCAGGTACCAATACCTACAGTCCCAGTTCACATCCAAAACATGAAAGCCAGTCTTATCATTCAAGTTGCCATCAGTGAACCAATTATCCAGCCCTTGGGTACAGTTGTCAACCATATTGTTCAACTCCCTACCCATTTGCTTATTCCAGTGACTGAATAAATGACTATCTCTGGGGCCCTGACCCTGTCCCCATCCACAGATCATTGGTAGCGTGTATGTTCTACGCTGTTCCGTTAAACCGCTTAGTTGGCCTTATTCCTACCCTAACATGTGAGCGTTCCCGGCCAGGTGCCCCGAGGATGTAGAGTCGCCATGAGCAGAGCCCCAAACAACATGTTCATTTCGTACCCTCGTTTACACCGCTTCCTGCTTAGCTTTCCTGCGGGCCCAGATGGCGGGAAGGCTCCATTTCCTTTTCATGCTTACCCTTCCTAGGCGCTGGCTCGGGGGCGTCCTTTCTTACCAGGTCAGTTCCAACTTCTGGCCCTACCACTCTTACTTCTGTCGAAAGAGAGTAGAGACCCGTTTGCGGCACATAGACTGTTTCACCCCCAGCTGCACAGGCTCCTTTCCTTGCCAGTGGACCAGACGTGCATCCACCTGACCCCCAGGGACCTGCAGCACACCCTGTCTGATTGTCTCCTCGGGTAACTGCCGTCCCATAACATTCTTTTCCATCTCTGGCTTTTATGGGACCATACTTCGGGTTCACGGCCACCCTTTCTGGTGCAGTTCTTGGGTTACGCGGCTGATATGGTTTCCCGCGTGGCCTCCAAACTTGCCTACGGCGAGGACAGAAATGGGATAGGCCATACCAGTCGTTGCCTTCTTCGGGCAAAAGTCCCTTTCTGGGTTCCTCTATGGACTCTTCCTTGTATCTAGGGGACTTCCGAGTCCTATCCGGGGTCAGCCCTTGCCTATCACTCGCTGATCAAGACGGACTGAGGCTAAATGAGTTCAATGGCTGAAACCTAACTGCCCATGACTATCGTCCCCCAACTCTCCCTCCTTCCAGTACCATTCCCCCGGGTGCGGGGTCCCTGGCCTTAACCTCTCACAGGGTTCATACTCATTCCCTCCGTCTAGAGAAAAGGCTACTTTCCTTACCACGTGCACTGCAGCTCCCGGGATCAGTGACCCAAGGCACTGTGGAGGGCTATCATGTGGCGGTTGCCTGGGAACCATTTGCGAGAGTGGTGGCGGCTGGGGGGCGATGATGGTGGACGGGGGGTTTTACTATGCTGTCCCTGTGGGAACCGTCTGGAGGTTTCCTTTTCTGCAATTAAAAAATTCAATGATATCTTACGCCGGAGGTCGCGCCTTATCACACTGTTCTAATGCCGCCAGCATTGCTTCCTCACACACGTGGGTCAACCCCAAAGTTCCCTGCTGATGTTATGGGTACCGCCAACAAGGCCGTTCCTCCTCTATCGGCCACCTCCAACACGTTCCTTACCGTGTGTTGGAGGTCTCCCCACAAATCATTGGTATCCTCCACACATGGACCATGGGCTTCTCAGACCCCCCCCCCGTAGTGACTACACAATGCTTAACCGGTATGGGGCCCCATGATTGACATAAGAATTGTCCGCTTTCACTATCGCAGTCTGCCCTACACCCTGCTATGTTCCCTTCCACCATGGCTATTATTAACCTGTTTACCAACTGCACCTAGTTGATGATTACCGGACCTGGTGACAACCCCCGGTCCCCACCTTTTGGGATCCCCCCTTCACCGTAGGGATTAACCTGGTGCCTCTTTCAATGGCTTGGTTCCCAGGACTGGGGCCTGAGATACTGTATTCCCAGCCTGCAAGGCACTTTTCACCTTGCCAGGAGGGGCTATAGGCAAGTTGCCTTTCCCTCTCCTTCCTGACCCCATCTCCTCTCCTGGGGATTAGGTTTTTGGTGCTACTCTCGGGGGTGGTACTGGCGCCATTCCATCACCATCTTTCCCTGCCCGGGAGGCCAAATCAACGCAGTCCTCATCCAACCCAACTAGTTATCGACCTACACTTTCATCAGGAAACACCTCAGGCTCCGGTCTCGGGTCAAACCCAGATACCTCCGAGGCACCTTGGATCGCTCTTCTCCTATCCTCCATCTGATCCTTGAAGCACTCCGTGGCTCAGACTTTACCAACCTAGAGGAAGCTCCTTCCTTTTGCTCTCCCCCATACCTCGGTGCTGTGTAACCATCTGGGCCGGAGTGCATGGTTCCTTTCCTAACGGCTCGCTCGAGACCCCCTTTGTCGGTTACATTCAAATCCTTTAGCAAGATGGCCAGTTCCTCCCTGTTTTCTATGTAGGAGCTCCCAACCTCAGTGCTGGAGGACTCACTTCCCCTCTCTCCTACACTGGCGCTGTGAGACCCTCCGCTGCCCAGTGGGCTGCTCCTTCCTTCACAGCCCCACTGTAGCTCTCAGGTCCGGGACCGTCGGCCTGTGTTTCCGGACTACTACTACGCCTCTGGATTATGTATCCCACCTTAACCCCCGGGGTATTATCCAGATACTAGTCCAGATACATTTAATCCCTTTTGGCTTCATACCCAGTCTGCCCTTACACCATCCTTGGTGAGCATCAGCAGTACCTTTGGAGTATCCTTTCCCACCGCCTTGAGGTACAGCTTATTAGGACTTACTATGGTCCGTATAGCTCCTCTTCCGAAGGACGCTATGGCCTTCCACCAAGTGCCCCAATGCGCCACACCTTCCCCCATGGTTTCAGAGTTTCCCTCTGCAACCTGAGCTAGGAGAATGGGCTTCTGCTCCCATTGCTGATCTAGCTCAGCTAATTGACCTGGTCATATTTGTATATATTTTTTTTATTTTATTTCACCTTTATGTTTAACCAGGTAGGCTAGTTGAGAACAAGTTCTCATTTGCAACTGCGACCTGGCCAAGATAAAGCACAGCAATTCAACACATACAACAACACAGAGATACACATGGAGTAAACTAAACATAGTCAATAATACAGTAGAACAAAAGAAAACAAAAAGTCTATACACAGTGAGTGCAAATGAGGTAAGATAAGGGAGTTAAGGCAATAAATAGGCCATGGTGGCGAAGTAATTACAATATAGCCATTACACACTGGAATGGTAGATGTGCAGAAGATGAATGTGCAAGTAGAGATACTGGGGTGCAAAGGAGCAAGATAAATAAATAAATACAGTATGGGGATGAGGTAGGTAGATGTATACAGATGGGCTATGTACAGGTGCAGTGATCTGTGAGCTGCTCTGACAGCTGGCACTTAAAGCTAGTGAGGGAGATATGAGTCATTGGCAGCAGAGAACTGGAAGGAAAGGACCAAAGGAGGAATTGGCTTTGGGGGTGACCAGTGAGATATACCTGCTGGAGCGCGTGCTACGAGTGGGTGCTGCTATGGTGACCAGTGAGCTGAGATAAGGTGGGGCTTTACCTAGCAGAGACTTGTAGATAACCTGTAGCCAGTGGGTTTGACGACGAATATGAAGCGAGGGCCAACCAACGAGAGCATACAGGTCGCAATGGTGGGTAGTGTATGGGGCTTTGGTGACAAAACACATGGCACTGTGATAGACTGCATCCAGTTGGTTGAGTAGAGTGTTATATATGACATCACCGAAGTCTAGGATCGGTAGGATGGTCAGTTTTACGAAGGTATGTTTGGCAGCATGAGTGAAGGATGCTTTGTTGCGATATAGGTAGCCGATTCTAGATTTAATTTTGGATTGGAGATTCATAATGTGAGTCTGGAAAGAGAGTTTACAGTCTAACCAGACACCTAGGTATTTGTACTTGTCCACGTATTCGAAGTCAGAGCCGTCCAGAGTAGTGATGCTGGACGGGCGGGCAGGTGCTGGCAGTGATAGCATGCATTTAGTTTTACTTGCATTTACGAGCAGTTGGAGGCCACGGAAGGAGAGTTGTATGGCATTGAAGCTTGTCTGGAGGTTAGTTAACACAGTGTCCAAAGAGGGACCAGAAGTATACAGAATGGTGTCGTCTGCGTAGAAGTTTATCAGAGAATCACCAGCAGCAAGAGCAACATCATTGATGTATACAGAGAAGAGAGTCGGCCCGAGGATTGAACCCTGTGGCAAACCTCGGGCCCTGTGGCACCCCCATAGAGACTGCCAGAGGTCTGGACAATAGGCCCTCCGATTTGACTGAACTCTGTCTGAGAAGTAGTTGGTAAATCAGGCGAGGCAATCATTTGAGAAACCAAGGCTGTCGAGTCTGCCAATAAGAATGTGGTGATTGACAGAGTCGAAAGCCTTGGCCAGGTCGATGAATACGGCTGAACAGTAATGTCTCTTATCGATGGCTGTTATGAAGTTGTTTAGAACCTTGAGTGTGGCTGAGGTGTACCCATGACCAGCTCTATTGATAACCTTTTTCTCCCATACCAGCTCAGTCACACCACTCAAAACCAGTTTTGTTTTAACCCTTTCATTCACCCTTGACCATGTTCCCTGGGGGGGAAGTTATACAAAGTTGTTAGACAGAACTTCGGCCATGATTCAATTACCTCTATGTTCTCTTACCTGTGGGCTGTCGACTCTCCCCGAAGTTATTTAATTATGTCTTGCCCACCCAAGGCTCTTTTTATCGAGCCCATGCGGAAACGCCAAAAATATATTGCCCGACTCACGCCTCTCCCTTAAGATTAATGAGCTAAACTGGGCTACCCCTGCTTCAGGCCTATTAACTGCGGGCGTTGCCCTTCCAGCCCAGTCCCGATGCAGGTTCCTAGCAGTGGTGGGTGTCAGTCAGGCGCAGAGAGCAATACTTCCAAATGAATGTGTTTATTGCGCTTGGTCTAGCCAACAATCAGGCAATGACCATAAATCAAGTATGTCTCCAAAACCCATGAAAAGAACATACAACAAAATACGCAGGCGAAAAACAACTTCACCACAGACAGTAAGGATAAGCCCGCACAAAAGCAGGCGGGCACTAGAAGTTTAAATACTGACGACCAAATTAAGCAACAGGTGAAAACAATCAAGACAAAACCAACAGAAAAGAAAAAGGGATCGGTGGCAGCTAGTAGACCGGTGACAACGACCGCTGAGTGCCGCCCGAATAGGAAGAGGAGCTACCTTCGGTGGAAGTCGTGACACAGCTGGAGTGGAATAAACCTTTTTTTTTTTAAATTAAAAACCACTCAGCGGGACGTCGACTCGGCGGATAGGGTGACCCGTAGTTCGTCAGGCTCTCCTAGGGCTATAAGACCAGGGGAACTTGATGGTGAGTATACTTACTCCACTTGTAAACTGTTATTATAAAACATATACCTTAGTTTTACACCCACGTCACGTGTGGACCTGGAGTTATTCACCGTAATGGGACCAAATGTCCCATGAGATGGAAGAGGTATAGTCACTATGTCATGTCTTAGCCTAACATCATAAGACATTTCTCATACGAACCTCAAGCATGGACCCAACCCGGTAACAAAGAGAGGAAACTCTCTGGTCTATTTCGGTTGGTGGCCCCTCGAGGGGAAATACACTGCATGTATTTATTCAAGCAAAGCCCTTTACAATGAGTCTACTTATCCTTTGAATACTCTAGCTCCCGACCTCGAGGAAACCCAATCCTGTTCCTCCTAAAGAAAAATACAAATGATATGTCTCTGCCTGTGTGGGTTAAGAGCAGAAGCTTACCTCTAACTGATGTTTTAAAGTTAACAGGCTCCGATTTTAACAGCTAAAAACAGCAATAAAAGCTATAGCAAAAATGCCCCAAAAAGAGATGGGTGTTTTAGAAACAGGCTGTCTGCAAAAAAGCTAAAGTGAATTGAATGAACGAACCCTCCTGACTTACAAACAATTACTTATATACTGTCAAGCCTCCCTTATACACTCCTCCCCACAACCCAGTTACATCAGATTCATATAATACTGGAATTTCCCCTTATACAATCACTACTCCTCTGGTTACGCAGTGCTCACATTGTACAAAACATCCCCCTTACACAATCATTCCCTTGAGACCGGTTACATCTGGATATCACTCCCCCCCCCCACGTCCCATTCTTCGTTGCACTTATCGACCTCCAGCAGGACGTCAGAGGAAGGGGTGTGGAATGGAGCTCATGTTGAATGGCCGGCCACTTCCTCTGGTACTTTTCCAGACTCAGTGTCTAACTCTGCTATCGCTATCTTTGGTGATGATGGTGCTGATGTGGACAGACTCGGGGCTGCCTCCGCCTTCTTCTGCCCGGCTGCAGCGTCACTCAGCTCTCTCCCTTCCTTCCTTTTCCCGTCCCGTCGACTCTCCGTCAGACTGCCATATGTTGAAGCGTGATTCATCACTCTAGAGAACGCATTTCCAGTGCTCCAGAGTCCAATGACGACGACCTTTACACCCTTCCAACCAACACTTGGCATTGCGAATGGTAATCTTAGGCTTGTGTGTGGCTGCACGGCCACGGAAACCCATTTCACGAAGCTCCCTTCGAACAGTTCTTGTGCTGACGTTGCTTCCAGAGGCAGTTTGGAACTCGGTAGTCAGCGTTGCAACCGAGGATAGACCATTTTTACACAGTACATGCCTCAGCACTTGGCGGTCCCATTCTGTGAGCTTGTGTGGCCTACCTCTTCGAGGCTGAGCCGGTGTTGCTACTAGACATTTCCACGTCACAATAACAGCACTTACAGTTGACCAGGGCAGCTCTAGCAGGGTAGAACGTTTATGAACTGACTTGTTGGAATGGTGGCATTCTATGATGGTGCCACATTGAGAGTCACTGAGCTTTGGTGAGACCATTCTACCGCAAATGTTTGTCTTTGGAAATTGCATGACTGTGTGCTCGATTATATACACCTGTCAGCAACGGGTGTGGTTGAAATAGCCGACTCCACTAATATGACGTAATATCCATATGCTTTTGCGTATATAGTGTATATTATAGTCAGTATGTGTCGGAATCCAGAACATAAGGATCCAGAATGTAAAAATAACTTATTTACTCAGCCCATTGAGTCCGCTGGACTCACTCACACAGAACTACCCTATATCTTGACCTCTTTCTCCCCTCTCTCGCCAGATGACAATTGTGCGATGCACCCGACAACCTGCCCACTTGGCCCCATGCCCTCCTCCTTTCTCCAGACCATCTCTGGAGACCTTCTACCATTCCCCACTTCCCTCATCAACTCATCCCTGACCACTGGCCGCATCCCCTCTGACTTCAAAATGGCCCGAGTTACTCCCCTCCTCAAGAAACCAACACTCGACTCATCTGACGTCAACTTTCTTGTTATCTCTCTCAGAACGATCTTTCTGGCCCTAACCAGTCAGACTTCACGACGTCACTCAACCGAGACTGCTCTTCTCTGTGTCACGGAGGCTCTCCACACTGCCAAAGCTGACTCTTTCCTCTGTTCTCCTCCCAGGTCTATTCACTGCCTTCGACACCGTGAAACATCAGATCCTCCTCTCCACCCTCTCAGGGCTGGGCGGCTCAGGCTCTGCACACTCTTGGATTGCATTCTACCTGGTAGGCTGCTCCTACCAGGTGACGTGGAGAGTATCTGTGTCTGCACCACACTACTGGTGTCCCCCAGGGCTTGGTTCTAGGGCCTATATTCGTCTCGCTATACAGTGCCTTCGGAAATTATTCAGACCCCTTGAATTTTTCCACATTTTGTTACATTACAGCCTTATTCTAAAATGGATGAAGTAAAACATTTTCCTCAGCAATCTACACACAATACCCCATTATGACAAAGTGAAAACTAGGTTGTTGGAAATTTAGCACATTTATTACAAATAAAACAGAAATACCTTATTTACATAAGTATTCAGACCCTTTGCTATGAGACTTGAAGTTGAGCTCAGGTGCATCCTGTTTCCATTGATCATCTTTGAGATTTTTCTACAAATTGGTTAGAGTCCACTTGTGGTAAATTCAATTGATTGGACATGATTTGTAAAGGCCCCACAGTTGACAGTGCATGTCAGAGCAAAAACCAAGCCATGAGGAATTGTCCGTTGAGCTCCGAGACAGGATTGTGTCAAGGCACAGATCTTGGGGAAGGTAGCAACATATTTCTGCAGCATTGAAGGTCCCCAGGAACACAGTGGCCTTCATCATTCTTAAATGGGAGAAGTTTGGAACCACCAAGACTCTTCCTAGAGCTGGCCGCCAAGCCAAACTGAGCAATCAGGGGAGAAGGGCCTTGGTCGGGGAGGTGACCAAGAACCCGATGGTCACTCTGACAGAGCTCTAGAGTTCCTCTGTGGAGATGGGAGAATGTTCCAGAAGGACAAACATCTCTGTAGCACTCCACCAACCAGGCCTTTATGGTAGAGTGGGCAGACGGAAGTCACTCTTCAGTAAAAGGCACATTACAGCCTGCTTGGGAGTTTGCCAACAGGCACCTAATGACTCTCAGACCATGAGAAACAAGATTATCTGGTCTGATGAAACCAAGATTGAACTCTTTGGCCTGAATGCCAAGCGTCACATCTGGAGGAAACCTGGCACCATCCCTACGGTGAAGCATGGTGGTGGCAGCATCATGCTGTGTGGATGTTTTTGGTCCTTCTGTAGCTCAGTTGGTAGAGCATGGCGCTTGTAACGCCAGGGTAGTGGGTTCAATTCCCGGGACCACCCATACGTAGAATGTATGCACACATGACTGTAAGTCGCTTTGGATAAAAGCGTCCGCTAAATGGCATATATATATATATATATATTTTTTTCAGCAGTAAGGACATGGAGACTGGTCAGGATCAAGGGAAAGATGTACGGAGCAAAGTACAGAGAGATCCTTGATGAAAACCTGCTCCACAGTGCTCAGGACCTCAGGCTGGGGCAAGGTTCACCTTCCAACAAAACAACGACCCTAAGCACACAACCAAGACAATGCGGGAGTGGCTTCGGCACAAGTCTCTGAATGTCCTTGAGTCGCTCAGCTACAGCCTGGACATGAACCTGATCGACCATCTCTGGAGAGACCTGAAAATAGCTGTGCAGCAATGCTTCCCATCCAACCTGACAGAGCTTGAGAGCATCTGCAGAGAAGAATGGGAGAAACTCCCCAAATACAGGTGTGCCAAGCTTGTAGCGTCAAACCCAAGAATAATCGAGGCTGTAAAGCCTGCCAAAGGTGCTTCAACAAAGTACTGAGTAAAGGGTCTGAATACTTATGTAAATGTGATATTTCAGTTTGACATTTTTAGTAAATTAGCAAAAATGTCTAAAAACCTGTTTTTGCTCTGTCATTATGGTGTGTAGATTGATGAGGGGGAAAAAACAATTGAATCCATTTTAGAATAAGACTAACGTAACAAAAATGTGGAAATATTCAAGATGTCTGAATACTTTCCGAATGCACTGTACATCAAGTCACTCTGCTCCATCAACTCCTTTTCACCTGCCCCCCTTCTGACACACAGGTGGTGACACGCGTCACTGACGGAAGTGCTCTTACTCCCAGGAAAGGCCTGCACGCTCAAAGACGTCTCCATCATGGTTGACAAATCCACAGTGTCGCCCTCCCAGTGTCCTTTATCGTCTGGAGTTCTGTCATGTTACCCCACTCCTCCAGAGTCCTGAGCAGGTAGCTGGCTAGTGACGGCTGTTCAACAGTCTGATGGCCTGGAGATAGAAACAGTTTTTCAGTCTCTCGGTCCGGCTTTGATACACTTGTACCGTCACTGTCTGCTAGATGGGGTGGCTGAAGTCCTTAGTTAGGTGTAGGCGTGATAGTCACTGTGTGTGTGTGTGTGTGTGTAATGTGTGCATACGTGTTAATCTTTATCAACCTGACTGAATAATTCACCATGCAAGCCACAGGAGCTGTATGCATAATTGCGTGACATTACTTTTGCATGCCACCGGTGTCATCACCCTTAACACTTTATCTCAGCGCCTGCTTTGCCAATTAAAAGCAGGGGGATTACATTAATCAGAAATTAATTCAGGATCCAGGTACCTATGTAGCTCTAGCAACACGTATAATAGTAACAAAGCCAAACTGTGGACTACAGTCAAATCGTAGAAATGTTTCAAAATGCAATCGTGCTGCACGGCAGCGACTAGAATAGGGTGTCATCTGGGACACCGCCTCGATGAACAACCCCCCGAGAGAGAGAGAGAGATGCAGATGGAGAGGCAGAAAGGTGAGGGCTGAATTACAGGCTTTGCTAGCCATGTTCCTGCTGTCTGACTAAATGGAGAGGCTGATCCCAGGGGTCCGTGGCGGAGGGCGGGAGCTCAGCGCAGGGTCATTATCAGCCAGCTCCACTGGGCTGTAGTCCTGCTTGACAGATACTCTCCATGCTACACTAATCACCCATACACCGTCTGGTAATAGCTAATGGTCCACTGGTGTTTTCCACTACATTATTACTGTGTGTGTGTGTGTGTGTGTTTGCGTGCGCGCATGCATGTCCTCAAAACAAAATGTCACCGTTTGTTGTTACCTGGGTGACCCTACTTGACCCAGCCGCTTTGAAATAAAATGACTGTTCTAACAAGACCCTGATCCTATTGCGGACGAAATGTTGGAATGGAAACAACCTACTGACTACTGTGAGCTAGTGTTGCTATACCTCGAGCAACGATCCTAGTTTATATTCTGGACGGGCGGACAACTGCATGTCAGCCTACATCCCATTAAAGGTTTAAACAGGGCTGTCGTCAGTGAAACGTGATGTGTGACTGTAATGTGCCATGATGGCGGTGGTGGGAAAATAACAAACCCTTGGTCAGAACAAGGCTCAGGAGAGACCATTACTGTACGCTAGCAGGCTACACGGGTGTGAAAGTGAATCCAATTGAATTCCATCCCCCACAATCCTCCATCATGCTCTGAGGATTTCTTGCCTAGTTTCCTCCATAAAGTCTCTGGGTGCTCGTCCAACGCACTGGAGTGGATCGCTATGCACAGTCAGTACTGTTGTTAGCTAAAGGCCAAAAATAAAGGCACCTTTTCATTAATGAGCAGGAAGCACATTTCCAAGAACTGTTACTGTTCTTTTCTACAGAAGTTGTGTTTTCTGCCGTAGTAAACTGGAGAATGGTGATAATGATGAACAGAATTGATGAATCGATGACAGATTACCCTGCTATACGGTGCGATTCTGAATCACACAACAATGCTAACCAATTATCAAGTCTTTAAAAGGCGCCGGAGATTTTCCATTTTCTACAACAGTAATATAAAACGGTAGACGACACTCACACTCATTGAGATAGTTGGGTAACAGTTTACATGAACTGTATGTTCAGAATCATAGGTGGCATGCATTATAGCTAGCCTACATAGAGTACACAATGCAATTGGGAGCTGCGTTATTACCTCTCCAAATAATTTAAAAACGTTACGGCCCATTTACTCATAGCATTACATATGTGTGTTTGCGAGAGGAATTCCTCCCTTAAAGTGGAACTGAAAGAATTATGAAATATAATTAACATCTGTTCATATCCCCCCTAGGAAGAATATTACTTTTTAGTTGTTTTTTTCTTTTCCATTTTCTGACAAGCGAGCACTTAGATATGGTCACATTTTCATAAATTCTTAGAATGTTTGGGAATTGTGTAAAGTAAGAAATTTGTACAAATTCGATAGAAATGTAAAGTGGGAAAGCAGCCGTGCGTTTGGACAGTTAATAGGCACAACGCTAAATAAAACCGAATAAAAAAATCGGTCTCTTCCAGGACCGGAGTCTACGCAGACAGGTGCTTCATAGACAATCAGAGCTACAGTAGACCTTTAGGCAAACAAGCCATTTTTCCACTCGGGCCTGCCATCATTCGCTTTGAACTGGACTGTGTTTTTACAGGCAGTTGCAACAGCGTGACTTTAGATCATTAGAATGCATTCGACAACTGCCACAAAATACACCTGAATGGATTTCTGCAAATTATGTAGATACCCGCATGAGTCTTCTTAAATTTGTGAACTTTATAGTCCTGACTCCCATTGATCAAACAACCATAAAAAGGTAGGCAATCTTTCCCTAGATGCATCAACAACTAATGCTAGCCAGAGCAAGATGAGCTAAAATCTAACAAAGGGTTAGATAAACCCTCTAAAACCGTTGTTGCTAGTTGGCCGTCAAAAAATTGCACTGATAAACAATGGGGAATAGTAAGTAGCCTGCTCTTCCTTCTGCAGCTTGCCTGCCAATGTGCATGCGTGTCCCAACCATGCTCCCAAGCTAGCTGGCTAGCGTTAGCTTCCAACCGCAAATTAGCGAATACCTCACTCTGACCTTTGTTCCCGCCCTAGCAGAGCTGGCTGGGCTGTTTACATGTTATCTAGAGCGCTTGTGACTGACTATGACTTTTCTACACTTACTGACACCGGTCATATTCAGCGGGTGTTGCGTGTTCTTAAATTCATCGGTTATTCTGCGCTCTGGCACACTCAGATGAGGGTGCTCTGAAAATGGAGCAGATAGAGTATGTCTTGCGTTCGCATATTCACTCGGGCTATCAGGATACCAGTTGTTCCATGTTCAGCATAGCTAGCTAGCAAAGCGATTCACATTTCTTTCTAGCTAACCAAATGACACCTGCATCTCTTGCTCACTGGCAACCGAAAAACGATATGAGGGGGAAAAAGTCAGTCCCTTACCCACTCCTCCAATGTCATGACAACTTCCTAGCAGCTAGCTAGCTAGCTACAGTGTCTAGCTAACATTAGGCTCTGTTATTTTAGCTTACTACATAAATACATACACTAGCCTATTGGCCACGTTATGACTGACTTGTGACAATTGCCATTGCTAGTTTGATTGCATTGACATTCCCAACATTTGTTTGTTTTTGTCCGAAATATTGAGCCATTGAAATTGAAACAGTGCATCCCGAGTGCATTCCGAGTGATTTACAACCTTATATCAATATTTTTTGGACTACAAAGAAATGTATTGATTGATTATATTAATTACGCATTGAACTGTGTTCTGCCAACAATGACTTATTGTATATCATGGAATGTTGAGTCAAGTGTAGCCTATTTTAAAACCGTTTTTGTAGCATAAACTGGGAATTTGACATTTGTGACTTATATTATGATTGTCTGTTTGTTTCATATGTGCATAGTAGTTCAAATGCTATCAGTTCCACTCTAAGCTTTAATAGTGCTCTGCCCAGTTATAATGTCAAGTTTATTAGTGTAATGTATGCTTTAAGAACATAGGCAGTTAAATGTACATATGTTTTATAAATACAATTTGTATAGATTTTTCTCACACACAAAACAAAAAAGAGCAACAAACAGAAAAGACACAAGGAACACAGTCAACACCACATGATTATCTAATAAACAACGCAAGCCACCCACAGCGTTTTACAGTTGCTTCTTCAGTGAGTAGTTTCTCACTGTCATAATTCCTAGACTTGTGAAGTTGTCTCTCAGCTAAAGAGCCTGCCTGGTGTTCTCTTCCCACAATGCAGCCCACCACCAGGTGATACAATGGGTGGAGAGGGATTAAAACAGAGGTCTGGAGATGTAAACAATTATCCCCTGCACCACACATCCCAGGGACTGGATTCCAATGGCAGGCGGGATGAGCTATCACCCCCATTAACGCCGTCATTAGTCCTCCGTGCCTAATGACCTCCCTTAGACCACACATAGAGTACACACACACACCGACACACACGATTGATCAGTGTCAGAGAATGTTTCCTATGTGCCCTTTCTCTATAATTTCTTGTAAAACCGCTTTCTATCGTAGAAAGTATTTCTTCCGGACTCTACCACGTCTTTTCTGGGAACTAAATACATGCATCCCACGTCCTGAGGGGAACTCTTGCTCTGCACTACATATCTATCTGGTGATTTGTTTTGCCCAATGATTCTAAACTGAAGGTCTTTGATATGAGAAACATGTCATCTTGTATTCCTCATTTGAAATCTACTCCATGTAACTTCCTGCTGATATTAATATTTGGCTTTTCCAAAGATTTCACACAGGTTCTCGATCCTGCTGGGATTTCCCTAATGCCCCAACTGTATATAACATTTAACTTTTTTTAACATAGCCACCTAGAACCCCACATATGTCATTTGAGACAGAACTTGTCTCTTAAAGGAAAAATCTACCCTTTTTTTTCTTCATTAGCCCACTGTTGGTAAAGCCCAAAATGTTTTGCATGTCAGTGATGAAGTTTTCAATTTATGGAACTTTCAAAATACAGAAAGTGTCACAGTATAATGCGATTTTGTGTGATATTTTCCTTTTAATCAACCACCATCAGATTCAATTCCAGCCTCTTATCAGCCTTCTGATTACTCATTGCATTTGCCTTAGATATTATGGTGGATACCCAGGCAGTGACACTGCTGTCATAGCTACATTAATCACAAGTCTAGGTGGATCAATATGTTGTAATGTGCTGTTTTTCATCTCTGCCCATTTCTGAGATGAATAATGTTAGAATTGAACAACGCCATGGCAACAAAGCACCCTCATACTCCCTTCATACTCAACTGTGTCATTAATTTCCTGTTGGGGCTCCACTAAGGCAGTAAACAATATGTTCTCAGAAGTATAGTCCCTGACAAGATGAGGACACTACTGCTAGCAAAGTTATTTTGAATCCACTTGCGTTTCCAACCAATCCGTATGTTCTTATCACAAATCTTTCACTATGTTGCCAGTGTAATGAAGCCACAGGTTGTGCTTCAATAGATGGTGGGGAACACAAGCTCTCATGAACATTTGGCTAAGCTATGGAGAGATGCATGTCTTTGGTCTGCCACGTTGAAATGTTAGGGTGTAAAGTACTACATAATGATGTGAATGAACACATTTTATAACATGAATATAATAATGAATTGAATGCTAGACACCTCTTTTAATTACAGTGCCTTCAGAAACTATTCATACCCCTTGACTTATTTCACATTTTCTTGCCACATTTTTTGCAGTATTCCTTTAGTTTCTTGTTGCAAACAGGATGCATGTTTTGGAATATTTGTATTCTGTACAGGCTTCCTTCTTTTCACTCTGTCAATTAAGTATTGTGGAGTAACTACAATGTTTGTTGATCCATCCTCAGTTTTCTCCAATCACAGCCGTTAAACTCTGTAACTGTTTAAAAGTCACCATTGACCTCATGGTGAAATCGCTGAGCAGTTTCCTTCCTCTCTGGCAACTGAGATGGCAGCATCGCGCCATCAGTACATATCTTGCATTACTCATCTCATATGTATACTGTATTCTATACTATTCTACGGTATCTTAGTCACTTAATAATGTTTACATATCTTGCATTACTCATCTCATATGTATATACTGTATTCTATTCTATGGTATCTTAGCCACTTAATAATGTTTACATATCTTGCATCAATCATCTCATATGTTTATACTGTATTATATACTATTCTACGGTATCTTAGTCACTTAATGGGTATATACTGTATTATATACTATTCTACGGTATCTTAGTCACTTAATGTTTACATATCTGGCATCACTCATCTCATATGTTTATACTGTATTCTATACTATTCTACGGTATCTTAGTCACTTAATGTGTATATACTGTTTTCTATAATATTCTACATGATCTCATTCACCTAATAATGCTTTCATATCTTGCATTACTCATCTCATGTTTATATACTGTTTTTTATACTATTCTACTGTATCTTAGTCCGTTCCGCTCGTCCAAATGTGTATAGTCTTAATTCATTCCTACTTACATTTGTGTGTATTGGGTATATGTTGTGTAATCTGTTGGATTTTACTTGTTAGGTATCACTGCACTGTCGGAGCTAGGAGCACAAGCATTTCGCCACAACCGCAATAACATCTGCTAATCAAGTGTATGTGACCAATACGATTTGATTTGAGTTGAGTTTGGAAGGACCGCCTGTATCTTTTGTAGTGTCTGGGTGTATTGATACACCATCCACAGTGTCATTAATAACTTCACCATGCTCAAAGGGACATTCAGCTTTTAAATGAAAATATTTACCCGTCTAATGATAATCGTCCCTCTTTGCGAAACATTGGAAAATCTCCCCCGGTCTTTGCGGTTGAATCTTTCTCTGAAACTCACTGCTCGACTGAGGGACCTTACAGATACACGTATGTGGGAGTTACATCGATCAAGTACTTATTCCATGTCAGACACTGTTATTGCACACATTCCATGCAACTTATTATGTGAGTTGTTAAGCCTATTTTTACTCCTAAACTTATTTAGGCTTGCCATAACAACGGGGTGGAATACTTATTGATTCAAGACATTTCAGCTTTTTATTTTTAATTCATTTGTCAAACTTTCTTAAAGTATAAATCCACTTTGACATTATGGGATATTGTGTGTAGGCCAGTGACACAAAATCGAAATTGAATCCATTTGAAATTCAGGCTGTAAACACAACAAAATGTGGAAAAGGTCTAGGGGTGTGAATCAGTGGCAGTTGGTTCCATTTAAGATGAGGGAAGATGATTTTATTTTCTCATGATCATGGCCTTATTTCTATTACAGCATATTGGATGACTGTCGTTCATATTCCATTCACCCAGCTCAACGTAACATCGATTTAGGCTACTACATGACACTAGAATTGTACCTGTAACCATCATGAGATTGCTACAACTTAGCCTATGAATTCAAGTTTACAACGATCGAGAGAATAGGTGACAGACAATGACACATTCAATACCGGCTTGCACGCTCTTGCCTGCATCTTGCCTAGAACTAACCTGTTACTAAACCAGCTACAATCATGCAGTACAGTGTACAGTCAGAAATCAGTTTAGCAGTTACACCGGCGGGCCCTGTGGCAATACATTATAAACCAAATACTTACCTTGACCTGCAAGAGTTCCTGTGTTGGATAGCCATAGCTAGATAGCTAAGACAGCATCCCTCTCTGTTTGAGCTGTGTGTTTTAGCAGGCTAAACTAGATAGCTGCATTTGCTAGCTAAGTGAAAGTTGAAAAAATATGACCAAATATAGTTCTCTCTCTCTTGCTTCTCCTTCATTTTGGAAGAAATTAATTTGTTCAAAATTGTTCAACTAGTGCTAGCTGTAATTTATACTTTCAGTACTAGATGAATTATCTGATCCTTTGATTGGATGGATAACATGTCAGTTCATGCTGCAAGAGCTCTGATAGGTTGGAGGACATCCTACGGAAGTTGTCATAATTACTGTGCAAGTCTATGGAAGGGGGTGAGAACCATGAGCCTCCTAGGTTTTGTCTTGACGTCAATGTACCCAGAGGAGGATAGAAGCTAGCTGTCTTCCGGCTACACCATGATGTTACCCTACAGAGTGCTGCTGAGGCTACTGTAGACCTTCATTGCAAAACAGTGTGTTTTACAATCAATTATTTAATGGCGTGAATATATTTAGTATAGTTTTACCTAAAAAGGATAACTTTTTTAATGTTTCACTATTGTTATTTTTATTTATATTTGTACAGCTCATACTCACAGTTGTAAAATACAAATCAACAGATCAACAGAGCTCCAGTTAATCTATTGAAGGCTTCTAATTCTGTTAAGATTGAGTTTAGTACACTTTGTCATGTCACTAGAGTGAATAAAACATCTATTAGACAAGCATGACAAACGGCCAATTGGCTATGCTTCTCGCTGCCTTACCTTCAATCCCCCCTCTACCCTCGTCCAACAGTAAAATCACTGATCAAAAATCGCCTGTCCTCTGTACACGCTAATTAGTATCTGAAGTAATCAGTAGAGATTTGTATTCCCATGGTCAAAATACCAAGCTCATTTATTAACAGACTGAAATATTACATTTGATTTACAAGTGAGACAATTTGCATTAATAAAATGAATAACTTAGGAAGGAATCTGACTGGGGTTTGAAATAAACCTCTCAGTCATTCAGAGGAAGGAGATATCAATGTTCCAGAGGAGAGAGTAAATACAGCTCAGAGGGTGTCTGAAACAGTGCCCGTGTATAAACCCTATAATTATTAAAGTCAGGAGTGGGTCCTTCAGATGCGAACAACATTAAACATTACCGGCTAATATGACCTTGAAAGCACTTTTGTCTCAGCTTGGTAGTGAAGACTAGATGTATTTCAATAATCTCCTGAAATATCCCTCTGGCCCTTTCTTGTAACGGAGTGGAGAGACTTTTGATGAGCAGAATATTAAGAATAGCTGAGATCTTTAAGCAACATGTGTGAAATGCTCCCTTTCTGTACTGTACTTTCACACATCTTACATAGATGGTATTTTTGCATGTTTCTTGGCTCTGGCTTGGTTGTTATGTCGCCCGGTGTGATCACGCAGTGAGCCTTTCTGATAAGAGACTGCAGCGATGAATTAGGACACCCCCGAGGACCGCTAGAACACCTGATGAGGTGCTTTGCCATTTGAATGGTTGTAAAAACCAGACCAGAGCGCACGCAGTCATATTTAATGTTATGCTATTAAGTTTTGGATCAACTGGCATAGGCAGTGCTCTGTCTTTGTGTTCTCTCTCTTATTTCAAGGTTGCCATGTTCTTAGGATAAACATGAAAGATTCCCTGCGAACACATGTTGCAGCGGGATAATAATTCACTGCAGACGAGAAAGCAAAGGAATCGTCTAACGTCCTCAAGTCGCTGAGATGCAACACAGATGCTTACACATCCCACATCCCATGAGATACTCAACCGTTGTTTGCGAGGCCATCTGAAGTATGTGAATCACTCTCCGTAGGCACGGCAGTATGCATGGAGAACTGCATATGCAATGACTGTATAAGCAATGTTCTAAGGTTCTGAATATGTAGCAATGTATCTTCAATGGAGAAACTCAGGTCTGGCCGTTCTGCCACTTTCCCTATTCGTAGGCATGGGACTGTTCAGCAAGGCACAGTGATTTGGAATGTCCAGACATAAATATGCTGAACAACAATATTAACTAAACATGCAACAGTTTCAAAGATTTTACCGAGTTACAGTTCATATAAGGAAATCAGTCAATTGAAATAAATGTTGGCTCTAATCTATGGGTTTCACATGACTGGGCAGGGATCCATGGCAGCCAGGCCCAGCCAATCATTTTTACATTTAACATTTAAGTCATTTAGCAGACGCTCTTATCCAGAGCGACTTACAAATTGGTGCATACACCTTATGACAACCAGTGGAACAGCCACTTGCATCTAAATCTTGTTGGGGGAGAAGGGGGGGTGAGAAGGATTACTTACCCTTACTTACCCTATCCTAGGTATTCCTTGAAGAGGTGGGGTTTCAGGTGTCTCCGGAAGGTGGTGATTGACTCCGCTGTCCTGGCGTCGTGAGGGAGTTTGTTCCACCATTGGGGGCCAGAGCAGCGAACAGTTTTGACTGGGCTGAGCGGGAACTGTACTTCCTCAGTGGTAGGGAGGCGAGCAGGCCAGAGGTGGATGAACGCAGTGCCCTTGTTTGGGTGTAGGGCCTGATCAGAGCCTGGAGGTACTGAGGTGCCGTTCCCCTCACAGCTCCGTAGGCGAGCACCATGGTCTTGTAGCGGATGCGAGCTTCAACTGGAAGCCAGTGGAGAGAGCGGAGGAGCGGGGTGACGTGAGAGAACTTGGGAAGGTTGAACACCAGACGGGCTGCGGCGTTCTGGATGAGTTGTAGGGGTTTAATGGCACAGGCAGGGAGCCCAGCCAACAGCGAGTTGCAGTAATCAAGACGGGAGATGACAAGTGCCTGGATTAGGACCTGCGCCGCTTCCTGTGTGAGGCAGGGTCGTACTCTGCGGATGTTGTAGAGCATGAACCTACAGGAACGGGACACCGCCTTGATGTTAGTTGAGAACGTCAGGGTGTTGTCCAGGATCACGCCAAGGTTCTTAGCGCTCTGGGAGGAGGACACAATGGAGTTGTCAACCGTGATGGCGAGATCATGGAACGGGCAGTCCTTCCCCGGGAGGAAGAGGAGCTCCGTCTTGCTGAGGTTCAGCTTGAGGTGGTGATCCGTCATCCACACTGATATGTCTGCCAGACATGCAGAGATGCGATTCGCCACCTGGTCATCAGAAGGGGGAAAGGAGAAGATTAATTGTGTGGAGTTTTTTTCCACAAAATGGCTTTATTGAAGACAGAAATATTCCTATGCTGTACATTCCTGCAAGTCAGTATGCCAATCTGTGGCATTGTGTTGTTTGACAAAACTTCACATTTTAAAGTGGCCTTTTATTGTCTCCAGCACAAGGTGCACCCACCTGTGTAATGATCATGCTCTTTAATCAGCTTCTTAATATGCCACACCTGTCAGGTGGATGGATTCTATTGGCTAAGGAGAAATGCTCACTAACAGGGATGTCAACAAATCTGTGCACAAAATGTGAAAGAAAAAGAAGCTTTTTGTACGTATGGAACATTTTCTGGGATTGTTCATTTCAACTCATGAAACATGGGACCAACACTTTACATGTTGTGTTTTTGTTCAGTCTCTATAATGTAGAACAAACACATCTCTGACATTTACTGTTGATATTACAATTCACACGCCAGCTCTGTTGAGGACATTTCTATCTGCAACGTTCAACTATGTTTACCATTAATAAAGGTGGCCGCAATAATAGTGCACTACATCATTGATTCAAAATCACCACGTGACCAAAGCCCAGTTCACCCCCATTGCGTCCTTCCTCTTCTCCATATCAGGTTATCGCCAGGCTTCGGCACACCTAAGAGCTTTCAAAAATGTAACGCGTGTAGAGAGAAAGACAGGTATTGTCACACCTCTCGGCTGCCCATTGATTGGTTTAAAAGGTTCAAGGGCTACCCCATGTCTTCCAGACTGAATACAGCATTACTGTACCTCCGCCACAATTCCTATTACTCAACCATTACATATCGACCACTCACAAATGTCACCTCTTCATAACAGACCTTCCTGTTGATTGTTCTAGCTTCTAGAATGTCACAGGGATTGAGTTCGCCAGTCTGTTGGATCGTATGCATGCATTGTTTCAGCAGCTGATTATCCGTACCACATTCCAAGTGACTACATTATACAGAACTATGTGTCGGCCCAATGTCTGCGTCTCCCTGGCTTTGTTGTGAGCTGCTTTGGAGGGGGGTGATATGGGAGATTTGCCCAGCTCTGGCCCTTTCTCCTCTCGCTATAGAAACAGAATAAAACTTGCCCAGAGGCAGTATTTGAGGGAGTGAGACCAATTTGGGCTGTGGAACTGACGGTGAACAGGCAGACAAACAGGCGGATAGACATGCTATGCAAACAGGCAGGGAGACATTCATTGTAGTCTACTTTTTAAACATTAAAACATGTATTTTACATACACTGTCTGTTGGTCATGTCTTTATGCAGTGTGCTTTGTGTATAAATATTGGCTATAGGTACAGTGCATTTGGAAAGTATTCAGACCCCTTCCCTTTATCCACATTTTGTTACGTTTTTTTTCTTCATCAATCTACACACAATAGCTCATAATGACAAAGCAAAAACAGTTGTATTCTTTGATGTTGCACATTTATAAAAAATAAATAACAGAAATACCTCATTTACATAAATATTCAGGCCCTTTGCTATGAGACTCGAAATTGCGCTCAGGTTCATCCTGTTTCCATTGATCATCCTTGAGATGTTTCTACAATTTGGTCCACCTGTGGGAAATTCTAAAAATAATTTTTTACCTTTATTTAACTAGGCAAGTCAGTTAAGAACAAATTCTTATTTACAATGACGGCCTAGGAACAGTGGGTTAACTGCCTTGTTCAGGGGCAGAATGACAGATGTTTACCTTGTCAGCTCAGGGATTCGATCTAGCAACCTTTCGGTTACTTGCCCAACGCTCTAAACACTAGGCTACCTGCCGCCCCATTTCTACAATTTGATGGGAGTCCACCTGTGGGAAATACACTTAATTGAACATGATTTGGAAAGGCACACACCTGTCAATATAAGGTCCCACAGTTGATAGTGCATGTCGGAGTGAAAACCAAGCCATTAGGTCGAAGGAATTGTGTCGAGACACAGATCTGGGGTAGGGTACCAAAAAAATTCTACAGCATTGAATGTCCCCAAGAACACAGTGGCCCCCATCATTCTTAAATGGAAGAAGTTTGGAACCAGCAAGACTCTTCCTAGAACTGACCGCCTGGCCAAACTGAGCAATCAGGGGAGATGGGGCTTAGTCAGGTAGGGGACCAAGAACCCGATGTTCACTCTGACAGAGCTCCAGAGTTGCTCTGTGGAGATGGGAGAACATCCCATAAGGACAACAATCTCTGCAGGACTCCACCAATCAGGCCTTTATGGTAGAGTGGCTAGACAGAAGCCATTCCTCAGTAAAATGATGACACATGACAGCCTGCCTGGAATTTGCCAAAAGGCACCTAAAGGACTCTCAGACCATGAGAAGCAAGATTCTTTGGTCTGATGAAACCAAGATTGAACTCTTTGACCTGAATGCTAAGCATCACGTCTGAAGGAAACTTGGCACCATCCCTACAGTGAAGCATGGTGGTGGCAGCATCATGCGGTGGGGATGTTTTTCAGCGGCAGGAACTGGGTGACTAGTCAGGAATGAGGGAAAGATGAACGGAGCAAAGTATAGAAAGGTCCTTGATGAAAACCTGCTCCATAGTGCTAAGGGTCTCAGACTGGGGTGAAGGTTCACCTTTTAATTTGTAAGTCGCTCTGGATAAGAGCGTCTGCTAAATGACTTAAATGTAAATGTAAATGTAAACAGGACAACCACCCTAAGCACACGGCCAAGACATCGCAGTAGTGGCTTCGGGACAAGTCTCTGAATGTCCTTAAGTGGCCCAGCCAGAGCTCGGACTTGAACCAGATCGAACATCTCTGGAGATAACCTGAAAATAGCTGTGCAGCGACGCTCCCCATCCAACCTGACAGGGCTTGAGAGGATCTGCAGAGAAGAATGGGAGAAACTCCCCAAATACAGGTGTGCCAAGCTTGTAGCGTCATACCCAAGAAGACATGAGGCTGTAATTGCCGACAAAGGTGCTTCAACAAAGTACTGAATAAAGGGTCTGAATACATATGCAAATGTGATATTTCAGTTTTTTATATATATACATTTGTATAAATTTCAAAAAACGTGTTTTTTCTTTGTCTTTGTGGTGTATTGTGTGTAGATTTTAGAGGGAATAAAATAAAATCTATTTTAGAATAAGGCGGTAACAAGTCAAGGGGTCTGAATACTTTCCGAATGCACTGTACATCTCACAAACCCCAATGTTTTGTATTCGGATTGACTATAATTGACTGTCATGTACATCTAATAAAGTAAAGTTAGTAAAAGTAAAGTAATACCAAGTCAGTTAATTGCATATTCAAACACCCTTCATAGCGACTCTAAAATCTCAATTTTGACAAGTAAAAATTATGTAAAATATGGTATTTTGTCAGGAACTCATCACATGTTCATTGCTTTTTAAAGTGTTAATTTGCAAATGTTTCTCCAAATTAAACTTTGCGTGAGACAAACTGTCCATGTTTTTCTTGCAATCAAATCCATATACATTTTAATTGGATAAAAGCTTCTTCCCCATCATGTTAATTATATTCTGTAGGCTACGTTCTGTTTGCACTAGCAGAGACAAGGCAAGGCACAATCTGTACATACTAACTAATGCAGTATCTCCCTCTTTGAATCCCGTTATTCACCAAAAGTTTAATTACGAGTAATGTGGTGGTTATTTCTGTATTATCAAATGAGGAGAGACAGACTTATCACACAAGTCAGAGTTATACTTAAAATACATATTTGTTAGTGAGAGCTCTGCAATAACGATGGCTGGTCGACGAACCACCCTTTGATGATTCGTTTCGTGCCCCGACACAAAGGATACAAAGATATTTTATAGCAAAGATACACCACCTTAGTCTCCATGACAAACAACAGATGTGTGGAATGGTTCACAAGGTCATACTTGATATATGAGAAAGGAGTATCCCCCAGCAAGATATAATTTGCTATGAAGACTGTTCTTTCCCTGGTACTTCACAGTACAGAAACACCAACTCATTCTATGGCATAAATCAATTGTCAACTCCAGATACCCCGATCTCAAGTAAAACTCATGTCCTTGACCACACACCTAGCTAGACAAGCTCACTGAGGGGAGTGAACCTCTGGGTTATACACTATCCCAGGATCGGTGTAACACTATCCCAGGATCGGTGTAACATCAGAGATGACGTACAATGGTTCCAGACACTACCCCACACATCCTGTCTCAGACCTTATCTCCCACAAGGCCGAAGCAGGGAGTGACTGGGCACAGGCATTGTGGAGACAATGAATTGGTTCCACACCATCCTTTCACATGGTTTGTAATAGGTAAAGATACATATTCGCATATGAAGACAATGTTCCCTCCTGTCCTCTTCTCTTTCTGATAGTCTGCATAGCAACAGGGACATGTGATAGACAAGCCTGGCTTCTCCCCTCTCTGGGCCCCAAGTGACCGAGGCCCATATGAGGGAGGAAGTGCAACTGCCAACACCAGAGTCCGAAAGGATACTTGCTAATAACAAGAGTTCCACAGTTCAATCATTTAAGAATATTATGCAGATAAGACATCTTAATTATCTATGTTACCAAGCAAATTCTCATTCTTCCTCCACAGTAAAATAATGGATAAATGGAAAAATATATGGATGAATAAACCTCAGGCAACCTTTTTGCTATACCTTCATCTGAATCCTTGTAAACATCCCTAATTGCTGCGAGGACAGTTTTATCCCGCCGTGGCTGTGGTTTATCAGCTCTAATGCTACAGTAATTATTACATTGTCCTTGCCCTCCATCTACATCCGATCCCGTATCTAATTACAGTGCTGTTAATCTCACTCGCTGGACAACTCAGGGAAAGCAGCAATAGCTGTGATTGCTGTTAAAATGGAGCCCGTAGTGTGAATGTTTTTACAGTTATCGTTCAACAAAATGGTCAGGCAAACGACCTCCTCTTTAGGGGAACCTTTCCTTTTGCTCTACAGGTTGAGTTTATGTATTGGCGCAAAGCACAGAGAAATGCAGGGGTCAGTTATACACACATCTGTACTTGCATTGACTGACCTCACCATTAGGCAACATTCCTACAGAAAGAAAGCTATTATTTAGCACTTAAGCCGATTGTAAATAGCTTCTGGTGGATTGTGTCTATGTTGGAGGGAATTATACAATTCATATTCTCAATTCTCTGTTTTACTTACAGCGTGGTGAGCTCAGGGTTCACTTCCCTCGTCCATTGATTTCTACCTAGAATGTCGTGTTTTTTTTTTAATTTTTTTTATTTTTTTACTTCACCCTAGTCTAATTCGACTAATTACGCTGGAGTGCTGAACCTGAACCTGCTGTCTTGGGACACACTCAGGATTGCAAGCTAGGCACTATGTGCCTTTTCAGTTATCCTAAAACTGTCGTGTGAATCGACCACTGAGTTGTTAATTTGCTTGCTAGGACACAGCAAGGCCCGATCTCTCAACTGGTTGTCTGATTCATTCATATTAATCCCCCCCACACACACACACAAACACACACACACATATGACACATGCAGCGTGTGCGTCATGCGTGAAACAAATATGTTCATTCCGACATGGTTTCGATAAATCCCGAGTGAACAGAACAGCCCTTTTAAAATGTGTTGCCTCATCACTCATGCATTTGATTGAGTTCCACACTTAGATAGGACCTTGCTGGCTGCTGCTCCGGATTAGGAATCACAAGATTTGTAAAGCGGTTGTGCTTTGGCTTCTTTCTTTTTTTTTACACTGTAGCATGTAGTCACTTGTTTATACTGACTATACATTTAGTAATGGTATAACCATCCCATGAAGCATATGTGTGATCTCTGTAGTTCTGCATTATTTGCAGCACAGTTTGTGCAGCACAGAGGAAATCATGAAGTATACGCACCATGTCTTGACAATGTGGCCCATCGTGATACTGGGTTGCCAAAGATCCCTTCTAATGTTATTCTTTCTTCCCATTCTCTTCTGCAGCCGCCATACTTGACGACCCAATGGAGTGCAGCCGGGGTGAGCGATTGGCCATCACTCTGGCAAAGGACAGCATCAACCGGTCCAGTAACCGCTCCACCACGGGAAAGCTGGAGGTGGACATCTTTGAGCTGCTGAGAGACAGTGAATATGAGATGGGAGAGACCAGTAAGTAGTGGGCGGTTGAGGATGAGAGAACGAGGTGGCTTCCCGACTCTGTTATCATTTTCAAAAAGTGAAAGACCACGGTGTCACATTAGAACGTCTGTCTGTCTGTCTGTCTGTCTGTCTGTCTGTCTGTCTGTCTTACTGGTTGGCTGTCTCTGTCAATGTCTGTCTGTCTGTCTGTCTGTCTGTCTTTCTGTCTGTCTGTCTGTCTGTCTGTCTGTCTGTCTGTCTGTCTGTCTTACTGGTCCATTTGGTCTGTCTCTGTCTGTCTGTCTGTCTGTCTGTCTGTCTGTCTGTCTGTCTGTCTGTCTCTGTCTGTCTGGCTGTCTGTCTGTCTGTCTGTCTGTCTGTCTGTCTGTCTGTCTGTCTGTCTTTCTTACTGGTTGGCTGTCTCTGTCAGTGTCTGTCTGTCAATGTCTGTCAGTGTCTGTCTATCCGTCCGTCCATTTGTCCGTTTGTCTGTCTGTCTGTCTGTCTGTCTGTCTGTCTGTCTGTCTGTCTGTCTTACTGTCTGTCTGTCTGTCTGTCTGTCTGTCTGTCTGTCTGTCTGTCTGTCTGTCTGTCTGTCTGTCTGTCTGTCTGTCTGTCTGTCTGTCTGTCTGTCTGTCTGTCTGTCTGTCTGTCTTTCTTACTGGTTGGCTGTCTCTGTCAGTGTCTGTCTGTCAATGTCTGTCAGTGTCTGTCTATCCGTCCGTCCATTTGTCTGTCTGTCTGTCTGTCTGTCTGTCTGTCTGTCTGTCTGTCTGTCTGTCTGTCTGTCTGTCTGTCTGTCTGTCTGTCTGTGTCTCTTACTGGTTGTCTGTCTCTGTCAGTCTGTCTGTCAATGTCTGTCAGTGTCTGTCTACCCGTCCATCCATTCGTCCTTCTGTTTTTCAGTCTTTTAAATTCTGTGCCTGTCTCCCCTTGTTATCCCCTGCTTTCAGAAATCCCTTGAGTACAGCGAGAGTCTATCTTGTTTAGTAATATTTGTAGTAGCGAGAACAGTGGTAAACAAATGATTGGAAAATAGCTGAGGTGCTCTATCGTGTGAAAGAGCAAAATGAGCAGTCATATTTGGACGTTTCAGGAGCCAAAAGGTATGTTGATGTCTGGATGTTAGATTTTGGACCTTGTTTTGTTTCCTTGTAATCCTAGCTGTTTGAATGACTAGCCTAAAGATATACAGTAAATACTACAGCTCTAATGAGGTGGACAGGATTTGGAAAAATCTTAACAATGTCAATAGCCTATCACCATGACCTTGTGCAATGAAATATGAATAATGTATTTACATTTCAACAAGTTGGTTTTAGTGCTGGTATTTTTACACCAGCTACTTTGATTAGATGAAAATTATTAATTATTATTATTAATTAAGCATTTAGATATTTGAGTTAGAATTTTATGACCCCATTAGGTATCCCTCAAAAATATACATGTACAGTTGAAGTCAGAAGTTTACATGCACTTAGGTTGGAGTCATTAAAACTCGTTATTCAACCACTCCACAAATTTCTTATGAACAAACTATAGTTTTGGCAAGTCAGTTAGGACATCTACTTTGTGCATGACACAAGTAATTTTTCCGACAATTGTTTACAGACAGGTTATTTCACTTATAATTCACTGTAACACAATTCCAGTGGGTCAGAAGTTTACATACACTAAGTTGACTGTGCCTTTAAACAGCTTGGGAAATTCCAGAAAATGATGTCATGGCTTTAGAAGCTTCTGATAGGCTAATTGACATTATCTGAGTCACTTGGAGGTGCACCTGTGGATGTATTTCAAGGCCTACCTTCAAACTCAATGCCTCTTTAGACAACATGGGGAAATCAAAAGAAATCAGCCAAGACCTCAGGAAAATAATTGTAGACCTCCACAAGCCTGGTTCATCCTTGGGAGCAATTTCCAAACGCTTGAATGTACCCCGTTCATCTGTACGGGGTACCTTCATACTGAAGCCGTCATACTGCTCAGGAAGGAGACGCATTCTGTTTCCTAGAGATGAACGTACTTTAGTGCGAAAAGTGCAAATCAATCCCAGAACAACAGCAAAGGACCTTGTGAAGATGCTGGAGGAAACAGGTACAATGGACAATGACACCAAACATACTTCCAAAGTTGTGGCAAAATGGTTTAAGGACAACAAAGTCAAGGTATTGGAGTGGCCATCACAAAGCCCTGACCTCAACCCTATAGGGACAGAACTGAAAAAGCTTGTGTGAGCAAGGAGGCCTACTAACCTGACTCAGTTACACCAGCTCTGTCAGGAGGAATGGGCCAAAATTCACCAAAATTACTGTGGGCAGCTTGTGGAAGGCTACCCGAAACGTTTGACCCAAGTTTAACAATTTAAAGGCAATGCTACAAAATATTAATTGAGTATATGTAAACATTTGACCCACTGGGAATGTGAAATATGAAATACACATATGTGAAATAAAAGTTTAAATAAATCTTTCTCTCAACTATTATTCTGACATTTCACATTCTTAAAATACAGTGGTGATCCTAACTGACCTAAGACAGGGAATTTTTACTAGGATTAAATGTTAGGAATTGTGAAAAACTGAGTTTAATGTATTTGGCTAAGGTGTATGTAAACTTCCGACTTCAACTGTATATACAGTGCCTTGCGAAAGTATTCGGCCCCCTTGAACTTTGCGACCTTTTGCCACATTTCAGGCTTCAAACATAAAGATATAAAACTGTATTTTTTTGTGAAGAATCAACAACAAGTGGGACACAATCATGAAGTGGAACGACATTTATTGGATATTTCAAACTTTTTTAACAAATCAAAAACGGAAAAATTACAGTCAAAAAATCAATCATAAGAAACAAGGTTTTGAAGTATTTGGAGATATAAGAAAGCTCATACTGTGTTTAACCCCTTTTTTGGGAAGGCATGAAACTACTTTCATACTTCTGTTCATTTAAAAAAAACGGTAATAGTTACCTTCAGACTAGTCCTGTGACACTTGTGGGGGTCGTAGAGCAAAACGGAGAGAATATCCCCTTTCCACATTAGTTTGTAGCCCAAACGCTTCTGATGCTACAAACAGAAGTTGTCATCAACAGTACCGACTTCAGAAGAGTCCCCTGACACTTGTGGGGGTTATAGAGCAAAATGGAGACCGCCATCGTGCTCCCCTTTCCGTAAATTAACCTCTTTTTAACTAGGCAAGTCAATTAAGAACAAATTCGTATTTACAATGACGACATATAGCGTCCGTATTACAGACGTTTTCATGACAAGACCCATTTTTGTGATGTCTCATGGTCTGGCAAACACCGCTCTAGCTCTGCCACCTTTCACCGCAGATGCGGAAGTATAACATAGGCGGATGTGGTGGATATAGAAAAACTTAAACGGATGGGGATTTTTAAAATCATGTTACTTAGATTGATGCACCTCTGCGTCAATCGACTCTAGGGGGTTAAAAGCACCTTGTACTGTAGGTGTACGTACGCCCATTAGATTCATACCATCATTCAGTTAGTAACCTTATTGAACTGGGGCTTCCAAATTGAGGACAGTAACCCTATTGTTATAAAAAAAGAGGACCCTTCCTTGCAATTCTCAGAATTAGTAGAGCTTTATGGTCGCGGTAGCTCCTCCTCATGCATAAAAACAACTGTATTCCTCTCCCTGCTTGGTTGGCTGCCTGTAAACCCCATTCTAATTTAGTGCTGTAGTGGATGTGCCCAGGTAGAAATTGGATTAGGGATGGATCAGTGGCACCAGTAAGGGGGAAATGTCACACAGCCAGCACTACCTGCCCAGCCCAGTGTGTGTGTGTGTGTGTGTGTGTGTGTGTGTGTGTGTGTGTGTGTGTCTTTCTGCCCGCCCAGCCCCAGCTTTTTACACAACACCAGAGCTGTTCCTGCCTTTTATTAGAGCTCTGGTTATGGCCATGTAGGATGGATAAAAAGTCAGCCAAGACCACCAAGCTTTGTAGAGGTGTGTGTGTGTGTGTGTGTGTGGTTGCCCTGACAAAAATTGCATGTCGAATGTATGTGTAATTTAGAGTTCACATGTTAACACCACTTTTTCACATGTGAGAAAAACGTGTTTTCACCTCACTTGAATTTTGTGAAAAATGGGATATACCATTTCACATGTGAAACACTTTCTCATGTGAAAATCTCACGTTCAACATGGTGAACATGGTGGTGAAATGGTGTCATTCTCCTCACATGTTAAAAGGTGGTGTTAACATGTTGCAGTAGCAATTTTTCCACATATGAGATTGCAAATTCTGTAACGCCATTCTGTATAAAGGTAATTTAGCCTACCCGAGTATAATAATTCAAGTGCGTTAATTGCAGGTACACACCTCTCTTCTTCATACGTTGGTCAGTGACTATTAGAAAGAGCCCAGTGAAAAGAACAAAAGCTAGTGCTCCATGTCTCGTTATTTATCCTGTTTAACATGTTAAAATGAGCACTGTCAGAGTTAATCAGTTAATTAACTCAAGTTCACATTTTTTTTTGGGGGGGGGGCACATTGTCTGAAATCTTTCAAAATACACTGAAAACATCCAAGATAAATTACAGCTCAATTTGAGCAAATTATCAAGCGAATCCTGCGATATACTCCATCCATTTTTGTAATCATTTGACAGCTAGTTGTAGTTAAAGTGTGAAAATGCATATGTGAAAGTGTAGCGGACATGAATACACGTGAAATGTTGGGAAACCACATGTGCCTGACTGTTTTTCACATCTGATTCGTTCACACGTGTTCTGATGTGTCCAAAAAGCCACATACAGTGGGGCAAAAAGGTATTTAGTCAGCCACCAATTGTGCAAGTTCTCCCACATAAAAAGATGAGAGAGGCCTGTAGTTTTCATCATAGGTACACTTCAACTATGACAGACAAAATGAGAAATAAAATCCAGAAAATCACATTGTAGGATTTTTTATGAATTTATTAGCAAATTATGGTGGAAAATAAGTATTTGGTCAATAACAAAAGTTTATCGCAATAATTTGTTATATACTCTTTTTTGGCAATGACAGAGGTCAAACGTTTTCTGTAAGTCTTCACAAGGTTTTCACACACTGTTGCTGGTATTTTGGCCCATTCCTCCATGCAGATCTCCTCTAGAGCAGTGATGTTTTGGGGCTGTTGCTGGGCAACACGGACTTTCAACTCCCTCCAAAGATTTTCTATGGGGTTGAGATCTGGAGACTGGCTAGGCCACTCCAGGACCTTGAAATGCTTCTTACGAAGCCACTCCGTTGCCCGGGCGGTGTGTTTGGGATCATTGTCATGCTGAAAGACCCAGCCACGTTTCATCTTCAATGCCCTTGCTGATGGAAGGATGTTTTCATTCAAAATCTCACGATACATGGCCCCATTCATTCTTTCCTTTACACGAATCAGTCGTCCTGGTCCCTTTGCAGAAAAACAGCCCCAAAGCATGATGTTTCCACCCCCATGCTTCACAGTAGGCATGGTGTTCTTTGGATGCAACTCAGCATTCTTTGTCCTCCAAACACGACGAGTTGAGTTTTTACCAAAAAGTTATATTTTGGTTTCATCTGACCATATGACATTCTCCCAATCTTCTTCTGGATCATCAAAATGCTCTCTAGCAAACTTCAGACTGGCCTGGACATGTACTGGCTTAAGCAGGGGGACACGTCTGGCACTGCAGGATTTGAGTCCCTGGCGGCGTAGTGTGTTACTAATGGTAGGCTTTGTTACTTTGGTCCCAGCTCTCTGCAGGTCATTCACTAGGTCCTCCCGTGTGGTTCTGGGATTTTTGCTCACCGTTCTTGTGATCATTTTGACCCCACAGGGAGATCTTGCATGGAGCCCCAGATCGAGGGAGATTATCAGTGGTCTTGTATGTCTTCCATTTCCTAATAATTGCTCCCACAGTTGATTTCTTCAAACCAAGCTGCTTACTTATTGCAGATTCAGTCTTCCCAGCCTGGTGCAGGTCTACAATTTTGTTTCTGGTGTCCTTTGACAGCTCTTTGGTCTTGGCCATAGTGGAGTTTGGTGTGTGACTGTTTGAGGTTGTGGACAGGTGTCTTTTATACTGATAACAAGTTCAAACAGGTGCCATTAATACAGGTAACGAGTGGAGGACAGAGGATCCTCTTAAAGAAGAAGTTACAGGTCTGTGAGAGCCAGAAATCTTGCTTGTTTGTCGGTGACCAAATACTTATTTTCCACCATAATTTGCAAATTAATTAATTAAAAATCCTACAATGTGATTTTCTGGAGAAAAAAAAATCTAATTTTGTCTTTCATTGTTGAAGTTTACATATGATGAAAATTACAGGTCTCTCTCATCTTTTTAAGTGGGAGAACTTGCACAATTGGTGGCTGACTAAATACTTTTTTGCCCCACATTATTTTCACTTACTGCGTGTGAGTGGTGTGTGTGTGTGTGTGTGTGTGTGTGTGTGTGTGTGTGTGTGTGTGTGTGTGTGTGTGTGTGTGTGTGTGTGTGTGTGTGTGTGTGTGTGTGTGTGTGTGTGTGTGTGCATATGAACGTGTATATTTCTGTGGGTTCACAGAACTAAACTCCAGGTCCCGTGCATATGTTGGCTTTATCTTATTTGCAGCTGCTGCAGCTTTCAATAAGAATTAATTTATTTGAGGGAATCAATCGTAAACACACAGAATGGACTCCAGACAACCCACTGACCTTCTGACCAAGATTAGACAGAAGTGGTGCAGGTTTCCGTTATAATGATCCACATTCATATTGGAAAAGTTGTCACTTGTCACGGATGTAAATTGCTTTGGCCATAGAACGAGGAGGAGCGGGAAAAGAATCCCAAACGGACACATTGGCCTTTTCTCAATTGGATTTGCTCAACTACTGCGTTCTCTCTCTGTCCTCTCTGGCCTACTTTTGAAAAAGGTAATCGAGGAGAGGCAGCGAGGAGAGTGAAGTGGATGAAAATGCACTTGTATGAAATGGCTGTCCTTATCCAATCGTGCGTCATCAAGCAAATTACGTTTACAGGGGGGAATTCCACAATAAATGTACAAAGTGATAAAAACAAATGTAGAACAAATGAGAACAGGATATTCTGTTCCCTGTGTGAAATAGAAAATGCACCCCTGTAAAAAGCCTCATGGGGCGTCATGTCAGGCTAATCAGATCACTTGGTAGTTCGGTGACACCGTGCAGACAGGTGCAAATGTGCTTTAAATGGAGGAGAGAGGGGCAGGTGGGTGGGAGAGGAGAAGGAGGGGAGTGTAGGGGACACTCCATTGGATGACAAAGGGATTATCTATTAATCATTTGATTCACTGCTCCTGTCATTTTCTAATCTCGTTCGGCGAGGATCCCGAGCTTTGCTCCAATGGCTAAAAAATTGTCCCCCTTTACTCTTCCTTTATAAATATTTACCCACATTTGGTGTTTGTTCATGGCCCGTCCCCCACCCCAGCCAGTCTGTCTCCCTCCACGGTTGTGTCCGAAATGGCACCCTATTCCCTACACAGTGCACTACTTTTTGACTGGTCAAAAGAAGTCCACATCTTAAGACAGCAGTCCTCCTCCTCACTACCATACAATGTTAATTAAAGACAGGGATCAAGCCCCACCTGAAATTGCATTTTTTGTTTCCCCTGCAAGTAAGATTAAAACCCAAACTCGTGTGCAGGGGAGTGCATAGGAAAAATTATATTTCCCTAAAAATGCTCCCTTTTAGACACTGATTCAGTGTGATGGTGGATGTTTGAAAAGACAGATCACAACTGCCTTTTGAAGACTGATAAAATACCTGAAATGTTTAGATTAAATGTAGTTCTCAGCTATTATTTTAACCAGGTCATTGTGCCCCTGCATGACGGCACATTTTGCTTGGCACTAACTCCCGACATGACACTTTTCGAGTACAACTTTTGTACCCAATTGTTACCTTAAATAGAATGCTTCCTGGCAGGAGATTCTAAATGGTTAGCGAAAAACTTCCACATGGCCAGATCGCATTCCAACCTGTTGCTAATTATGTTCTATCATTGCACCCCCATTCAATCTGTCATATTTTAATCCACAGCTGTAGGTCTATCGGTGAGGGGAAATCATACACAGAGCAGCTGTAAGTTAATACATCGATAGAACATGATCAAGTTAATAGGCAGAAAACCCCAAAACCTCCTACTTATTAAAGATGACTGGGAACCGCTGGCTCAGACTGTTAGTGTAGGATAAAACCACGCACGAAGCAACATACAACTCCTATTCAAGAGGCTGAATGTGGCCTTTTGACCATGTCCTGTCCTGTATTATCTGACTGGATGCTTGTCTCTGTGTGTTGACAGTGTGCCAGATCCTGTCCAAGGGAGTGGTGGCAGTCCTAGGTCCCTCTGCCAGCCCTGCTTCCAATTCCATCATCAGCAATATCTGTGGAGAGAAAGAGGTGAGTACCGGCTCGTATTTTGACTGGCTTTATTTTGCCTGTCACAATAGCAGTTTGCCAGTCATATTATGGAACGATGTGTCTTATTACTACTGTGATTTTGAGGCTGTGCTTGACCCTTGTCTGGGACTCATGTCAAGAATTTTTTTTTCTCTCATCACGTTCTAAGCTATTGGCTGAATTTTCAAAGGGGCCAAGAGTCAAGGACTTAACAGCGTACAACATTAATCCAATCGAATCATTTCTCAGACGGATTGTAATTGGCTTGGTCCTGCCCGTGTGTCTGTCAGTTTTGTGAAGGACCACCTCTCCTTGAACAACAATCGAAAGTCATCATCTATACGTGTTCAGTACAGGGTCCATTCAAATGAAATTAAATGCTATTTGTCCCATGCGCCGAATACATGCGCCGAATACCTGACAGTGAAATGCTTACTTATACAAGCCCTTCACCAACAATGCAGTTTGAGAAAGAGATAAGATGACCAAATAATTAAAGAGCGTCTGTAAATAACAATAGCGGGGCTATAAACAGGGGTTACCGGTACAGAGTCAATGTGCACCGGTGTCGAGTTAATTGAGGTAATATGTACATTGAGTCGTGATGCTGAGCAGTTTTGCTTAGGCTTCAGGGATTTGTGCCTATTGCAGGATGTTACTACGGTCTCTTATGCATGATATTATGCAAAATGTCAATTTATAGAAGTCTATAATAAAAATGACATTTATTTTCCGATATGTCACCTTTAATGAGAACTGTGATGATTGGATCAGTCTTTAGGCTTGGACTCCCTCTGGTGATGTATACTGCCTATACCTTTGAAATGTTCTGAATCTGAGGTCATTTCCTGTGTGAACAAATGAACATGTAGATGAAATCGTACGTTCTTAATAAACAAGTTCACTCTCTGTAATGTATTCATCGGACCATCGAATCAAAACGTGCACCTCTCGGGGTCCCGAGGACCAAGTTTGTGAAATGCTGCCTTTAAGGGACTACTTTGTGATTTTGGCAATGAGGCCTTTTATCTACTTCCCCAGAGTCAGAGCATGCTAGCCGACACCCATAGACTTCCAGTCACTGCGCTAAAGCTAGTTAGCATTGGCTCGCAAAACTACCTCTAACTTCCTTCATACTGGACACAGAGACAAAAATGGTATCCACCTGTTTATCGGACTCCGGAGATGTAAATATCATACGATGTTCTTAACGATGTTCTTAATCTTAACTTTTAATGCTAAGTGATTAAGGCAAATACGTTAACATGTTTCAAGCAAATACCATCTAAAAGGCCAGGCACAAAGACTGTGTGAGTTCTGCAGGTCTAAAACGGTAATGACATGTGAAGCATGAGGATGCCACATCCTGGCTTTTTTTTAAAAGGCCAACAGGATACTGTTTCCAGGAGTTACTTTAATAGCTGTTAGGGTGTACTCTGACAATGAATGAAGGTCCCATTGCTCTGTTATTACCCTGGAAGTGTTATCTCACTAATGGGTCTCCTTTTGCAAACCGGGCATGTCGATAGTCTTTCTCAGGAGAGGACAACAGGCCTGGCCCTGGCTGATGGAACATGTCTGTAGGACTGAGGGAGGGAGAGTGCTTTGGCCACTTTATTACGACCTGTTTGAGGGGAGAGTGGAGTGCGATGGAGAATATTGTTTTCCAATATAATTGCCAGAGGTGTGTGTTTAATGCAGTAGCCCCATAGTACTAACGTTGATTAACATTTATTATAGGTTCGAGATTATTGATATTGCATATGTGCTGGTATAATGTGCATCCAACACTGACAAATAGATCAATGAGCAATCAATGTGTTGTATACAGTGCCTTCAGAAAGTATTCACATCCCTTGACTTGTGTTACAGCCTTACGTTACATGTCACTGGCCTACACACCATAACCCATAATGTCAAAGTGGAATTATGTTTTTCAAACTTTTTACAAAATGAATTCAAAATGAAAAGCTGAAATGTCTTGAGTCAATAAGTATTCAAACCCTTTTATGGAAGCCTAAATTGTAAAGGATTTCTTCCATTGACGGAGAGGCGGACCAAAGCGCAGCGTGGTTGTTTTGATTCATGTTTTAATAAATCACTTCACATGAACAAACTAACAAAAACAAGAACCGTGAAAACCCAAAACAGCCCTATCTGGTGCAAAACCCAGAGACAGGAACAATCACCCACAAACACACAGTGAAACCCAGGCTACCTAAGTATGATTCTCAATCAGAGACAACTAATGACACCTGCCTCTGATTGAGAACCATACTAGGCCGAAACATAGAAATACCCAAATCATAGAAAAACAAACATAGACTGCCCACCCCAACTCACACCCTGACCATACTAAATAATGACAAAACAAAGGAAATAAATGTCAGAACGTGACAAATAATTGCTTAACAAGTCACATAATAAGTTGCATGGACTCACTCTGCGCAATAATAGTGTTTAACATGATTTTTGAATGACCTCATCTCTATACCCCACATATCCTATCTGTAAGTTCCCTCAGTCGCAGTGGATTTCAAACACACATTTATCCACAAAAAACAGGGAGGTTTTCCAATGCCTCGCAAAGAAGGGCACCTATTTGTAGATGGGTAAAAATAAAAGCAGACATTCAATTTCGCTTTGAGCATGGTGAAGTTATTAATTACACGTTGGATAGTGAATCATTGCACCCAGTCAATACAAAGATACAGGCGTCCTTCCTAACTCAGTTGCCGGAGAGGAAGAAAACCGCTCAGGGATTTCACCTTGAGGCCAATGGTGACTTTAAAACAGTTACTAGTTTAATGTCTGTAATAGAAAATTGAGGATGGAATCAACAACACTGTAGTTACTCCACAATACTAACCTAATTGAGAGAGTGAAAAGAAGGAAGCCTGTACAGAAGACAAATATTCAAAAATATGCATCCTGTTTGCAACAAGGAGCTAATGTAATGCTACAAAACATGTGGCAAACTGAGTACCACGTTTTATATTTTCAAGCATAGTGGTGGCTGTATCATGTTATGGGTATGCTTGTAATCGTTAAAGACTGGGGAGTTTTTAGGATAAAAAGTAAATGGAATGGAGCGAAACACAGGCAAAATCCTAGAGAAGAACCTGGTTCAGTCAGCTTTCCACCAGATACAGGGAGATGAATTCACCTTTCAGCAGGACAATAACCTAAAAAGGCCAAATCTACACTGGAGTTGCTTACCAAGAAGACAATTAATGTTCCTGAGTGGCCAAGTTACAGTGTTGACTTAAAGCTACTTGAAAATCTATGGCAAGACCTGAAAATGGTTGTGTACCAATGATCAACAACCAATTTGACAGAGCTTGAAGAATCCTGAAAAGAATAATGGGCAATTGTTGCACAATCCAAGTGTGGGAAGCTCTTAGAGACTTACCCAGAAAGACACACAGCTGTAATCGCTGCAAAAAGTACTTTTACCAAGTATTGAGTCAGGGGTGTGAATACTTATGTAAATGTCATATTTTTGTTTAATTTTCAATACATTTGCAAAAATGTATAAAAACATGTTTTCACCTTGTCTTTATGGGGTATTGTGTGTAGATTGGTGAGAGAGAGGAAAAATATGTTTAATACATTTTATTATTCAGGCTGTAACGCAACAACATGGAATAAGTCAAGGGGTATGAATACTTTCTGAAGGCACTGTATATTTTACTTTCTATATATATATCAACCCAGCATCTACAGTAGCCTATATAGTGTCATATGGTGTGTGTGTGTGTGTGTGTGTGTGTTTGTTTGTGGCAGTTGTTGTGACGGTGTTGGGGAGTCAATTACTTCCTGTCTGTGCTCAGTGATTGTGTCTGTGTTCATAATTCTTTACTGGGAGAGTGCACAGATGCTGGCAATATGACAGGAAGCCGAGTAAATATGGGGACACATGAAAATATGGCTCATGACAGCCCCGTCCATGTGATCAACCTATTACAAACACTCAATTTATCATTCGGAGAGCTCCATATCCATTTGGGGGGCTCTAAGTGTTGCTGTGCTGAGGCAGACTGTAACCCATCTGGAGGTAGAAAATGGTAACTAATAAAAACAGTACCTGTTCTGTGGACAGGTTTTTATCTCTTCACAGGAAGCAATTGCGTAGCACAGATGCCGAGAACTCCTTGCTCCATGTACAGTATAATCCTTTTAATAACACCTCTTAAACGCTAGCTTTCCTATTTAGTGGACTTTGAGCGGTTCTTGACCGGTTCCTGACCAACATTTTTTGTGTACAGAGTGCTCTGTGAACAGCACAACATCAATTGCTGCGCTCTGTGAAATCTGACACCTCATTTGCATAGAGAGCGACACGTTAGATTTTCTGGCCTATGCAGATAATGGTTTGATTTCCTCTGGCTGTGAACCTCGCAGCTTCACTTACAATATGGGAAATATGAGATGGGATACCCTAGCTATAGCAGCAAAAGCAATCTCATCACGCTGTGATGTTCATTGATGGATTTAGTCCACTTTCTCTTGGTCACAGCAAGACAAAATCACTTTGTGTTTAAAGCTGAAGTTGTAACAAGTCAGCAAGCATGGCGTCTGCGTCGCTCAGAGGATGCTGGGCAGAAAATGCTCTGTCGTCAGTCATGAGGTGTTGCCAATTTTGTACTGTCAACAAGTATGATCATGTTTATTTCACAGTTAAAAGATAAGTAAAATATTAAAGTCATTTATAATTTTATCGTTACTATAATTAGAAAGCATTTCATGCCCTATTCCCCCACTTTTGTTGAGTAATATTATTTGTTATATTCTCGTTTGTACTGTGTACTTGAGCTTGTGTCCTCAAAAGAGACGACACCTGAGCAACGTAGAACTATTTTTATCAGAAAGGTGAGATTCGAATCTTCTGGCAGTTTAATGAAGTATTACTGGGTATTGTTTATGGCCGTCTTATGATAAATAATGATTGTCTATTTGTCTATTGTCTATTCAGGCGGGAATCTAAATGTTTACGTTGCATTGAACAGTTTTTTTATGCTGTTAAATGCTGCAGAACATGTTTCAAGTAATGGTCTTCTACACTGAACAAAAATATAAACGCAACATTTAAAGTGTTGGTCCCATGTTTCATGAGCTGAAATAAAAGATTCCCAAAATGTTACATACGCACAAAAGCTTATTTCTCTCAAATGTTGGGCACCAAGTTGTTTACGTCCCTGTTAGTGAGCATTTATCCTTTGCCAATATCATCCATTGCATCCGTTGCATATCAAGAAGTTGTTTAAACAGCATGTTCATTACACAGGTGCACCTTGTGCTTGGGACAATAAAAGGCCAATCGAAAATGTGCAGTTTTGGCACACAACACAATGCCACAGATGTTTCAAGTTTTGAGGGAGTGTGCAATTGACGTGCTGACTGCTTTAATTTCTGTACCATAATTTGGCAGTACATCCAACCGGCCAACATCCAACCACGTGTATGGCGTTGTGTGGGTGAGCGGTTGCTGATGTCAACGTTTTGAACAGAATGCCTCATGGTGGCGGAGGGGTTATGGTATGGGCATGCATAAGCTTACGGACAATGAACACAATTGCATTTTATCGATGGCAATTGTAATGCACAGAAATAGCGCGATGAGATCCTGAGGCCCATTGTCATGCCATTCATCCGCCGCAATCACCTCATGTTTCAGCATGATAAGGCACGGCTCCATGTCGCAAGGATTCGCATACAATTCCTGGAATCTGAAAATGCCCCAGTTCTTCCATGGCCTGCATACTCACCAGACATGTCACCCATTGAGCTTGTTTGGGATGCTCTGGATTAACTTGTATGACAGTGTGTTCCATTATCCAGCAACTTTCGCGCGACCATTGAAGAGGTGTGGGACAACATTCAACAGGCCACAATCAACAGCCTGGTCTATGCTAAGGAGATGTGTCGTGCTGCATGAAGCAAATGGTGGTCACACCAGATACTGACTGGTTTGCTGATCCACACCCCTACCTTTTTTTAAGGTGTCTGTGACCAACAGATGCATATCTGTATTCCGAGATGTGAAATCCATAGATTAGGGCCTAATGAATTCATTTCAATTAACTGATTTCCTTATATGAACTGTTAATCAGTCAAATCTTGTTGTATGCCGGTTGATATTTTTGCTCAGTATAATTTCATGAGCTATAAGGAGCTCCGACTTGGGTTTGAACTTCGTGGAAATGTCTGTTTTAAGCATGAAACACACAGAAAACCTCACTGCCTATAGACTGCCTATAGGTACTTATCACAGTGGGAGGCCGTTCATTCTATTGCTAGAATAAAAGCCGTAACCGGCGTAACCGTAATGCTGACTGATCAGAGAGCACGAACCCCCGCATTGGGGGAGCCAATATGAGTGACAACATTTTTTATATATATATATATTAGGAAAAAAATAGTACATCCAGGATTGCCATGTTTGCGGTTTTCGAAAGAAATTGCCTAACTTTGAAAACGATGTTGCGGTTGAAAATGTATTTGTCGCAGGTTGTTTTTTTGGGGCTACTTCTAGTGAGTGAGTGGGTGAGTGGTGGGGAGGGCTGGATTGGTGTTTGTGTTGAGAGCACTGGTTGAGAGAGGGCTGCATCTGAGTCGCGGAGACAGAGCAGCACACCCATACGTTGTGACAACTTTTTGCCAGGTGTCAGTCGGTGGTTTAGATTGTCATTATGGAGACACCAAAATGCAACCCTTTCTCTATAAAACATATTAACGCACTAGGACTGATATGACAGAGACAAAGCATTAGAAAATCACTTTAGCCGCACTCGAGGGCTTTAGATAAATAAACTGCATTCTAATGTCGACTTTTCTTACGGAAAACCATATCAAACAAAGGTTTTTTTTTACGCCTGCTCAGTTCTTGGGTCTCAAGAGCGGCACGAGTGAACAATTGACTCATTGCACATCAATTTGTGCCATTTGTGTAGCCTACCTGGAGCTGGTAAATGGGTTTAATAAATAGCCTATATCTTCAGTTTATCGTTGTTGTTGTGTTATTATGCAATTGTCAATGGCCATGTTTAGATAATCAATTTGGAAGTTATCAATTGTGATCATGGTCCCTGCTCTATTGCAAATGTATCATTTTGCACATTTAATGTCGATTTCATTGTGGACTTTTCTCTGAAATGAGATGTTGGCCTATCAGGGGCTATAGACAACCTGCATCTAGCTCAGCAAACCATGGTAAAGTTGAATCGCAATTATAAACCCAGATTTTAGTCAGTAGCCTATTGGCTTGTTATTTCAATCTCACAAATAGACCATTTATAACTGTTTGTAGTCTTAACAATCTGGCTCATAAGAACTGTGTAATTGCCAGAAAATAGCCTAACAATCGGTTTTTGAAGTTAGTCCAATTTATAGTTATTCACATGGGCAAACGGGATATATTTAATATAATTAACTGGTTGGTTTGGGCCCTGAATGCTGATTGGTTGTATATCAGGCCGTGTACCATAGGTATTGCAAAAAAAAATATTTTTACTGTTCTAATTATATTGGTAACCAGTTTATAATAGCAATAAGGCACCTCAGGGGTTTGTGGTATATTTGCTAAAATAAGGGCTGTGTCCTAAGAACAGGGACCACACCTCCTCGGGTCTTATTGTTTAATCATTACAGTCAAACATGTTAAATCGACATCCATTGATGGAAAATTATCTGGCGAGTTTCATGAGGGAAATTCAATTTTATCTTGGGACATAGTTAAGCTCGCAAGAATTATAATTTTGATGGCAAACCGAATTCAGCTTCTTAGTCTACATCGTCAGAAATTATGTCGATATTCCTTCTTAAGATCGGACCCTTTTTTTTTCAATTCCGCTTAAAATGACCCAAATCTAACTGGCTGTAGCTCAGGACCTGAAGCAAGGATAAGCATATTCTTGATACCATTTGAAAGGAAACACTTTGAGGTTTGTGTAAATGTGAAATTAATGTAGTAGAATACAACATAGTAGATCTGGTAAAAGATCTAATGTCCCATCATCTTTGAAGTGGAAGAGAAAGGCCATAATGTATTACTCCAGCCCAGGCACAATTTAGATGTTGGTCACTAGATGGCAGCAGTGTATGTGCAAAGTTTAAACTGATTCAATGAACCATTGTATTTCTGTTCAAAATGTTGTATAAAGACTGCCCAAATGTGTCTTATTGGTTTATTAATACATTTTCAAGTTCATAAATGTTCTCTCTACTCAAACAATAGCATGGTATTATTTCACTTTAATAGCTACTGTAAATTGGACAGTGCAGTTAGATTAACAATAATTAATAAGCTTTCTGCCCATATCAGTTACAGTTGAAGTTGGAAGTTTACATAAACTTAGGTTGGAGTGATTAAAAATCGGACATTTCTCATTCTTAAAATACAGTGGTGATCCTAACTGACCTAAAAACAGGGATTTTTTACTCTGATTAAATGTCATGAATTGTGAAAAACTGAGTTTAAATGTAGTTGAAGATGTATGTACACTTCCAACTTCAACTGTATGTCTGTGTCATGGGAACTTTTCTTGTTACTCACAACCTCATGCTAATCACATTAGCCTACGTTAGCTCAACCATCCCGCGGGATTGGGGGACGACACACCGATCCTGTAGAGGTTCATTCGCTCGATAACGTTATGGAGATTCGATTTATTGGATAAATGTGGCAAGTCATCTCTTGCTACAAATTAAAATGTGTCTAGATTTCAGGCCTTGTGGGCGGGTTTTGAGAGGTCATTGCACTCGTCATTTCAGCTAGATCTGGCAACCCTGCGTACATCCAAGGTTAAATGTAATGAGCCAGTCACACTTTGCATGCAATGTAGGCTATGGCATGGTAGCTGGCATGCACAGACGCAATGGACACCACACTAAATACTAATAATTTACATTATGATTCAATTAGTTTCCATGAAACAGCTGCCTGTGTTAGCTGCTGTTATTTTCAACATCGGTCAGCTGTGAAAGCTGTGGATGTGGCTTTGGAAAACAATGCATGTGGGTGGGCTCCATTGGGTGACCACCTAATGGGAATGCCCCTGTCATTTGTGACGATAGAATGATTTCAGCGAGAGGACATTTGATTCGTTGGATTGAATAGTGATTTAAATGTTTCGCCAAACGTCGTTATGTGAATCATGTCAATACTGTTGAATCAGACATGTAACGTGCCTTAGAATTATATTTTAGACCGTATACTTAAATGATAGTGTCAGATTTACTTGGATCCTTTGAGATAGCCAATTTCAATGTGTTGGAGCTGTGATTTCAAAGATCTATTATACATCTTTGGCTCAGCAAACCTTCTTAGCCATATTCATTCCCCAGTTAAAAATATATTCTATATTTCCCTGTCATTGTAGAATGACTATTTTGCCACTATTTGGCATCCTTTTACCCAGACACTCCAACCCATTCCTTTATGATAGAAATAAGGTTCAATATTTGCCACATTGAGACGAGTAAGATTATAGTAGATCAGTGGGGCAGTGCTTACGGCTGCCCTTTGAACCTGACTGACATGAGGACTGCATGCAGAGCACTCTTCTGGAGGGCTTCACAATAGCCCTGGAGAGGCACAAGAACTGGAGGTCCCTCACATCCACACACACTCTCCCTCTCTTTGTGAGAATACATTGTGAAAATTGCTTGTATTCTGAATGTCAGTCGTGCAGATATTAAAATACTTTTTTTGTGTGTGTGTGTGGTGAGGCTGCCACGGTGCTTGTGTAAAAAAAAAAATAATGATTCAGTCAAACGTTAAATCAAAAAATAGAATATATCTGCAATCCTTTCTGTCAGGCCCAAATGTAAAATGTATTGAAATGAGAGTGTGAAAACACCCTGGGTCAGTTTACCCTGCCAGGTTCTCATTGATAGTGCATGTTAATTCATAATTATTTCACTCGGCCGAGCATGAGGCATCAACTCTGACCACTATACACGATTAAAACACGGTTGAACAGCCATGAACGGAAGTTGAACACATTTTATTTTAATGGTCTCTTGGTCCTCACATTTACATGGTTATTGTGAAAGCAGTAATTAACATATGACATTCAATTTCTGCCCTGTATTTCTCTGACATTGACCTGTGTGTTGACTGAACCCACTGTGTGTGAGTAATGTGTGTGTCAGCTGGCTCAGTCTGATTGTAATGGACACCATGTTCTCTGGCCCAGCAGCACATATCAGTGTGTGTATGGTCACGGTGTGGAATTGCTTTCATACCGCAGTATGCTCACGTTCCTGCCTAATCCTCCATATGCCCCGAGACCATATTCCAGGATATATCCTCTCACCTGACATGCACGGAAATCAGCCAACGCAAGTCTCCTCTCATTCGCACTTCACCACACTCAGCATCTCTGGCTGATTTCCTAAAGAGGCAGCGGTTTGACCTGGCGATCCCCCAATGAAAACTCCTAAGCGGGATTTCGGACGGACCTTTTCTTACCCCCTTATAATCACACATCATCAGCCTGTTACTGGATCCCTTTTTCTGAGAACAGACGATATTTAGTGTGGGGTAATTCAATTTCGGCGAGCGGTGTTGACTTAAATTTTCCAATGTACTGTAATTGGCCCTCTATACCCATAGGCTATTTGCAGGGGGAAAGCTTCCTCTCCTGACTGGTGGATGGGATGCTGTGTCTGCCGGTGGCAATGTTTCGGATGTTAAGCTCGGTGTCACTCGGCGCAGGGTGCCTCTGTTCCGCCTGCTTGCTAACAAAACACAGGTGCGCCTGCTATTGCTGCTGGATTGCAATTAGAGATGCACAGCTGTTGCACACACACCTCCCGACCTCCCCCTTTTCTTCTCTGTGTCATTGATCTGTCTTGTCGAGGGTTGCCAGGAGATCTGTGCATATCCAAATTCACTCCCTCTGTCTTCAGGAAACGGATTTTATTTGATCGGGGAGATGAATGCGAGCACGGCCGCTCTCTTGTTGCCAGCGATGAACGGGCGATGCAAATTCAATTTGGCCGTTTGTCGTCGTTGTAGATATGCAAAAGCGTATTCCATATTCCATGCTTCCTTTTGTTTTCTAGTCGTCTGTGTCATTGCACTGGCCCTTTTTGTTTTAGGTATTAGGTGATAAGATTCGAACAAACCCATCACAGATGCGGTTCTCAGAACCACTGAACAGAATTAATTGTCCCACAAAACTCTCTATGCCATGTCTCACTTGTCTAACATCTGGACCACCTAGTACCTCCCTCAGGGACTTCAAGGGCTTAAGAGTGGTCACAAGAAGCGTTTCATTCCTTACCGTGAAATTCTTGCTTACGAGCCCTTTACCAACATTGCAGAGTTTTCAAAAAGTAAGATACATTTGCTGAATAAACTAAAGGAAAAATATTAACACAATAAAATAACAATAATGAGGCTATATACAAGGAATACCGGTACAGTGTCCATGTGCAGGTGTACGGGTTTAGTCGAGCTAATTGAGGTAATATGGACATGTACATAGGGGTAAAGTGACTATGCATAGATAATAAACACGCAAGGTAGCAGCAGCATGTTTGAAGGAATATGAATGTATATGTGTGTGTGGTGTCAATGTGTGTGTGTTGGAGTGTCAATGGAGTATGTGCGAGTGTGTGGTTAGAGTCCAGTGAGTGTACATCGAGCCCGTGCAACAGAATCGGCGCAACATATTATAATAAAATAAGGAGGTCAATGTAAATAGTCTGGGTAGCCAGTTGATTAACTGTTCAGCAGTCTAATTTCTTGAGCCCGGGCTTGCCGTGCGGTAGCAGAGAGAACCGTCTATGACTTGGGTGGCTGGCGCCTTTGAAAATGTTTTGAGGCACAGAGATGAGAGTGAAGAAGAACTATAGATTTTCCAAGGAAAGGGAGCTTTTTTTCGGCCGGCTGGTCAATGGGGATGGGGTTCTGGTCATCAATGTTCCACTTGCATGAAAAGCCGTTGTGGGATCCACCACAGACTGCTCCATCTTCAGCAGCCACCCGCTTTGGACGAAACAAGCCAAGGGGACCTGCTCCGGGATCATTACAATAATAGAGGCTGTCTCCTCTCTGTCTCTCTCTGTCTCTCTCTGTCTCTCTCTGTCTCTCTCTGTCTCTCTCTCTCTCTCTCTCTCTCTCTCTCTCTCTCTCTCTCTCTCTCTCTCTCTCTCTCTCTCTCTCTCTCTCTCTCTCTCTCTCTGTCTCCTCTCTCTCTGTCTCCTCTCCTCTCTATCTCCCTCTCCTCTCTCTCTCTCTCCTCTCTGTCTCCTCTCTCTCTCTCCTCTCTGTCTCCTCTCTCTCCCTCTCCTCTCTGTCTCCTCTCCCTCTCCTCTCTGTCTCCTCTCTCTCTCTCTCTCTCTCTCTCTCTCTCTCTCTCTCTCTCTCTCTCTCTCTCTCTCTCTCTCTCCTCTCTCTCCCTCTGCTCTCTGTCTCCTCTCCTCTCTGTCTCCTCTCCTCTCTGTCTCCTCTCCTCTCTCTCTCCTCTCTGTCTCCTCTCTCTCCCTCTCCTCTCTGTCTCCTCTCCTCTCTCTCTCCTCTCCTCTCTGTCTCCTCTCTCTCTCTCTCTCTCCTCTCTGTCTCCTCTCTCTCCCTCTCCTCTCTCTCTCCTCTCTGTCTCCTCTCTCTCCCTCTCCTCTCTGTCTCCTCTCCTCTCTCTCTCCTCTCCTCTCTGTCTCCTCTCCTCTCTCTCTCCCTCTCCTCTCTGTCTACTCTCTCTCTCTCCCTCTCTCTCCTCTCTGTCTCCTCTCTCTCCCTCTCCTCTCTGTCTCCTCTGTCTCTCTCTCTCCCTCTCCTCTCTGTCTCTCTCCCTCTCCTCTCTGTCTCCTCTCTCTCTCTCTCTCCCTCTCCTATCTGTCTCCGACCCCCTCCCTCCCACCCACAGCAGCCGAGCTCCTACTCTGTGTCTCTCAGTGCCACGTATGATCAGATGGATATGATCACCCACACCTGCCCCATCCCTTCCCTTTCTCTCCGCCACAGCCACTTCTGCCAGCTCTGGGGTTGACTGACGGACTGTGTTCTCCTGTGCATCTGTTCTCTGATGGGCTGTGGCCAACCTGTATGCTCCTCTCTGTGAGCCCAGGCACTCCACAGTGGCTATGTTGTGTGTTAATTGTGAGTGGGCCAGTTCTGGGCTGTGACAGACACATGGCTAATGTTTTATTTTCCCAACAAAGGACACCATCGGTTATGGCTGACACACTGCCCCCCCCCCCATAAAGGATGTCTGATATTTTATTAAACATGAGTTTTGTTCGGCTGGCACATAAGGGGCAAGGTAGCAGATGTAAGATCTCATTATATTTTGGCTTACCATATGGCGTCAGATTTGCGTGCCTCCCTCTGGGGACTCCAAGGGCTCATGGTTGTTGTTTCACAGCCTACATGTAAGATTGAGTTGGACACTTGTCAACTTCTCAGTGGAAGCAGGCCTGGTAAATTAGGTTTCACCTTCAGACCAAGTGCTTTGAGAAACCGTGCTAATTTCCACAAAGTTAGACATGTGTACTTTTTGTCATTTGGCACAGCTTTTGCAGGAAACCTCAAGCTATGTCTTGGAGACCACCTCGACCAAAAACAAGAGTCTTTCTCAGTCCTTTTTTTGTGGAATAAGAACATAATTTTAGGTGAAAACAAAGTAGATGAAGCCCAACAATAACCTTGAGTCTTCTCAGAACACCATAACAGACATTAAACAATATACGGAAGAATGCATTTGGTATTCTCTGTGTTTTACTGTAGCTTGGTTAGGGGTCTGTGGTTATACTTTTAGGGGTCTGTGGTTAAGCTTTTAGGGGTCGTGGTTATACTTTTAGGGGTCTGTGGTTATACTACTTGAACAATGCGTCATGAAGGTTACCACCATCATTACCACTATCGCTATACCATTACCACTAAGTCTTTTCAGAAGACAATAATGCCATCAAGATGGATAAGTAGATGATTGCAGGTGAGGTCACCAAGCACCGCTTCCCATAAAATAGTGGAAAATGACTGGTGCATTGCACACACCAAAGGGCGTGCCTGTCCACTCAACCAGCCCAAAGGATTGTGGCCCGCTGCCGTCTCGTCCCGGCGTAATGACACCTGTCGTAACCATTGAGAATAGCAATCCTGATCTATGAGAATGTCACAATGAAACCCCACCGTCATAGAGGAGTCGCGTTCGAAAACATACTGCTGCGAATGCGACACCAACCAGTCAGGGGCCACGGTCATGCTTGTGAGACGGTAGCATTATGTTCATGGTGCGTACCGCAGGTGTTCCAGTGTGTTCTCTTCACACCTGTGGAGAGCGCCGGGTTTACTAGTTAGCCCTGCTCTCTGGCTCGCTGCCTCACTTCAGAGTCCTGTGCGGAGCGCTCTCATTAAACAACTCTGTCACACGGCAGTAGCCCACACTCAACACACACAACTATAAATTGCACCTCTAATACACTATTAACCTCCCCCTCAGTCTCCACCTCTCCGTACATTACTGTATCTGACTGGCGCATCGACCAAGCTCCGAGAGACGTAGTGGGGTTGTAGTGTCATGCGATTGCGTTGCTGTAAATGATCTGTCATACGACGGTACTTGTAGACGAGCTGGCTATTTCACTGCATAATATCCTATTTGTCCCGTAACTGTCATATATCTATATGGGTCAATGTGATTCATTCGCTTACGAAACCTTTGTGGGTTAGAAAGCAGTAACTGTGCTGTCTATGCGTCTGTTTTACTGAAGTCTGATTCTGATTTAAGTAGTAGTCCCTCAATGATGGAGGGACATGAAAAGGTTTCCCGAGCCAACTGGAGGAGGAGGTTGCGCCGAGGAAAATGACTCATCAAACCAGGGTGCTCATGACCCACCCCCCCCCCCTCCCGAATGAGCTCCCCTGTCTCCCAGACACGAACCCTTGACATCACAACTTTGTCTCGTGCCGGTTGTCGCCATGGTTTTTAAAGAACTTCCAGTGTCTGCATTGTTGTTCCGGACAAAGGGCACCTCTCAACTGACATTGAATTAGTTCTATGAGTTAAACGTCTTCGATGAGCTCGCTGAAACCAAAGAAACCAAACCTTTTCCTTCCTGATGCATTTATATTTTCTACACTGATTTATAGTTTTATTCATACGGATCACTGTAGAGCTACTGGGCTAGTTCTTATGGCAGTTTAGCGGGCCTCTTTGCTGTGGTCTCATGCTTTGGTAGTCAAATAATTCCTTCATCGAGCCAAACATATCACAACAAGTATTCACCAATGGGCCAATGGAGGTCTCCTCTCTTCTCTCCAAACCCAACTGCTTCACAGCAAAGTTACCAGAGCGGAAAGGCTCTCCAAACAAAAGGGGCACGGTGATAACACTCTGCAATCCGTGCTGTGAGAGCGAGAAGGGATCCTGGAAGGGCAGAGGGGTGGGGAGCGGTGGAGGGGTTGCATTGCGGCTCGGCCATTATCCGTGTTTCACATTTCTGCCACCACAGCCACTGCCTGTCAGGAAAAGAGCACGCTACATCCATCCACGCTTCCCGGGGACTCCATTGCACCCTGATGGGCAGGGATTTAAAATGAATTGGGGATACAGGGGCATAGGGAGAGCGATGTATGGGCACGCAGAACTGTGCAGGCAGGCAATCTGCTGTGATGAAGAGGCCTCCCAAGTGGCGCAGCGGTCTAAGGTACTGCGTCTTAGTGCTAGAGGCATCACTACAGACCCTGGTTTGATTCCAGGCTGTATCACAACCAGCCGTGATTGGGAGTCCCATAGGGCTGCACACAATTGGGCCAGCATCATCCGGGTTAGGGTTTGGCCGGGGTAGGCCGTCATTGTAAATATGAATTTGTTCTTAACTGACTTGCCTTGTTAAATAAAGGTTCAATACAAATTAAATGATCTCATGGCCCAAACTGCATCCTTCCAGGTACCCCTTCAAACCCCACTGTGCTAGCCGCTGCCCACCCGGTGTATTGCGTTCCCAGAGGCAACACAGCCTACTGCCCATCAGCCTGGGTGCATCCATCCACACCTCAGTGGATAGTGAATTAAAAGAGAGATGATTAAATTGCTTCTGGAAGACAGGAGCGAGGAGAGATAGAGGGGTGAGATGCACTTGTGTTTGCATTTTGAAAAAAGTTTTGCAAGTGGGGCACAGGTGTAAGTTATGTTCGTCATAACTTTGGAAGTTGGGAGCGAGGGGGGGTAGGACATCTTCATAGACTCTCTCCACATTTGTGTTTAACCTCTTAGAGAAACTGAGGACTTGTTATGACTGCATCCACATCAGAGGCACTGAACGAACGGCTGCAGTTTATTTAGCACATCAAATCCCAGCTGTGAAAACAGACACCCAATCAATACTGAACATCCCTAAAAGTTACAGGAAGTGTTTGTGATTGGAGATTTTTGGTCTCTTATAGATTCTTATCTGAGTTTTGTGTTTTTAACTTGAACTTTAACTCATTTAGCCTCATCACTGCATCGCAGTGCTAGAGGCGTCACTACAGACCCAGGTTTGATCCCAGGCTGTGTCGCAGCCGGCCGAGACCGGGAGACCAATGAGGCGGCGTACAATTGGCCCAGCGTCGTCCGGGTTAGGGGAGGTTTTGGGCGGCCGGGGTGTCCTTGTCCCATCGTGCTCTAGCGACTCCTTGTGGTGGGCCGGGCGCATGCACCCTAACTTCGGTCGCCAGTTGCACGGTGTTTCCTCCGACACATTGGTGCGGCTGGCTTCCGGGTTAAGAGAGCAGTGTGTCAAGAAGCAGTGCGGCTTGGCAGGATGGCGTTTCGGAGGATGCATGGCTCTCGACCTTCGCCTCTCCCGAGGCCGCACATGTGTTGCAGCGATTGGACAAAGACCGTAACTACCAATTGTATATGATGAAATTGGGGAGAAAAGGGGGTAAAAAGTAAGAAAATATATAATAATTTTTTTTAAACAGATTTGCAACGCTGCTGGGTTTTTTCACGCTCAACAGTTTCCTGTGTGGTCCACCACCGAAGGAACGTCCAGCCAACCGGATACAGCTGCGGGAAGCATTGGTGTCGAAAGGGGCCAGCGTTCTCACCACCTTGTAGAGTCAATGCCCCGATGAATTGAGGCGGTTCTGAGGGCAAAAGCTGAGTTGCAACTCAACATTAGAAAGGTGTTTTTATGTTTTGTACACTCAGAGTATAAACTGTTCTTAATTTAATCAAGCCCAGGAGTTCCAGTTAATTTAGTAGGCGTCTGTGAGGGAGTTCTTGAATTAATCAAATGAGTTTTTATTAGTTTCAGATATAAGATGCTCCTAATTAGCCTGATGAGAATATAATGAACAATTCTTATTTTGTACTGCTCAAACATCTCCTCTAGGAATGCTTTGGTTTTGTCAGGATCATGCTGTTTGTTTTATTGACACAATATTCTCATACAACAAGAGCTGAACGGTCCATCAGAAACTCTCTTTGTTACTTTATTCATTCATCCTGAACCTTATGTCTCTCTCTCTCTCTCTCTCTCTCTCTCTCTCTCTCTCTCTCTCTCTCTCTCTCTCTCTCTCTCTCTCTCTCTCTCTCTCTCTCTCTCTCTCTCTGTCTCTCTCTCTCTCTGTGTCTCTCTGTCTCTCTGTCTCTCTCTGTAGGTTCCCTATGTGAAAGTGGCCCCTGAGGACATTCTGAAGGTTCAGTTCCCCCGCTTCACCACCCTGGACCTGCGCCCCACCAACACAGACATCAGCCTGGCCGTGGCTGGCCTGCTCACCTTTTTCAACAGCACCACAGCCTGCCTCATCTGTGCCCAGGCCGACTGTGAGTGGGTCACGCACCACTAACTCTTTGTTGCCATATGTACCATATACACACATTCCATTCTCTCTCACACACACACAGTGGTTTTGGGATACAGTGCATTCAAATAGATGCAGAATCGCCCTGCAGTTGATACACCCACACACAAGCCTATCTATAACTCACATGCATTTACTCTTGCATAATTCTTTCTCCCCACAATGCGTCATCATCTAGTAAAATGCAGGCAAATGACTTTGCTTTTTACGTAGTCCATTAATGCATCTTCCTCTTTTATTCCAGTGTGACATTCTTGTGTGATGTCGCAAACACTTATCATCCAACACCTCCCACCCCGAGACGACAATGTCATGTCTGACCTTAAAAAGAGAAATGCATGAAAATACCCCGTATGGATTCATGATCAAACCGCCAGACTCAAAGACATCAAAGACAAAGCAACACAAAAAAAGTATGAAAGAATGGAAGATTAAATCCCAGTCTGTTTCCACCATTCCCCGTACAGAAATCAGTAATTACAAGTGCCCGTACAAAGTCACATTGACCCCATCTGCTACAGGCCAACTTTCCCCTTAATCAGCTTAGGGCTTTGAAGTGTGGCTGACTGGATTTCAGCTCTCGATTAGAACCGAGGTGTTCTCAGCTGGCACGAGCCCGCCCACCCCAGCCCACCATCACCCCCACCCCTCACACAACTCTCCCAACCAACTTCAGAAAATAATGGTTGACGTTTATGCTCAGTAAAGCCAGTTTGACTGAGGTGTTACCCGAGAAACGGAGATAACAAGGAAGAAAAGAGGGAGGGAGAAAGAAAACGCACACCAACAGCTAAAGACCTTAGTGACTCAGAACTGCCTGGACTTTGTTTCTTGACAATGACTGCCAGTGTCAAAACCAGCTAATTAGTTGTTATTTTCCACCCTGGTGTTTATGTCTGTTGCTGTCAATCTGCCGTTTAACGGAGCGCTCATCAAACGATGTTGTTAATCAGCCCACAGACACATGACAGTTCCGTGCCTCGCAAGGGTTATGAGACGCTGGGAAATATTGACATATCCACGAAGGGCCGCGATCTCACCATCAACAAGCTGTGTGAGAGAGGAACCTCAAACTTTAAAATGTCCTTTCTGTATGAGATCCTGCCTGTGTCAGTGTGGGCTAAGGGGGAATCGATAAGGCTACTGAGGGGGAGCATGGCCCTTCCCTTCCTCGACAGCGAGGAGGATGCCAGTCACTTTAGCTGAGGGAGGGGGTCTAACCATACTACTGCTATTGCACATAGGGGCAGAGGGAGAGGTTGTCTGGAAATGACATGGGTTGTAGTGATTGCCCTGCTATGTGACCCCTTCCGCAGCGCCACTGTAAAATGCCAATGACGGCTTGGGTTCGGCAATGTGCTGTAGCAGCAGTGGCGGTAGCCGCGGTAGCGTTAGCTGGCTGGCAGAGGCCCCGTGACGGTCGGCACTGGCCTCATTAATCACAGCGGCCGGTGACAGCCTAATAGAGCGTGGCCAAGTCATGAATATTTCCCAGCCTGCCCCTGGCTTCCTGGCTGAGAGATAGAGAGAGAGAGATAGGGGCAGGAGTAGAAGGAGTGTGGAGCTAGCGCAAAGAAGGACACCCATTAATCTGGCTAACCTGCCTACTACGGAGTAGTACAGTAGAACATAGAGCACCTAGCCACAGGGGTGGAGGAGGACTGTGTGGGAGAGGGGAGCACTTTGTTAACAGGGAGATTTGTGCATGGGAGGTCAGCTGGCGGGCAGCAGACAGGTGGGAGGGGACAGATCACCCACACTCTATTTCTGGGGGACTGGCTCAGACAAGACCAGCGGGCAGAGGGGGGTGGGGGGCTTCCTGGTCAACACAACATCTTATGTTAGGAATCCGCTATCACCTAACGTAGCATTTTCCAACTGTCAAGGTAGATGTTTGTGTCTCCTTGGAGAGGAACAATTATAGGATATGCTTGATCAACAATTCGACTCTCTGCTCGGAAAATGTCATGAGTAATCTGTAATTAAAGTTGATCAAGTAAAATAATGTCTCTCTGTCTCCGAAGAGAGCTGGATGAATAAACTCTGTGGGAAGACGGACCGGTTAACTGGGGTGATGAAGTGATTTAGCCGTTTACCGCCAATGACTTGTTGTTGTTTGTTGTCTGGGGATCAAGCTGAGCAATCCTCCCGACGTGATGACATTTAGAGAAAGTTTCAATACGGATTACGATATATTTACAGCTCCAGTAACAGCAGACGTCAGCCCACCTTAAATCTCCCCGTCAGAATGAATAGCTGCTGTGCTGTCAGTTCTGTTGCACTTCCTCCCTACTGAAAGACATCAGTAAGTGAGGAAACTGTGGAGACAATATGGCTCCACCAAAGGCTCTAAACAGAGGGATGAGAACAAAGCAGAGGAGAGCCCTGTTCAGCTGTTTGCTCGTCTACCCGGAGGAAGGATGAAGGATCATACAGACCCACAACGTCCCAAATTCCCAACCTTGCCCATTAAAGAGCTCTAGTGACACGCTGAACTGTTTATATAAGAGAGAGTGATAGACTATCGACTTTTTGATATGTGTGGTTATATTCAGGTTAGGATAAGTTCATGTACTGACACGCTACCAATGCCTAGATTAGCACCTGTCCTATCCCAAGCACTCCGGTTAACAAATGCTGCTAGTCTGGAGGGAAAACTACATACTTCCATCCGCCCATCAATCGCTTAAATCACCTGATTAATCATATGGTCATTCGGGTTCGGGCCTGTCTAAAAAGTATATCCATCGTTTACTGTGAAATGCCATGAAATTCTGCAAACTTCAACCATTCGGTTGTAGAGTGCAGGGTTCCCGGACAGCAGGAGTCCAACAGACTGGTGTGCACCCAGTTGAGTGCTGTGTTGACACTGGCAACACAGCACAGACCTGTCATTGGTCCTGGCCGAGTAGTGTATTTGCATAGAGGCACAGTGTGCAGGAAGGTAAATGAGAGTCAGGGCTTTGTGAGAGCCCAGTGAAATGTGACGGCCTGTGAAAGGGCGAAGTGACTGGATGCCCAGACTGAGTGGCAGACCCTGCCTTTATCTGTCTGCCTGAGAGGCAGCGTCAGGCAGTGCCACAGTGTGTGTGGCCCATGCCAATGAGGTACCTACAACATTGTAGAATCACAGGCAGCAGCAGCGCAGCCTCCACAAAGAAAAACAGACTTCACACGTCTCTACCCTTTTTCCATGGCTTACCGGGGAAACGGTGCCCCCGTTCGAGAATAATGATGTTATTTTTCATTAGCATGGGTTCAAAAGCCTGAAACGTTGACGCGACGTGGCTGCTCAAAAGAGATTGTGAAATGAAGACATCACGTCCATACTCCATTTTTATTTATGTCGCTTTGAATCATGCACAGCCGAGACACCAAATGGAAATGTATTCCCCACTGGTTGAATGCAAGGGAATGACAGGAGGGGCAACTCCTCTTTTTTCCCCCTCACATCAGGGCAACTCCTGCAGTGAACACTGAGCAGCTCAGTGTGCTGTCTTATGTAATGTACTAAATGTGAAATTGCAAGCAGGGAATGAAGATTGAGCAGGTTTAGAAGGCTCATCGCAGGTATGCTGTGTAACTCGCCAGGTAACGGAGCTGACCGTCTCGGAGAAGACAGGCACCGTCGCTGATGATGTGCGTTTCTAGGAGAAACAAACCATTAAAGGCATTAGGATTCGATGTGTTGGAACACGCAGTGCCTTAAGGAACAGCTGCTGCTGCTACTGCATGTAACCACAGGAAGAAAACAATGATTATAATGTAAAATGGCTTCTACTATGATCAATGCTGGATTAAGTTGTATTGTAATGGACTGTATGCTCATGTATATAACGTAATCTCAAAGGGAGGAGAGAAAGAACACAGCAAATGAACTCTTATCAAAATGTATTTTTCTACTACGAATAAAGCTTGGTCTCTGTGGTATTGTAATTGTATTACAAGTTCAGTGAAGTACCACTGGAAACATATTCATTACCTCACTTATAATGAACCCGTTTCCAATCTCTTTGAAGCGGCTCTGGGAGCTAAAATGCTGAAGATGTTTAAAAATATCACCTAGCAAATTAAGGACTTTACAATTAGCTGTAATCACAGGTCATCGGTTCAATTATTTTAGGGGGGAAGGATTTTAATGGCCGTGTTATTGACAAAACAAGGCATAAAAAGAATATGGTGTTTCTCACACAAAATGATGTATTTTTGTAATTTTTTAAAAACTTATTCAGTTGAAATGTTTTTGTTGTATTTTTGACTGTCAGCGCTAGTTCTCAGAAATGTGACTTTAATACTCATAAATTCTGAAATTCGTCACAGATTACCCTGAGGAGATTCGTTGTCTACCTGCTCATAATAACATCACTGGTCTTCGTCCCTTACCCCACAGGCTTATTAAATCTGGAGAGACTGCTACGCCAGTTCCTCATCTCCAAGGAGACCCTATCGGTTCGCATGCTGGATGACAGCCAGGATCCCACACCCCTTCTCAAGGAGATTCGCGATGACAAGACTGCCACCATCATTGTGGACGCTAACGCCACAATGTCCCACATCATTTTGGAAAGAGTGAGTTTATTTTACCTTTATTTAACTAGGCAATAAGAATTTGTTCTTAAGGCTGTCAATGACAGCCTAGAAACAGTGGGTTAACTGCCTGTTCAGGCACAGAATGACACAGTCCAACCTTGTCAGCTCTGGGGTTTGAACTTGCAACCTTCCGGTTACTAGTCCATTGCTTTAACCACTAGGCTACCCTGCCGCCCCAGTCTTGTCTGTCGTAGTGTGCTCTTTCCCGATGTTCTGAGACATCTCAGCAGTAGCTGATGATACACTTTTTAAAATATTTTTTTTTTATATCTATATGTCGATCCCAAGATAAAGTTCAGGGTCAAGGTGGATATTGAAAATAATTGAACGAGTTACAGGCTGAATCACTTACCGGTGAATGAGTGTTGGACTGAACGAATGGTAGCTTTAAACATCATACACGTAGTTCTGATGTACGTACTGTAGGTCTAGTAGCACGAATAAATCACGGAGTATCTGTAACTCCATATTTGGAGAGTAGAATGGTGTGCAAATACAATTAGAGGAGATTGTGGAGTGCCGTTGGGCTTAGCACTTAAACCACTAGAGTACCGAAGGGTAGCAGCAGAGATGGGAAATATTGAGAAATGAAAACCAATGCTAGAGATAGGAAATATGGAGATATTAAAAACCAATGCAATTAGCTTTTTTTTTTTTAAGGAAAAAGGTCTAGTCAGTCAAATCATTTTACTTCATGTGACAGGCGTGAGATGTAAATGACGTTCTGTTCTGTGATCATTCATTAATAATGGAGGAGTACATTTGGTTTAAATGGTTGATCTTTATAATAAATGCAATCCTTAACATCACAAACACCAATTAATATTGTTGTAGTATAAAGGAAATAGAAGTGACTAAAGTTTATTATAATATTTATTTTCCCTTTTTAATTTTTTTTTTTTACAGACATCTGTTGGTAGCAACGACTTTCTTTGTTGATAAGAACCTGTTTTTCAATCAATATTTATGCTTTCTATTGAAGGCGTTTATCACTCATCAGGTTATATGATGTGTATTTATAAATAAGCTAATTATTTGGTGGGTGCTTATGTTTGTCCTATTTCACAAATGTACAAGTCTGTATTAATAGAGAGTTTTGCATATCCCAACTCTCTCTGAGACCCTCAGAGAGTGGGGGCACAGTCAGGGTCTGCCATTATCAACAGGCAACCCTGGTGCAATTAGGGTGAAACGCTTTGCTCAAGGGCACATTGATAGATTTTTCATTTTGTCAAGTCAGAACGAGCAACCTTTCACACCCTAACTGCTCGGCCCCGTAAAATCACCAGCTGAGATTGGCAGTTCCATGAAGAGCCAGGGATTGAACCCAGGGTCTGATACATGCGAAGCATGTGCTCTACCATTGAGCTACATCCACTCAGTTGTGAAGAGCTAGTCCGACATACATAATATAATTCAATCTAATTGGACATTCATATCGGACATGACTATTCCTCACAGTAAACTGTCAATATGACCTTTCAGTGATGTCTGTTTCCACTAATAGAACCATACCTGACGTGAACAGAGAAGTTAGAAATGAAAGCAACAAAGATAGAACACTCTGTAGCTTGGCAGAGTTCTTCTGGAGCCGACATAAAGTTAATACTTTGCGTGATAGGACAAGCCTCCTGCTATCCCTTCTAAAGACCTGCGATTAGATCTTAAGGTGACAGAAACACGGGTGAAAGGCACCTTGCAGCAAATGGCCGTGTTGTAATTAAAACATAGATATTGGAAGCTTGGCTGCAGTGAAGGAGACAATGGCTAAAGGGAAATGGAGGGACAGGGAGAGACAGAGAGAAAGACGGAGAGACGGACAGAGACCAAGAGAGAGAGAGAGCAATTGAGCACTGGCTACGGGTGCATGCTAGGTTTGAATATTTGCTGGTATTTTACAAATGTTCCATCCTGAAAAAAAAATCCCTTTTCTCCCGGGTAGCCCGGTATTTCCCACCAAAACCAAGTGTAATTCAAAAGCATAAAAGTATATAGTCTATGTCTGAGTTTTAATAGAGTTTTGATTGAAAGTTCAGTGCTACCTGAGCCTGATGAGCTATACATAAAAATAATTTCATGAGCCCTACTGTACATTAAAGACATTTTAAGAGCCTATGCTCCAAAAATCCCAAATGATTGATGTCGTTATCCAATACATATATGATATACAATATAGGCTACTGCACATTACGCACTACAGAAAAACGTACAATCACGTAGATGTAGCTAGCTATATGCTCTCTTGGGTAAATAAATGAAACAAGCTCCAGTAGGCGAACCTTTTTGAGCGTGAATTGTATTACTGTACCGTATTGTATTATACTCCACTACATGGACTGGAATTACGCACCTCGTTCAAACCATGATAAAGCTGAGAGAACATGCGATTCTGGTGCAGCACATACGGCCTACAAGGTTACAAGCGTAGGTTAGCGAATTAGTAGGCTGACGCATATACACTTTTCATAATATTTCCCCTAATGTTATTAGCCGACCTCCTCGTTCTCTCTATTGATGCCTCGTTCCTTCCTCGCTTTCAACAGTGAAATGAAACAAGTTCCATTGCCCTTATCTTCGTCCTTCTAATGACACCCTGGAATAATATGGGACTAGAATTAGATGCAGATGGCATTCACTTCTCGTCACGAAGATTGAATGGTTATGGGACTGAATAAATAACTGCTGTAGCACACCGGCATCGCTCGTTCGCTCTTGCTTCAAACCACCTGTGAGTTCTATTGGCTGCCGTATTTAACATTCAGAAAACAAGACTTTGGACACACCTACTCATTGAGAAATAAAAACCCTTGAATGAGCAAAACCTTTGACTGGTACTGTATGTCTATCTTGAACAGGATTATCTATTTTGGATGCAATTTGAATGGAATTGATGAGAGAGAGAGAAAGAGAGAGAGAGAGAAAGAGAGAGAGAGAGAGAGAGAGAGACAGCTCGCGCCTGCTCCGATTTAAAGCAATGATATTCGAGGGATAGGCTGTTTCAAAAGTCTGCGGCTGCAATAAAAACATGTTTTTGTTACAATCAAATATGAAGGTGACCCCCGAAAGCCAGATGGAGATCAGTGTAAATTAGACGTGCATTCGGTCGGTCCATAGGCTATGCTGCAGCAAATGTAGGCCCACCTGTCACAAGGAAAAAAGGTACCGTGATGAGATGATAGGTCTGCATGCATTGTGAACTGCACTCCGTACTGAGCCGTCTGTCCCCATCTTGAGCATTGATGATTCATCATGCAGAGAGCAGAGAGAAGGCCGCAGAGAAGCAATATTTATTTGACAATACATCTGACAGTTCCATTTCACGTCATGCTGTTGATATAAATAATTTATTATAATTTACCAGTTTCTCACAGTTATTTATCCCAGGAAAAGGGAGTGGTTTTGGACGGTAAATCTCGGTAAATCTCGATAACTGGGTTCCCAGCATTCAACCTTAGTGCATGCCAGTGTCATAGCAGGACTGGCACTGGAAAAGCCAATCCCTCACAATATCCTCTGAGGAGACAATCAAAAATGTGCCTGTCTTCCCATCCGCATCGATCTGGCCAAAGGCCACGCCCACTAATATTTATTTTCCACGATAAGTCTGGATTTGTTTCCTCCCCGGCGACTTCTCGAATGCCAACACATTCAAACCATTTTGATTGGTCCCAGAAACCGATGGGTAGGGCCCGAGCTGGCCTGCACGAATCATGAATCACATAATTTTGACATCAGCTCAAACGACTTCTAGGACAGCAGATTCAGACTGATGTATGGCGTGATTGATAGAGCAGTGTAATTAAACTCAGGATGAGTCATCAGGCAACACTAATATCCCTGCCCCAATGAATATTTTTTCTTTTTTTTTCTCTAAATGTTTTTCTTTCTCTCCCTCTAAAGTATTTATCTCTCCCTCACACACTCCCTGATTAGTTCTTCTGTTGTCATATTTCTGGGTTCATCCAGTCAAGTCTTACTGTTTTGTTTCCCTGCCACTCTCCTTCCTCTTCAGTCTCAATCTTTGCCTCAATCAGAGATACTGATGGCCGTTGCTGGGCATCCTGTCACCATGGCAACTCGAGGGGGGGGGGGGGCAAAGAGTAACAACCCACAAGAGCTGACCGTGGGATTTCTTTCTATGTCTCCGCCTCTGTCCTACAGCCTCTCCATACCTCTATTATCATTTCTCTGTCTTCTACTCCTCCTCTTCTCCATCTCTCTGTCTGGAGGAGGTGTGTGGTGGTGCTGTGGATAGTTTGTTGGCACGCAGCCCGCTCATGAGGAGAGGACGTTGGCCGAGCAAATGTACGCTTTTTTTGCCAACATTTTGTGCTAGACTGAGGATTTAATTACATGGTAAACTGTAAGGACTTTGTATAAAAGAGTCTAATCTTATTACCCTCTCTTCACGCAGGACATTCTATCCTCTTTGTTTCTGGATGTTTACGTCTTTCGATAGAATGCTGGTCAGCCAGAGGTCTACTTCTTACACTGAAGACAGTGGGATTGTGTTTTTTTTTTCAATACTCTGAGAAGTGTTCATTTAAGTGGGACTCATATATAGTCTGTGAACGTATTTTATTTAACCCTCCAATAGTTAAATAAATCAGTGTATTGGCTGTGTGTTCTGCAGCAGGGCGTTTGTGGTCTGGGGGGGGTTTAGCTTCAGCATCACTGAATGTAATCTCGACATGTCAGCCCCCCGTGTTGTCCTACTATACAAAGCTGTGATCGGATTTGCTCAGATATTGTGCTCAGCATGGCGGGGAAGAACTATACGCCCCAAAACAAAAACCTGGGAAACAGAAAGAAAAGGGGCAATGAGAACAATAGAAAGCTGAGGAAGTTTGGCTTTGTGCCAGCCAAAAGAAACACTTTCTTTCCATTATTTATATTTGTAAACTTGCCGAAGTCCCTGACCCGTACTTCACATTTAAAGGCATATTAACTGTGATTAAAAAGCCGGACAACTTAAAAATCTGGTTTAAAAAAAGCTTGTAAACTCTATCATCTGTTGTCCTGTTGGCTGTCTTCAATCTCAACACTTCAAGACTTAGAACAATGTGCATTTTGCAGTGCAGTGTCCACCTGTCCTTCTCCGCTAAATTAAGTGATTTGACTTAAATTGACCTGACAATCTGATACTGTAAAACGGTTTAACAAATGTTAGCAAACAAGCAAGTAATGTATCATCTGGTCGGTTTCCTCTTAGCAGCAACCATTAAAATAATAATAACCATACAATCAAAAGAAAATGACTCAGTGTCATGGAAGTGTGCACATGTACAGTGTCATGGAAGTGGGCACATATACAGTGTCATGGAAGTGTGCACATATTCAGTGTCATGGAAGTGGGCACATATACAGTGTCATGGAAGTGTGCACATATACAGTGTCATGGAAGGGTACAGTGTCATGGAAGTGAGCACATATACAGTGTCATGGAAGGTGCACATATACAGTGTAGAATGTGGAAGTGCACACAGTGACTGTAAGTGGGCACATATACAGTGTTGGATGAGCACAAAGCAGTGTCATAAATGAGCACATATACAGTGTCATGGAAGTGGGCACATATACAGTGTCATGGAAGTGGGCACATATACAGTGTCATGGAAGTGAGCACATATACAGTGTCATGGAAGTGGGCACATATACAGTGTCATGGAAGTGGGCACATATACAGTGTCATGGAAGTGTGCACATATACAGTGTCATGGAAGTGGGCACATATACAGTGTCATGGAAGTGGGCACATATACAGTGTCATGGAAGTGGGCACATATACAGTGTCATGGAAGTGGGCACATATACAGTGTCATGGAAGTGGGCACATATACAGTGTCATGGAAGTGAGCACATATACAGTGTCATGGAAGTGGAGTGTGTGCACATATACAGTGTCATGGAAGTGGGCACATATACAGTGTCATGGAAGTGAGCACATATACAGTGTCATGGAAGTGGGCACATATACAGTGTCATGGAAGTGTGCACATATACAGTGTCATGGAAGTGAGCACATATACAGTGTCATGGAAGTGGGCACATATACAGTGTCATGGAAGTGGGCACATATACAGTGTCATGGAAGTGGGCACATATACAGTGTCATGGAAGTGGGCACATATACAGTGTCATGGAAGTGGGCACATATACAGTGTCATGGAAGTGTGGCACATATACAGTGTCATGGAAGTGAGCACATATACAGTGTCATGGAAGTGTGCACATATACAGTGTCATGGAAGTGAGCACATATACAGTGTCATGGAAGTGGGCACATATACAGTGTCATGGAAGTGGGCACATATACAGTGTCATGGAAGTGGGCACATATACAGTGTCATGGAAGTGTGCACATATACAGTGTCATGGAAGTGTGCACATATACAGTGTCATGGAAGTGGGCACATATACAGTGTCATGGAAGTGTGCACATATACAGTGTCATGGAAGTGGGCACATATACAGTGTCATGGAAGTGGGCACATATACAGTGTCATGGAAGTGGGCACATATACAGTGTCATGGAAGTGGGCACATATACAGTGTCATGGAAGTGGGCACATATACAGTGTCATGGAAGTGTGCACATATACAGTGTCATGGAAGTGAGCACATATACAGTGTCATCATGGCACATATACAGTGTCATGGAAGTGTGCACATATACAGTGTCATGGAAGTGTGCACATATACAGTGTCATGGAAGTGTGCACATATACAGTGTCATGGAAGTGTGCACATATACAGTGTCATGGAAGTGTGCACATATATGGAAGTGTGCACATATACAGTGTCATGGAAGTGAGCACATATACAGTGTCATGGAAGTGGGCACATATACAGTGTCATGGAAGTGGGCACATATACAGTGTCATGGAAGTGGGCACATATACAGTGTCATGGAAGTGGGCACATATACAGTGTCATGGAAGTGGGCACATATACAGTGTCATGGAAGTGGGCACATATACAGTGTCATGGAAGTGAGCACATATACAGTGTCATGGAAGTGTGCACATATACAGTGTCATGGAAGTGTGCACATATACAGTGTCATGGAAGTGGGCACATATACAGTGTCATGGAAGTGTGCACATATACAGTGTCATGGAAGTGTGCACATATACAGTGTCATGGAAGTGTGCACATATACAGTGTCATGGAAGTGTGCACATACAGTGTCATGGAAGTGTGCACATATACAGTGTCATGGAAGTGTGCACATATACAGTGTCATGGAAGTGTGCACATATACAGTGTCATGGAAGTGTGCACATATACAGTGTCATGGAAGTGTGCACATATACAGTGTCATGGAAGTGTGCACATATACAGTGTCATGGAAGTGGGCACATATACAGTGTCAGTGTCATGGAAGTGTGCACATATACAGTGTCATGGAAGTGGGCACATATACAGTGTCATGGAAGTGTGCACATATACAGTGTCATGGAAGTGTGCACATATACAGTGTCATGGAAGTGGGCACATATACAGTGTCATGGAAGTGTGCACATATACAGTGTCATGGAAGTGTGCACATATACAGTGTCATGGAAGTGTGCACATATACAGTGTCATGGAAGTGTGCACATATACAGTGTCATGGAAGTGGGCACATATACAGTGTCATGGAAGTGTGCACATATACAGTGTCATGGAAGTGGGCACATATACAGTGTCATGGAAGTGTGCACATATACAGTGTCATGGAAGTGTGCACATATACAGTGTCATGGCACATATACAGTGTGGGCACATATACAGTGTCATGGAAGTGGGCACATATACAGTGTCATGGAAGTGGGCACATATACAGTGTCATGGAAGTGGGCACATATACAGTGTCATGGAAGTGGGCACATATACAGTGTCATGGAAGTGGGCACATATACAGTGTCATGGAAGTGGGCACATATACAGTGTCATGGAAGTGGGCACATATACAGTGTCATGGAAGTGTGCACATATACAGTGTCATGGAAGTGTGCACATATACAGTGTCATGGAAGTGTGCACATATACAGTGTCATGGAAGTGGGCACATATACAGTGTCATGGAAGTGTGCACATATACAGTGTCATGGAAGTGTGCACATATACAGTGTCATGGAAGTGTGCACATATACAGTGTCATGGAAGTGTGCACATATACAGTGTCATGGAAGTGTGCACATATAAGTGTCATGTGTGCACATATACAGTGTCATGGAAGTGTGCACATATACAGTGTCATGGAAGTGTGCACATATACAGTGTCATGGAAGTGGGCACATATACAGTGTGTGCACATATACAGTGTCATGGAAGTGTGCACATATACAGTGTCATGGAAGTGAGCACATATACAGTGTCATGGAAGTGTGCACATATACAGTGTCATGGAAGTGTGCACATATACAGTGTCATGGAAGTGGGCACATATACAGTGTCATGGAAGTGGGCACATATACAGTGTCATGGAAGTGGGCACATATACAGTGTCATGGAAGTGGGCACATATACAGTGTCATGGAAGTGGGCACATATACAGTGTCATGGAAGTGGGCACATATACAGTGTCATGGAAGTGGGCACATGTACAGTGTCATGGAAGTGGGCACATATACAGTGTCATGGAAGTGAGCACATATACAGTGTCATGGAAGTGGGCACATATACAGTGTCATGGAAGTGGGCACATATACAGTGTCATGGAAGTGGGCACATATACAGTGTCATGGAAGTGGGCACATATACAGTGTCATGGAAGTGGGCACATATACAGTGTCATGGAAGTGAGCACATATACAGTGTCATGGAAGTGGGCACATATACAGTGTCATGGAAGTGGGCACATATACAGTGTCATGGAAGTGGGCACATATACAGTGTCATGGAAGTGAGCACATATACAGTGTCATGGAAGTGGGCACATATACAGTGTCATGGAAGTGGGCACATATACAGTGTCATGGAAGTGGGCACATATACAGTGTCATGGAAGTGAGCACATATACAGTGTCATGGAAGTGGGCACATATACAGTGTCATGGAAGTGAGCACATATACAGTGTCATGGAAGTGAGCACATATACAGTGTCATGGAAGTGAGCACAGTGTATGGAAGTACAGTGTCATGGAAGTGAGCACATATACAGTGTCATGGAAGCACATATACAGTGTCATGGAAGTGGGCACATATACAGTGTCATGGAAGTGAGCACATATACAGTGTCATGGCACATAACAGTGTCATGGAAGTGTGCACATATACAGTGTCATGGAAGTGGGCACATATACAGTGTCATGGAAGTGTGCACATATACAGTGTCATGGAAGTGAGCACATATACAGTGTCATGGAAGTGGGCACATATACAGTGTCATGGAAGTGAGCACATATACAGTGTCATGGAAGTGGGCACATATACAGTGTCATGGAAGTGGGCACATATACAGTGTCATGGAAGTGGGCACATATACAGTGTCATGGAAGTGGGCACATATACAGTGTCATGGAAGTGGGCACATATACAGTGTCATGGAAGTGGGCACATATACAGTGTCATGGAAGTGGGCACATATACAGTGTCATGGAAGTGGGCACATATACAGTGTCATGGAAGTGGGCACATATACAGTGTCATGGAAGTGGGCACATATACAGTGTCATGGAAGTGGGCACATATACAGTGTCATGGAAGTGGGCACATATACAGTGTCATGGAAGTGGGCACATATATGTCGTGAAAAAGTATTTGCCCCCTTTCTAATTTTCTCTACTTTTGCATATTGTTTATACAAAATGTTATCAGATCTTACACCAACATCGAATATACATAAAGGGAACCTGAATTAACAAATAACACAACAATTACATATTTATTTCATAAACAAAATGATGCAACACCCAATGTCCATTTGTGAAAGCGTATTTGCCCCCCTTACACTCAATAACTGATTGTGACACCTTTAACTGCAGTGACTCCAACCAGATGCTTCCTGTAGTTGTTGATCAGTCTCTCAAGTCGCTGTGGAGGAATTTTGGCCCACTTTTCCATGCAGAACTGCTGTAACTCAGCAGCATTTGTGGGTTTTCAAGCATGAACTGCTCGTTTCAAGTCCTGCCACAACATCTCAATTGGGATTAAGTCTGGACTTTGACTAGGCCATTCCGAAACTTTAAATTGGTTGCTTTTTAGCCATTTTCATGTAGACTTGATTGTGTGTTTAGGATCATTGTCTTGCTGCATGACCCAGCTGCTCTTCAGTTTCAGCTCACAGATGGATGGCAAGTCATCCAAGTCCTGAGGCAGCAAAGCATCCCCAAACCATCACACTAACACCACAATGCTTGACTGTTGGTATAAGGTTCTTAATGTGGAATGTAGTGTTTGGTTTTCAACAGGCATAATGGGACCCATGACATCCAAATAGTTATACTTTTGAATCATCTTCCCATAGAACATTCTTCCAAGAGTCTTGATGATCATCCATTTTTCATACAGGGGAATTGGGTGTTGCATAACTTTGTTAATAAAAAATATAAAAACTATTTGTAAACTCAGGTTCCCTTTATCTCATTTTAAGTTTTGGTTGAAGGTTGAAGATATTTTTAGAACACCTACTCATTCAAGGGTTTTTCTTTATTTTTACTATTTTCTACATTTTCTACATTGTAGAATAAGAGTGAAGACATCAACATTATTAAATAACACATATGGAACCATGTAGTAACCACAAAAGTATATATATATATTTTATATATGCTTTGATGACAGCTTTTCACACTTGGCATTCTCTCAACCAGCATCACCTGGAATGCTTTTCCAACAGTCTTGAAGGAGTTCCCACATATGCTGAGCACTTGTTGGCTGCTTTTTCTTCACTCTGCGGGCCGACTCAGCCCAAACCATCTCAATTTAGTTGAGGTCGGGGTATTGTGGAGGGCAGGTCATCTGATGCAGCACTCCATCATTCTCCTTCTTGGTAAAAATAGCCCTTACACAGCCTGGAGGTATGTTGGGTCATTGTCCTGTTGAAAAACAAATGATAGTCCCACTAAACCCAAACCATATGGGATGGAATATCGCTGCAGAATGCTGTGGTAGCCATGCTGGTTAAGTGTACCTTGAATTCTAAATAAATCACTGACAGTGTCACCAGCAAAATACCCCCACACCAATACACCTCTGGGAACCACACATGCGGAGATCATCCGTTCACCCACACCATGTCTCACAAAAACTCTAGACCAAAGGACACATTTCCACCGGTCTAATGGACATTGCTCTTGTTTCTTGGCCCAAACAAGTCTGTTACTTGAACTCTGTGAAGCATTTACTTGGGCTGCAATTTCTGAGGCTGGTAACTCTACAGTATTGAAGTAACTCTACAGTAGCGTCACGGCTTCATTGCTCCAGAACACCACAAGGGGGAGTTAGAGCACTTATTATGCATTTGAGTCCCAAGGTTTTTATATGACCAATCATATTGAGTGGTTCCAATGACGAATTTTGGCGCGAGCCACCCTTGCCTGGTGGCGTTCTTCAACAAAGATGGCTGACAAAACATTACGGTGGAACCAAATGTAAGTTGTTATAACTTCATAACGAGTCAAGCAAAAAATGTACAATTGAGAGGAATATGTTAGTTAATGTAGAGACAAACATTTGTGCATATTTTTTGGTCACGTATATATATATCGTAATAAGAGTTTGAATTATACAACCAATTTTCCAAAGCCTATAGAGTCATCAGAGGCCTGGTAAGTAGGTCTCAGCGAGATTACATACCCCCATAGCTGGTATAATATCAAAGATAAGGACCGTGATTTTTATTGCAAAAAGTTATCGGAACCTGCGAAACTTATTAAGGTTAAAAAAGGGTTCTATAGAACCGTCGACAGGATCGTCTCCGAGTTGAATGAACGCCTATCACTGAACAATATGGAAATATTCCTGATGTACAACCCTATACATAAACGTGTACAAATCTCAGGAGATGCTGCCTGGGGAATAAAGACTGGCGGTAATTTAGCCTACATGTTGGGGATGGGTCCCAATAAATGGACGTATGTGAGAGATAAATTATTCCCATTCCCCGCGGATATACATGCAGGATTTTACAATATATTTGTGTATACCGACATCATATCCTATCAAAGGGTCGGAGACAGCTGTGTGCCACTCCTGAGAACGGTACATATAGACGGAAAGGATGGGGACATAGTCACTGTCACCTATGACAAGCCACACTACGTACCTGTAAGCAAGAAATATATTGAAAACATTCTTCTTGAGCTTAAAACGAATCAGAACGAAAACATCGAATTTACTTATGGTAAAACAATTGTAAAAATCCACTTTAGACCCACCAAAACCTCTCTACATATATAATATTAGTATTACATATTTTATAGACATAATACATATAAAGTAAAAAGGGTTATGGAACACCGACATCCCGACCCTAACCGTTATGTCTCATACTATGTTGTTCAAGTGGGTAATGGTTCCCCAATCATGTATGGTTCGGGGATAGGAGGTATATTTCGTAACCTCTTTAGGATGGTTTTACCGTTTATGAAGAGAGGCCTCAGCATAGCCAAACCGCATTTAAAATCAGCAGCAAAAAATATAGTAAGTGAGGTTGTAGCCAATGCTATGACCAGAAGGGCGTCACCAGATGTCGAGCGTCAAGAAGGCTCGGGGCTGATGATGTTGCCTCGAAGACCAAAAAAGAGACCTCCGGGTATAAGGCACAGGGGGCCCTCAAGGAAAACTTTTCTTTCCCCTTTGTCGCATCTGCAGTGAAAACAAACAACAAACCCCATGTGATCACTCAGATCAAGAAAGAGCCCTGACAGGGGTGTGGGTCACAGTTGAATTCTCTAAGGCTTTAGAGATGGGGTATCGTGTGGCCAAAATCTTTGAAGTGTGGAACTTTTCCAAGAAGTCAGACACTCTTTTTAAAGAGTACATCAAGACCTTCTTGAAATGCAAGCAAATGGCTTCATGCTATCCTGCATCGGTCACAGATCAAGAGAGCAAAGACAGGTACATTCAAGACTATCACGACAGAGAAGGCATACTTCTTGACCCTGACAGAATAGAGGTCAACAAAACCAAACGAAATGTGTCGAAATTGTACTTAAATTCGCTTTGGGGCAAATAATCGCAGAGATGTAATACGCTAACAACGTCGATTATTAAAGACCCCGAAGAATTTTTTGAATTTTTTTTCCCGGACCAATACGAAATGTCACATTTTTCATTCTTGAGTCAAGACATTGCCATGGTGCAATGGCGACGTAACAAGAAGTGGGTTCTACCCCCAGGTAATGTAAATGTGTTTCTTGCAGCATTTACCACAGCCTATGGCCGACTTGAACTGTACACGCTCATGGAGCAGCTTCAGAGGCGGGTTCTTTACCACGACACAGACTCTGTGGTCTATGTAATCAAACAGGGGGATTGGAGCCCCCCACTCAGCAACTATCTGGGTGGCTTAACGAGTGAACTCGAAGAGGGTGACCATATCACAGAATGGTCCTCCTGTGGTCCCAAAAGCTATGCTTTTAGGACTAAAAACAATCACGTGGTGTTGAAAGCCAAAGGCGTGACTCAAAACTATGAAAATGCCCCGCATATAAACTTGGAATGAATCACACGCTTGGTCGACAGGAATAGTGACTTGGAGATTTCGAGCTCCTACAAAAAGATTGTTGGGGATAAAAAGGGCTTCCATCTGAGGAATGCCCCACTCGCTAAAAGATTCAGGGTAGTCTATGACAAGAGACTGCTTTTGCCTGACGGGACCACATTGCCCTTTGGCTACTGACTTATGCTACAAGCCGCAGTGTGTCATTAAAGCTTAAGATATAATGACTGCTGTAGAAGGTTTTGACCCCCGGTTGCAACTACCATTTTCGGCCTTAATCGCAGGGCCGTCTAATAGTGGTAAAACTTGTTTTGTAAAAGGTATTTTAGAGAATTCTGAACATGTGTTATCTCAAAAGCCTGATAATGTTGTGTGGTGTTATTCTTGTTATCAACCTCTGTATGATGAATTGTTGAAGACAATAAAAATCAAGTTTGTTGAAGGAATACCTGAATCCCTGTCTGATGATGATGAGGATTCTCCCTTCAAAAAAACTATCTGCTGGTTTTGGACTATATGCTATTTGCAGGTAGCAAACATCCCGAAATTGCCAGAGCGTTTACCCAATATACTCATCATAGAAACCTGTCCGTGCTTTACTTGGTGCAGAATGTGTTTCACCAAGGTAAAAATAGCCGCACCATCAGTTTGAACGCCAATTACATGGTTTTGTTCAAAAATCCTAGAGACAAACTACAAATTAACACTCAAGCTCAGCAGATGTACCCGGGAGGAAATCCTACTTTATGGAAAGCTACGAGGACGCTACCAAAGCGCCATTTTTTCATTTAATCGTGGATTTAAAAGCAAATACAGGTCTGTTCCCGTGGGAGTGGCCGGCTGCGTACATTCCTAAAAAGTAACCGCTATGTCTCTGCGTTTAAAAAGAAACCTGCCCCTCTTGAGAAGCCTAGTTGGGGCTACATCTAATGAACAGAAGGCCACCTTGGGTCACTGTTCTTCAGATCTCATATTATCCCTATGTGAGATTGCTTTGAATCTTCTCGAAGGATGCATTCCACTCACCCTGACCCAATTGAAAAAATTAAAGAGACAAAAGACCGCGATCAAACTCTTTGCCAATAAAAGGGTCAGACTTCAAAATAGAGCCTCTGATAACTCTATAGGCTTTGGAAAATTGGTTGTATAATTCGAACTCTGATTATTACGATATATATGTTCGGACGCATTACTTGGGAGAGTCAGGTAGAAGCCGCTGTGCTCCATGATGCACTCCGGTGTACACACGAATGATAATGTATTTTATCATGCATGTGGGTTTAAATTAACCCCCGATGCCTCCACCACATCCTGCTCTAATACCCAACTGTTGATCTTTTGGGGCCAGTTTTTCCAGCGGACCAACACCCATTTTTGACCCTTTTCTCTCTTTTGATCTAGAATCTCCTCCACGTGAAACACTTTGTCTTTACCCAACTGTACCTTCTGGAATTCCTTCTCATAAAAAGATCCCTCTATAAGTTCCCCGTCATAATCTTTTAATGTGTAGACCGGGGGTATGCGCGGCAGACATTCTGTAACCGTGAAAAGCTCATCACTGTATCCTGCTCATATTTTTTGTCAAAAACACCCCTCAACTTGGATATACGAACCAAGTCCCCCACAATGAATTTAACAAAAATAAATCTTACGGCGAAGGGGGAACAAACCATACAGATTTTTAAAGACTTGAAAAGAGTTTTCAGAAGAGACCTCGGAGGGTTTCATCCGTATACTCTTATGATAACTATTGTTTTCCCCAATTACTAAATCTTGAACTATATCGATATATCTATGCGTGTTGTGAGCTGTAAAATAGCGCCACATCCGCTCCTTCAGAGTTCTGTTAAAGTGTTCAACAACTGAAGCTTTCAAATCCGAGCCTGAAACAAAATGTACTATATTGTGCTTCTTCATGAGTTTGTGAAAAGTATTATTAAAAAATTATTTTCCGCCATCAGTCTGCACTTACTTGGGGGCTCCTCCTTCCTTCAAGATAGAGTCAAAGGCCCGGGTCACCTCTGCCCCACTCTCTTATTTTTTAAGACCCTGACAAAAGCTATTTTAGAGAAAATATCTATAACCGTTAGCATGTAGCGATTTCCATCATTTTTATCTGCGAGGGCCTGCATGTCACATAGATCAGCCTGAAATTGGGACAATGGTTGGGTAGAAAATGATTATATATCTTATTTCTTGGAAATTGTTTTCTTACGGGTTTATGTAGAGTGTGCGCATCCTGCTCTGCTAACCACTCATTCACTTTAGCATCGCTTAACCGGCTACCTGTTTCTTCGGCTAAAGCTCTCTGTAAACGTTCCATACCCCTATAAGACCCGGGGTTAGAGGGGGTATAATAAATGTTTTTCAACATTTGCTCTGTCATCCTTCTTGCCTCTCTGAGGTACAATAACGTTAATGAGCCACTTTCAAATAACGACAACATTTCATTTTTGGGATTTTTATTTTCAAGAAAACATTATGTATTACGTATACAGACAATTCAGAATTCGTTGCAGGATACATGTCCCAGTTTTCTCAATGATCACATCATGCAAAACCTTGTATATTTGGTTTAGATTAACAGGTCTGTGTCGCTGAATTTTTACAACACACACATCCGCTATAAAAGTATATAAACAACAAATATGATACATGTTACAATTAAAGGGTGTTTCAAACAAATAAAGTAAAATCTAAAAAGGTTGTTTCTAGTTCTTCAGAATCACCACCAAGCCGGGATACCATTTGTGTCCATTGTAGACACTCGCCCGCATGTCGTACATGATTCATGATTTGTTCCATTTTCAGCACACGCTCTACATTAGTCCCTGAATTGTGGGTTGTGTAGAACGATACATTGTTCACTTTATTTTCAATCATTTGATGCATAACATTTGTAAGATCTCTCAAAAGAAAAAATGTATTTATTCTCTCTAACATCGTATACACATAGTTACCCATTGCTTTACATCTAAATAACAAAAATATCACTCGGCCTCTTGGGGTTTATTGAGACAGAAAGTCATCACATCAGCCACCGCAGCCTCCCTGTATTTGTTATCGTCCACCAGGGTGTGTCGGATTTCTTTGAGTTTCTCGTGAATGTAGATCTCCTCCTTCAGTTCATGTAGGAATACCTCGTTTACCCCGTAAACTCTGGGGATAGACTGCACAAGGCCCATAGAGTCCAGGGCTCTGACCAGCGATGGTATAAACCTGCAGGACCAAAGTCTTTTCACCAGCGCCTCAAAATGGTTGAAAAAGTAGTATCTTGGGGGGTCGTATAGGCATGGATGCCTGCGCTGGCTGGGGTGATTGATCTCACAACCGATGCATTTTTCTTGTATATATTCTCCAATCACCACGTCTAAAAGCGTGGCTACAGAGGCCTTGATGGTGTCCACCCCATCAAACACGTCCTCAGGCTGTGTACATGTAGGGGGTGTCGCGGGTCTTGCCAGGGGGGAGTAGAATGTTGGGCTGCGAGGCATACAATCCTTAGGGTCGGGCCCCCATGACGTTTCGGAGTCCTGGTATGCGGTAGGAATATCCATGGTTAATGCGTAAGTGAAGAACTGTAGGTTTTAAGGACCCTCCTTTTATTGTTGAACCAGCCCTCGGGGTATCTGGGCGTGGTTAACGCAGCCGCATACTTAGTTTTCTTCGTGGGGTGACCCTTCTGACGATGCACCTTCTTGGGGCTCCTTTGAATTATAATCCTCAGGATTGGTATATATTATGCACTTCTTTAGCCGAACAGTGCTCTGTCGCTGTTGGCTCTGTACAAACAGAGCGTCCAACAACTCCAACATTTTCAATTCCATTAAATCCCAACTTTGAAAAGGAATAAGCGTGCGCAACCGAAAATCACCGACCAAGCCTCCATCACGAATGTTTTGGTTGCGGATTTCCTCGGTGCTGATATAGAACTCCACGCAGCCACATGGAAGTCCATTCTTTCTCTGTATTTTCACCCTGTGAAATACTCTTCCTGAGGAGTCAGGGGTACCTTCCCAACGGGTCTCGTAGCCTGTGAACAAGCTATACCCCTTGGTGATACGTCTCAGTTCGGGACACAAAACCTGGCGAAAAACTGTCCAGTCTTCAACCCCATAGTCCACTCCTAATGTCTGGTCGGTATATTCTTCTCCTTCGGCTACCGTATAGAGGTTCAATCAAACAGATTGCTTTGGCCTGTATTGCTGTCCATTAGACATCAGCACTTCATCTTTCAGCGCAGTTGCGGGCGGTATCTGGGTTCTATACACACTTAGAAACCACTTTTTTGGAGCATCGTATATTGCGGCAGTATACTTTGCCCTTTCTCTATGTTTCAGCCGCGGTCCTGCTTCCGTTGTTACAGTCATCACAGCTTTGCCACTGATCGCAAAATCCATGTTTTATAACCTGTTAAGTCTACCCCCTACTTTTTCGAACATTCTGTTAAAAATCGTGCAACATTTCAGCGCCCTGCTACTCATGCCAGGAATATAGTATATGCATATGATTAGTATGTGTGGATAGAAAACACTCAGACGTTTCTAAAACTGGTTAAATCACGGCTGTGACTATAACAGAACGTGCGTTTCATCGAAAAGCGCAGGAAAATCTGATCACTGAAAACTGGAAAATATATCAATGTGCCACTTGAATGTGTTGTTGAACAGAAACCAAATTACCTGGAGCCGAGGTTGCAATACCTACAGCTTCCACACGATGTCAACAGTCTTGTCATTTGCCTAGGATGTTTTTTCTTGGTCAAACGGACAAGAGACAGCCCATTTCTTCCGGTCTCCGACCGGATATTTTGGTTGAGATTTATCCGGACATTATTTCAAGGCGTACAGCTATAGAATATACATCGCCTAGTGATCAATTTGATCGATTATTAACGTTTACTAATACCTAAAGTTGCATTACAAAAGTATTTCGAAGTCTTTTGTGAAAGTTTATCATCTACTTTTTTAATTTGAAAAAATGACGATGCGTTATAAAACAGTGTTTTTTTCCTTGATCACACAGTCTTCATAGATCGATATCTAGGCTATATATGGACCGATTTAATCGAAAAAAAGACCCAATAGTGATGTTTATGGGACATCTAGGAGTGCCAACAAAGAAGATGGTCAGAGGTAATGAATGTTTTATATTTTATTTCTGCATTTTGTGTAGCGCCGACTATGCTAATTATTTTGTTTACGTCCCCTGCGGGTCTTTAGGGGTGTCGCATGCTATCAGATAATAGCTTCTCATGCTTTCGCCGAAAAGCATTTTAAAAATCTGACTTGTTGGCTGGATTCACAACGAGTGTAGCTTTAATTCAAAGTACCCCGAATGTGTGTTTTAATGAACGTTTGAGTTTTAACGAGTGCTATTAGCATTTAGCGTAGCGCATTTGCATTTCCAGATGTCTAACGCATGCGTCCGGGGTCGACTCAAGAGGTTAAAAATCGTGTTTACTGTTCTGGGATCTCACGCCTTGTTCTGGACATTTATAATGCGTATGCCATAGCCAATACCCCAGGACATTCCTGCTTCATCAATAACAACCCTAAGGGCAATAAAACTGGGGGGTGGGGGCCATATACGTTCAGGGGTATTCGCCATTGAAGCGACTCTTAGGGCCATCAGATCATTTCGTCCGCAGACCAGCTCTTCCAACGCATATCCGGGTAGACTTGAAGCACTCAGGGCCTGTTCAATTTGACACAGCGGGAGTCTTATTTTAAGCCATTCTCTCATCCTTAGCGCTGGAGAAAAACTCCCGGGTTCAGCCCGATAAAGGGGTTTGGGGCCGCTGTCTGTGAATATCTTAACCGTAGATTCCTCAGGTTGGAATATGTAAGACATATGTCCCTCACTTGTACCCAAAACTCCTTTAAAACATTCTGGAGCCTCACGCAAAACATCCTCCAGGCTTTTGTCATTGGGTTCATGACTTGAGCTGCAGAGCACCCCGAGAATTGGCCTAGGAGACATATTTTTTATGTTTAATATTCTGGCCTTTATTTTAAAAATCGCAGGCCTTGTTCCGGACATTTATAATGCGTATGCCACAGCCAATACCCCGGACATTCCTGCTTCATCAGATAACAACCATAAGGGCAATAAAACTGGGGGTGGGGCCATACACGTTCAAAAGTTCAAACACTGAACCCCCCCAGTTCAACCAGGCCCCTAGACATCAATCAGCATGACTACTTCAAAGGATGCAATATAGATATAAAATAACACACACCCTCTAACAAGTGACCACAGGACCAGGATGGCCTGGCAGGAGGCCCATATTTGGACATGTACACGTCATCATGGACACATAAATCAATAACTTTGACCCGTGCCGTCTACTTTATTCTCTCTTGCTACCCTAATATTCTCTCAGTTCATCACAATTGTGTGAGACACAACGGTGTCTCCTAACCAGCCTTGGGCCCCCAGTTGGCCTGAAGGTTATCTTAAGAGCGGGTGAGGTGCGGGTGAGGTGGCAATGACGGGACTGGCTTCCTCTCTCACATCAAAACATACCTGCAGACGAGACACAGATGGATAGAGAGAGAGCATGATTAAGCCTTGATTTTTTTATTCTAACACGGTCAGTCATCTTAATCAGTGAAATGCAAAACTGACCTTGGATCATTAACTCTGGGACTAATACATCTCTGTCTGTATTTCAATGTAAAGAATCTCTTGAATAATACTTCCTGTTGACCCGACCAAGTGACATCTCACCTATGATCATGCTCTGCCCTCTGTGTCAGCCAGTTCAGATGCGGGAGGCCTTCACCAAAACAGCTGATATACCCTAGAGGATTTAGGGAGAAGGGGGAGAGGGATGAAGTGAAGAAGAGAGACTTATTGTGTGTGTGTGTGTGGTTTCACCTGTTGTCCACACTAAGTGGCTACAGAGTACTTTATGCTGAAAAACAGACACACGAGGACAAACAATAGAAGACCATGTCAAAAGATTCTGTATGTGACGCAGACACCTATCAGAGTGTACCTGAAACATTTAGATATAGAGGGCTATGTGTCTCACCACTTGGTTAGTGCAAGGCCAAACCCCCAGGGAAATCATGACTTGGCAGCAACAGATAGTCCAGTGAAAATGGCAGTGTTTATGTGGTGTAAATCTGAAAATTAGCAGCTGACATCTGAAGTTTTTTAAAATGAATGCATGTGAGACAGGTTCCATGTACAACAAGACAGGCAGAGATGGAGAAAAAGGACACGGAACAGTTTAATTACCTCTGGTTATGGACACTTTTGCCAGAAAAGCTTTCACAGCCTTGTTCCTTGGGCAGTGAACATATGACAGTATCAGATACAGCTCGCTCTCTGAAAGTAAAGGAAATAGCTCATTTTTTTAATAGATATGAAAACAACTGTTCAGTCGAAAGCAGCAGATGTCATTTCTAGGATACGTCACTACAGCCCAGTGCTGCTTACCTGAGATGCCATCATCACTACAGCCCAGTGCTGCTTACCTGAGATGCCATCATCACTACAGCCCAGTGCTGCTTACCTGAGATGCCATCATCACTACAGCCCAGTGCTGCTTACCTGAGATGCCATCATCACTACAGCCCAGTGCTGCTTACCTGAGATGCCATCATCACTACAGCCCAGTGCTGCTTACCTGAGATGCATCATCATCTGCTTACCTGAGATCACTACAGCCCAGTGCTGCTTACCTGAGATGCCATCATCACTACAGCCCAGTGCTGCTTACCTGAGATGCCATCATCACTACAGCCCAGTGCTGCTTACCTGAGATGCCATCATCACTACAGCCCAGTGCTGCTTACCTGAGATGCCACCTTCGTAGGTGTCCGTTTTGACTTCCTTTGTGTCGGAAAAAAGTTGCTTTCAGATCAATTATTTTTGACTGAAAATAAAAAAGGTTTTGCTCTCGACAAAAAGACACAAATACCTCCATAGCAAATAACAATTTGCCTGTGAATAACCACACCTTCATACAAACGTGCTACTGTATGCAGAATTCTTGACGCAGAACCAAATTCTTGACCCGCTGCCATATCCTGCCAGCATGACCACAAGCGAGCCATTCAAGAGCTGAATGATGACGTGTGGAAGAGGGAAAGGAATGAGATGGGAACAGTAATTTGTTGCAAGTTGGAGAGGAGGGCTAATAGCTGAACAACAATTCAACCTTTACTAAAGAATAGTCTTAATAGACGAGCTAGGTGTGAACCCCCCTATTGCAGACCAGATTTGCCCTAACGACCAAGGGGTAGCTTGCTACTCAATGTGATAAAGTCATGACTTTTCAAATAAGTTACCTTACACGTTATATTGGCTAACAATTTGTTAGCTACGCTGTCCTTATGAACCACATAGCATATCATGACAGCAGTATGTACCGGTATGTTAGTTAGCTACCTACGGTTAGTAGTTCTACATCAAACTTGCCAGTTTATTAACTATAGGCTATCTAACTACCCAACATTTATTGACTTGTTTATTCTCGTCATTCTTAGCTTAGCTAAATGGTGTAGTCGTTGTGCTTTCTCAATGGACATTCGGGTGCTTTCGTATTCTACCAAAAAAAATAGAATATAAACAAATATATATGTAGAAAAACCCTTGAATGAGAAGGAGTTCTAAAACTTTTGAACGGTAATGTATATATACAGTTGATGTCGGAAGTTTACATACTATAGTTTTAGTCAGTTAGGACATCTACTTTGTGCACGGCACAAGAAATGTCTCCAACAATTGTTTACAGACAGATGATTTCACTTATAATTCACTGTATCACAATTCCAGTGGGTCAGAAGTTTACATACACTAAGTTGACTGTGCCTTTAAACAGCTTGGAAAATTCCAGAAAATGATGTCATGGCTTTAGAAGCTTCTGATAGGCTAATTGACATCATTTGAGTCAATTGGAGGTGTATCTGAGCATGTATTTCAAGGCCTACCTTCAAACAGTGCTTTTTTGCTTGACATCATGGGAAATCAAACTATATATTTTTTTGTAGACCTCCACAAGTCTGGTTCATCTTTGGGAGCAATTTCCAAACAACTGAAGGTACCACATTCATCTGTACAAACAATAGTACGCAAGTATTAACACCATGGGACCAAGCAGCCATCATACCGCTCAGGAAGGAGACGCGTTCTGTCTCCTAGAGATGAACGTACTTTGGTGCGAAAAGTGCAAATCAATCCCAGAACAACACAGCAAAGGACCTTGTGAAGATGCTGGAGGAAACGGGTACAAAAGTATCTATATCCACAGAGTCCTGTATTGACATAACCTGAAAGGCCGCCCAGCAAGGAAGAAGCCACTGCTCCAAAACCGCCATAAAAAAGCCAGACTAAGGTTTGCAACTGCACATGGAGAAATGTCCTCTGGTCTGATAAAAAAAAAATAGAACTGTTTGACCATAATGACCATTGTTATGTTTGGAGGAAAAAGGGGGAGGCTTAATTGCCAAAGAACACCATCCCAACCGTGAAGCACGGGGGTGGCAGCATCATGTTGTGGAGATGCTTTGCTGCAGGAGGGACTGGTGCACTTCACAAAATAGATGGCAGCATGAGGGAGGAAGATTATGTGGATATATTGAAGCAACATCTCAAGACATCAATCAGGAAGTTAAAGCTTGGTCGCAAATGGGTCTTCCAAATGGACAATGATCCCGAGCATACTTCCAAAGTTGTGGCAAAATGGCTGAAGGACAACAAAGTCAAGGTATTGGAGTGGCCATCACAAAGCCCTGACCTCAATCATATAGAACATTTTTGGGCAGAACTGAAAAGGTGTGTGCGAGCAAGGAGGCCTACCAAACTGACTCGGTTACACCAGCTCTGTGGGAAGCTTGTGGAAGGCTACCCGAAATGTTTGCCCCAAGTTAAACAATGTAAAGGCAATGCCACCAAATACTAATTGAGTGTATGTAAACTCCTGACACACTGGGAATGGGATGAAATAAATAAAAGCTGAAATAAATAATTCTACTATTATTCTGACATTTCGCATTCTTACAATAAAGTGGTGATCCTAACTGACCTAAAACAGGGAATTTTTACAAGGAACTGTAAAAAGCTGAGTTTAAATGTATTTGGCTAAGGTGTATGTAAACTTCCGACTTCAACTGTATATATATATATATATATGTGTATATGCGTTTATGTATGTGTATGTATGTATAAGTACTGTATGTATGTTACATACACATACAGTACATACATGCATACACATATAAATGCATACATATACACCTACAAAATATACACTTACATATATATAAATACATATACATACATATGTACATATCTTTAAAAATATATTTCCTTTATTACCCTCCAACCCTACCACCCCTCCCCAAATTGGAGCAAACGAGTCTCATTGTTACTACAGATTATAGATTGAAAATATTTTTGTTGTTGTTGCTAAAAGTATTGTTATATTATTGATTGATTGAGTATGACTTTTCATATCACCCAGTAGTGCTATCTGCAGTGTTCGCTCAGGTAAATATTGCGATTGTTCAGCCATTCCTGGACCTGTGACCAAAAACCTGCAACGTGTGGACAGTACCAAAACAAATGATCTAAGGATTCTGTCGGGGAACACATTGTTTGGGATTTTTCCGCCACAAACATCTACCTGTTTGAATCATATTGGTTTTTGCTGTAAGGCCTCTTTCGATAAATACATTTTTATACCAGAAGAACCAGTGGTTCTTGGGAACGTGAGTTTGTACCCCTGAGGTAGAGGTAGAGAATCCAACAAGGTCTCACAGTCGCACATCAGAATTAGACGTTCATCCATGTTTCTGAAACGTACAATTTTTAAGTTGTTCCAATTGTCAATTTTAGAAGTGTTCGGGGTTAAGTTTCCAGTAGGCATTAACTCCAAATTCTTAAATTAAGAGTGAAGGTTTGGGATAGGATGAAAATGAAAACAAAACAACTTTCTATCACCGGATTTGAACTTGCAACCTTTGGAATAAGATGCCCATCCACCATCCCCTTCCACATCTCACATCTCACAACGTCCTCAGACATGGATGGGCGTTGAATATTGACTTGCATCATGGGGGACCTGGCTGAGAGAATCTTCTAGGTGAAATGTGTGTGGGTGGTTGAACAGAGACATACTGTAGCTTCCATCGAATGAGATCCAGGAGTCAACCAGTCAAACCTATTGACCTAACAGATTTCCCTTGATATACTGTACTCTATGAAATATGTTTATTTTTTATTTTTTAGATGTATGTCAGACTAAGTCAGACTGGGCTGATTGGAAAACACGTTTTTAAAAATATTTTTGCGTTGCACCATTATTCCACAGTTCACATTGGTGTCAACAAATTTGGTGGAACAGTTTATACCAAAATAAATATACTCAAAGAAGCTCAACTGTAGAAAGTTCACCGTGTCCTTCAAAACCAGTGCTTGCTGGTGAGGCTTTGATGTGATCAAATCCTAATGTATTGAGCAGCATACTAAAATATTGTATTACTAATTGCTCCGAAGAGAGCCCGTCATTAGATAAGAATATGTCATGTCTTATCAAGATGTGGGCGGATTTGATCTGCCGCTGTGTAATCGAGCAGGAGACTGCAGAGTATCTCTCTCTCTCTCTCTCTCTCTCTCTATATATATATATATAGAAAATATTAAGAACACCTTCTCTTTCCATAACGTAGACTGACTATGTAATTCCAGGTGAAAACTATGATCCCTTATTGATCCACTTCAATCGGTGTAGAAAAGGCGAGGAGACAAAAAAGAAGGATCTTTAAGCCTTGAGACAATTGGGACATGGATTGTGTAGGTGCGCCATTTAGAGGGTGGATGGGCAAGACAAAAGATTGAAGTGCATTTGAAAGGGCCATGATAGTAGGTGCCAGGTGCACCGGTTTATGTCAAGAACTGTAATGCTGCTGGGATTTTCACGCTCAACAGTTTCCCGTGTGTATCAAGAATGGCCCACCACCCTGTGGAATGCATTCGACACCTTGTAGAGTCCATGCCCTGACGAATCGAGGCTGTTCTGGGAGCTAAAGGGGGTCCTAATGTTTTGTACACTCTGTGTATATCTCCTTCTCTATATATATACCTATTTTTCTCCTTATCCTTATCTCTCTCTCCCCCCTCTCTCTCTTTCTTCCAGGCGTCGGAGCTGGGCATGCTTTCCGTCTACTACACCTACATCTTCACCTCGCTGGTAAGGAGATGGAGCCTGCTGCTGCTACTCGCTAATGGAAATTGATGATGTTGGTAACACTTTGCACTAATGGTCCTGTAGAGATGATTCATATCGGCCTGATTGATGACTCATTAATGTCCTGCTGGAGCCCATGTTTTCCTCTCACCCAGTTGCTCGGATCCCCATGTCTTTTTGTGCCACTGGGTGCTAGGGGGCAAGAGAGGGGGGGGGGATCGTTGTGGAGAGTGATGACCCACGCCCTCCATTTCCTAAAGAGAGAGAGCGATTGCTCAACAAAGCATCATACAGCACCATCCCCACAGGAAGAAGAGAGCACTCGTTCTTTATGTAATTTTCTTTCAACGTTCAGTTAATCACCACTTTCCGAGCCTCGTCCCCAACGTCGCAGTATTCCCTCGAAATGACACACACACACACACGCACTGCTCGGCTAATTCTCCTCAACTAATGTCCGCTTTTGATTATGCCTATTTTCAACATGTAAAGAATACTGTTCGCTATACTTCCAACTTATCAGGGCAGGAAGTCAGATCACTTTATACTGCTCCGAAACAGAGGAGTGTATTGTGGAGGGTCTTTCTTCGGCAGGTAGAGGGAGTAATTACACATTCCGTTCATGTTGAGGGTGGGGAGAATGGGTGAGTCCAGGAAGTCCCTCCCTATTTCAGTCAGTTTTCTTCCAGTTGGTTCCTAATAAACACGACCCTGGTGTGTAACATAGGTGTCAGTGCACCGTGCCTGTGATGGCAGGCAGAATGCCTGTGGGGCACTGTAAGAAATTAAATCCCATGTCCCCGATAGTGCAGCAGCCCAATTTGTGTTTCAGCTGGGGGAGTAGACATTTGTCATTTGTCACTAGCTGTCAGATGTCGTGATAGGACAATTTTGTGATCAGCCGCTCCAGAGGATGAGCGATAGTCACTCTTCACATCCTCTGTGTTATAACCCTCTATATGCAGTATCGTCTGTCTCTCTTTCTTTCTCTCTGTCTGTCTCTGTCTGTCTGTCTGTCTGTCTGTCTCTCTCTCTGTCTCTGTCTGTCTCTCACTCTCTCTCTCGCTCTGTCTGTCTGTCTGTCTGTCTGTCTGTCTGTCTGTCTGTCTCTCTGTCTCTCTGTCTCTCTGTCTCTCTGTCTCTCTGTCTCTGTGTCTCTCTGTCTCTCTGTCTCTCTGTCTCTCTGTCTCTCTGTCTCTCTCTGTCTCTCTCTGTCTCTCTCTCTGTCTCTGTCTGTCTCTGTCTCTCTCTCTGTCTGTCTCTGTCTGTCTCTGTCTCTCTCTCTGTCTGTCTCTGTCTGTCTCTCACTCTCTCTCTGTCTGTCTGTCTGTCTCTCTCTCTCTCTCTCTCTCTCTCTCTCTCTCTCTCTCTCTGTCTGTCACTCTCTCTCTCTCGCATCCCTGACTGTCACCTCCACCTGCATTGATCTGTCTGGGAAGCTGGAATGTATTTAAATTGGAATGTGTGCTAGGTAATCCAGAGATTTTAACAGATACAGTGGGCCTCGTTTGGATGCAACACATTTGTAAGTGTAATTACTGAAGCTGTGAATAGTTTTTCATTAATTGACCACGGTATTCAAAAAGTAACATTATATCGTAGGTATGATCAAATCCTGGAATGCCGTCATCCAAATTTTTACTTGAACTTGATCGTAATCCACACTTTAGATGTATCTGTTGCACTAACAATTAGACTACGTGTATTCCTAATTGAAAAGTAATAGAGTACTGAAAATAGCACAATGAGCAATCTCTGTCTGAATAATCTGCTACATACAGTACCAGTCAAAAGTTTGGACACACCTACTCAATCAATGTTTTTTCTTTCTTTTTACTATTTTCTACATTGTAGAATAATTGTGAAGACATCATAACTATGAAATAACACATGTGGAATCATGTAGTAACCCAAAAAATGTTAAACAAATCCAAATATATTTTATATTTGAGATTGCTGAAAGTAGCCACCCCTTTACCTTGATGACAGCTTTGCACACTCTTGGCATTCTCTCAACCAGCTTCAGGGGTAGTTACCTGGAATACATTTCAATTAACAGGTGTGCCTTGTTAAAAGTACATTTGTGGAATTTCTTTCCTTCTTAATGTCTTTGAGCCAATCAGTTGTGTTGTGCCAAGGTGGGAGTGGTATACAGAAGATAGCCCTATTTGGTAAAAGACCAAGTCCATATTATGGAAAGAACAGCTCAAATAAGCAAAGAGAGATGACAGTGCATCATTATTTTAAGACATAAAGGTCAGTCAATCCGGAAAATGTCAAGAACTTTGAAAGTTTCTTCAGGTGCAGTCGCAAAAACCATCAAGCGTTATGATGAAACAGGCTCTCATGAGGACCACCACAGGAATGGAAGACCCAGAGTTACCTCTGCTGCAGAGGATAAGTTCATTAGAGTTACCAGGCTCAGAAATTACAGAGGAGACTGCGTGAATTAGGCCTTCATGGTCAAATTGCTGCAAAGAAACCCCTACTAAAGGACACCAATAAGAATAAGAGACTTGCTTGGGCCAAGAAACATGAGCATTGGACCTTAGACTGGTGTAAATTTGTCCTTTGGTCTGATGAGTCAAAATTTGAGATTGTTGTTTCCAACCGCTGTGTCTTTGTGAGACACAGAATAGGTGAACAGATGATCTCAGCATGTGTGGTTCCCACCGTGAAGCATGGAGGTGGAGGTGTGATGGTGTAGGGGTGCTTTTCTGGTGACTCTGTAAGTGATGTATTTATAATTCAAGGCACACTTAACCAGCATGGCTACCACAGCATTCTGCAGCGATACGCCATCCCATCTGGTTTGCGCTTAGTGGGACTATCATGTGTTTTTTAACAGGACTATGACCCAATACACCTCCAGGCAGTGTAAGGGCTTTTTGACCAATAAGAAAAGTATTGGAGCGCTGCATCAGATGAGCTGCCCTCCACAATCCCTTGACCTCAACCCAATTGAGATGGTTTGGGATGAGTTGGACCACAGAGTGATGTGGGATCTTGTTCTAGACTATTGGAAAAGCATTCCAGGTGAAGCTGGTTGAGAGAATGCATGTGCAAAGGGTGGCTTATTTTAACAATCTAAACTATGAAACATATTTTGATTTGTTTAACACTTTTTGGGGTTACTACATGATTCCATATGTGTTATTTCACAGTTTGGATGTTTTCACTAGCAATAAATAGAAACCCTTAAATGAGTAGGTGTGTCCAAACTTTTGACTGGTACTGTACATACAGTGCATTCGGAAAGCACTCTTTTTCCACATTTTGTTCTTTTTTGTTTAATTGAACCTTTATTTAACTAGGCAAGTCAGTTAAGAACAAATTATTATTTACAATGACAGCCTACACCAGACAAACGACACTGGGCCAATTGTGCGCTGCCCTATGGGACTCCCAATCACGGCCGGTTGTGATACAGCCTGGATTCGAACCAGGGTGTCTGTAGTGATGCCTCGAGCACTGAGATGCAGTGACTTAGACCTCTGCACCACTCGGGAGCCCAATTTGAATCTAAAATGTATTAAATATTTTTTTTTCCATTGACAATCGACACACTATATTCATAATGACAAAGCAAAAACAGGTATTTAGAAATGTTTGCTAATTAAAAAAATATGACATTTACATAAGTATACAGACCATTTACTCAGTACTTTGTTGAAGCACCTTTGGCAGCGATAATAGCCTTAAGTCTTCTTGGGTATGACACTACATGCTTGGCACACCTGTATAAAAGACCAAGTCCATATTATGGAAAGAACAGCTCAAATAAGAAACGACAGTTCATCATTACTTTAAGACGTGAAAGTCAGTCAATCTGGAAAATGTCAAGAACTTTTAAAGTTTCCTCAAGTGCAGTCGCAAAAACCATCAAACGCTATGATGAAACTGACTCTATACATATGCATATATGAATCAGCTCCTTACAGAAGTGGAGTTACAGTTAAATGGAGTTCAGTTGGCTAGTTTTAATGGTAAGTGAACAGAGAACAGCTGTACTTGTCTCTAATTGCCCAATGTGGTTTCCCGGCATGAAATGCCATCCATGGGAGCTATAGAGGGATGGTTGCTCTGTGATTTGTACTTGCAATAACTCCGAGATCATCTCGTTAAGCCTCGCGGCGGTCGCTGACGGTTAACCCGGGAAGTGACTCTTTGTAATTGTCTGATTCGTCTCCAAGCACAACGCTGAGACGTAGAGATACGGTTTTCAGGAGAGAGATACAGATTAGGTTTAATGTACATGCACAGTACTCACGTCCATTGCCAATATGTGACCTCAGATTGTGACTCATTTGATTTGTCCCGTTAGAATGTGTTTTTGTTGACATTGCGCATCGAAATGCCAATGTGAGGTGACGGGGAATCATCAGCCAACACATTGTACAATTAAAAAATGTTCATTCATCTCGGTTTTAATATTAAGAGCTACCATGCAGAACATGAATCAACCATTTATAGTTCTAGCAATGATCGTTTTCATTCACTTCAACTCATTCGCATTCATAATCTTAAGGAGGATCATGCCGAATGTTTATCTATGTAACACAGTAGGCGTGTAACCTTCCCACGAGGCTGTGTGTAGAGTACCAGAATATGAGACATAATACCCATAAAACCTAGCAGTCAAACAGGAATATGGTTCCAATTGTTTTTCCATATTTCATTTTTCCAATAGGGGATTCAAAAAACAAACACTTAAAATAAGGGCCATGTTTTGTGTAGGCTTACCCTGGATTGACGTTTTGATAACCGTGTAAATCTCTCTAGGACAAGTTGACTTTTATCAATATACCTGCCTGCATTTACAATACAAAAATGAAATGCTAATTAGCTGCTAATGTGTCTATCATAAAGAACTACAAATACCATCATGATCTGGATGAGACTGTTGAATCGAGGCAAAGGTTAAAAAAATCACTGGATTAACTATATATACAGTACCAGTCAAAGGTTTGGACACATCTACTCATTCCAGGGTTTTTCTCTATTTGTACTATTTTCTACATTGAAGAATAATAGTGAAGACATCGAAACTATGAAATAACACATATGGAATCATCATTTGAAATTCTTCAAAGTAGCCACCCTTTGCCTCGATGACAGCTTGCACACTCTTGGCATTCTCAAAACAAGCTTCTTGAGGTAGTCCCCTGGAATGCATTTAAATTAAACAGGTGTGCCTTGTTAAAAGTTATTTTGTGGAATTTCTTTCCTTCATAAGGCGTCTGAGCCAATCAGTTGTGTTGTGATAAGATAGGGCAGGTACACAGAAGAAAGCCCTATTTGGTAAAATACCAAGTCCGTATTATGGCAAGAACAGCTGAAATAAGCAAAGAGAAACGACAATTACTTTTAGACATGAAGGTTAGTCAATCTGGAAAGTTTCTTAAAGTGCAGTCGCAAAAACCATCAAGTGCTATGATGAAACTGTCTCTCATGAGGACCATAACAGGAAAGGAAGACCCAGAGTTACCTCTGCTTCATTAGAGTTAACTGCACCTCAGACACATTTCAACAACTGTTCAGAGGAGATTGCGTGAATCAGGCCTTCATGGTCCAAGAAACATGTACTAAAGGACACCAATAAGGAGAATAGACTTGCTTGGACCAAGAAACATGAGCAATGGACATTAGACCGGTCCAAATTTGACATATTTTTGTTCAACCGTCTTTGTGAGACGCAGAGTTGGTGAATGGATGATCTTCGCATGTGTGGTTTCCACCGTGAAGCATGGAGGAGGAGGTGTGATGGTGCGGGGTGCTTTGCTGGTGACACTGTCTGTGATTTATTTAGAATTCAAGGCACACTTAACCAGCATGGCTACCACAGCATTCTTCAGTGATACCATCTGGTTTGCGCTCAGTGGGATTATAATTCGTTTTTAACAGGACAACGACCCAAAACACACCCTTACAGGCTGTATACGGGCTATTTGACCAAGAAGTAGAGTGATGGAGTGCTACACAGATGACCTGGCCTCCACAATCACCTGACCTCAACCCAATTGAGGTTTGGGATGAGTCGGACCGCAGAGTGAAGGAAAAGCAGCCAACAAGTGCTCAGCAAATATGGGAACTCCTTTAAGACGGTTGGAAAAGCATTTCTCATGAAGCCGTTTGAGGGAATGCCAAGAGTGTGCAAAGCTCTCGTCAAGGCAAAGTGTGGCTACTTTGAAGAAACTCAAATCTAAAATATATTTTGATTGTTGAACACTTTTTTGGTTACGACATGATTCATAGTTTCATAGTTTTGATGTCTTCACTATTATTCTACAATGTAGAAAATAGTACAAAATAAAGAAAAACCCTAGGGTAGGTGTGTTCAAACTTTTGACTGGTGCTGTATATATATATATTTTTTTTTAATCTAATGTTGTAATGAATAAATTGGCAACATTTCTTTAAATGGACAATTTTGTGAACTGTCTTGGACAAGTTTTAAATTGACACAATACCTGTTAGCAAAGGTGTCAGCTAGAGGTGACATGTCGGATCTTGCAGGAATTTTTCGTTTTTCATTGTCTGCTTTGATGCTAATTAGCATTTTAGAATCTGAGAGTAAATAGAGCCGAATATATTGATAAAACTCACCTTGTCTGAGAGAAATGTACATGTTTATCAAAACATCACGCCAGGGTAAGCCTACACAAAACACAGCCTTTTATTTTAAGTGTTTCTAAAATCCCCTATGGGAAACGTGAATGGTGGAAAAACGATTGGAACCATTTTGTGGGTGTTATAACACCTACACTGTGCTATTCCCATCAGGTATCATCCTGGCTCCCACTGCTTTACCCAGCTTGCTCCTCTCCTCCTCTGACATTCCCATACATCTGCAGCCGGAGAGCTATTCCTCTGCATTGGTGATTTTTGCAAGTAAATCTTGGTGGGGCAAAAAATAAAAAGAAGAAAGTGGGATGCATGCCAGCAAACCCTCTACACAACTTAACACTAAACAATACATGAATTGCGCTATAACGTTGACAAATGGTGCCAACAGACTGTTACGGCCTACATAAAGCTGTCACAATAGCAGAGTCCCAACTGCAGTCCCAACACCTGACCACTGCTACACCTGGCTATCAGTGGAGCCTTGTCTGGCAGTGAAACAGTTCATTCAGCCTCATTTCCTGCCTTTAAAAAAATCATAGCTGATATGGCTAACTTGCTTAAACAACTGTGATTTCTACTGACAATTGAGATGTACAAACTATGGCATAAGGGGACGACAAGCAGATAAGACGCAATCTGTAATTTCGATTAAGACAATGAGTGAGCTAGAATGGACATAGTCGGTTTTGAGGGTGCCTATCACGGATTGTAGCATCTCCACAGTCAGTGTTTCCGTGGAGCCGGCATTAGCTGCATCCGGTGGCGGGGGTGAATCAGGAAAGGCCGCAGGCTTGCTGCGGCCTGTTCTTGCAGACTCCGTTTCTGGCCGGGTAGACGACATTACAAACTTACATTTCTCAAACTTGATCTGAATAGTTTATGGGTCTCTTCAGATGCCTGGCCAAACAGAAATATATACCATTTTGCAAAGTTAAATATATAAATTTGGTCACTAACTCAGGAGCAATAGGGAAACGTGTTCTACATCCTTGGCTTCCAACAGCGCCCCCGGATGGAAGTAGTCAACTAGAACTATTTTTTTCAGCACTTTTGACATGTACAGCGACAGAATTCATAACATGGGCCGTTCCTACAGTGCTCTCCCTGTACACCTGTACAAGTCAGAACCGTAGGATAAAAAGGGGGAAACTAAGCAGACATTGAAAGCTCTTACAACATTAGATGATTACATTTCTCTAACACAGGTTATAGGCTACATGTGCACCACCAAGTCAGAACAGTAGGCAAAATGAAGATGGGAGAATATACCAAACTATTAGGGTGAGGCACATGGGATATTAACAGCTAACTACTTACACTTAGTATTACTTTCTTAGATACAGTATACATATCTCCCTGGCATATTACATAATTTATGCAGCAGCATACAAGACATTTTGTGCTCACTTGAACAGGTAGGTGGCACTGCGGTCCTTTGTGGGCGAATTTTGTCATCAAACTTTGTCATCAAAGTCTGGCATTCTCTGGATTTATGGTGCTTTCAAGAAACTGGGGACTCTGAAAAAACTAGGTCGAATCATGATGACGTCAGTGTTCTTCAGGTCGTAGCTCTAGAAAGTGGCCCGAGTTCCGGATTTACAATTCAAAGTTGGATGACTGTTCAAAACGCATTTTCCCAGTAGGAGCTCGTTTTTTCCAGAGTTACCAGTTGTCTTGAACTCACTGAAGTTAGATTTCTCTGTGCCGAGTTAACAGTTGTTTTGAGCACGGCTCAAGTCATGCTTCATTGACAGCATGGCCAATGTTGAATGTTTATCATTTTAAACTTGGAAAAGAGACCGTTAATCCCAGACTTGGGACCACACAGCCACTCCACTGAATAACAGGCTAACGATTGCTTTGCAATGCTTGCAGTTAGCCGCGGATTCCGTCCAAACCACTCATTGTTGAATTTGCGATTTCCAACTTGTTGTGTAATGTTTATCGCCAACGACCGCTGAGCACCGATACGTTTTATCTATAATTCTTCATTATGGGTCTTCATATGACAAGGATTAAAAATGATTTAACAGTAGATTGTCGACTTGATTCATGATGATGACCGTTAGCTAAGACTTTGAAAGTATGATGTTGACATCAGTCCAATCAAAGTGCCCAATGAACTTGAGCCTTCTTGGATGGGCACTTCTAATGTATTGTAACTCTATGGCAGCAACCAAGGGGCTTGAATTTTTTGATCTCTACCCTTAGACTCGGAAGTGAGTGATGGAACACTGAGGCAATCACGGCGCAACTAGAGAACATTACCAACATCTACACTCCGTAATTTCCGTTGGCTGCCCCACCACCACAGAAAGCACTGAGCTAGGCTGAAACACCTGCATTTTGGAGCTGCCTTACTCAACAAAGCAAAAAAAAGACCATGTTTGTATGCGGCTTTATTAACTCAATTATAAATAAAAAAATATTTAAAAAATGTAACATTGTTTGCAAACTGATATGTGGCACATATTAACGCCAAAACAACATGCAAAACAGGCACGCTGAAAATGTGGGGCTCGATGAACGACGGGTTGCCACAAGCCCTCTGACACACACTGTGACAAACGACCTGCCACGCCATTTGCGTGCCTAATTTGTTTCCTCAAATCATCTCCAGATATGGCTCATAAAAAAAAGGGGGGGCACTCGGCAAATGACTTCTAAACAGGATTCTGGTGTAATATTTATCTTGGTGTTTGTTTTGCTTTGTTTGTCTCGGGTGTTTGTTTCCAAAGTGCAGTCATTCAGAGATGCGAAAGCAGGCTGATTGATTAAGGAGTGCGCTGGAAGGAGATTGCAGCCATTCCTCTTCTTCTTCCTTCTGTCTGTCACGCCCGTGATGTTTTAGAGAATTACAGATGAGCCCCTCGTAGGACAATGGAACATAACTTACAGCCTTATTGAGAGAAACCCAATGAGCAGCATCGTCTTGTCCAACATCATATTCGTCTGTGTCATTGTGTGTGTGTGTGTGTGGGGGGGGGGGTTGTTAAGGTAAGTACCTCAATCCCCAACTGGTTGCAAATTAACTCATTAACAGCCTTTTTTTTAGCATGTGCGTGTGTGGGCATGTGAGTGTGCGTGTGTGTGTGCGCACGTGTGTTTGTGTGCGTGGACATACGCAGGGTCGTTGAAAGCCAGGGTCATTGAGTGGCAGTGCTGTGAGTAGCAGCAAATTCTATAGAAATGAAAAAGGGCAGCTAAAACTGTGGGAGAGGGATCCATGTCCACTCAAATAACATCAACCTGAGTTTTCTACATTGACTCTTAACATTTTCCTCCATGGGGTCACTTATTGAGAGAGGCTTATAGGTAAGGTTATAGGAAAGGAGCCATGGACAAGGTTAATCCAGTGGAATCTGTTCAGTCAGTAGACATGATGCTCACACGTGCAAGCACGCACGCACACACACACACACACACACACACACACACACACACACACACACACACACACACACACACACACACACACACACACACACACACACACACACACACACACACACACACACACACACATACACACACACACACACACACACTTTTACCCTCCCTCCCTTTTATCATCCCTTCTCTTTTAGTAACTTCTTGGTGTATATGTGTACACTGAGTGTACAAAGCATTAGGAACACTTTCCTATGGACTTGCACCCCCTTTTGCCTCGAGAACAGTCTCAATTCATCGGGGCATAGACGACAAGGTGTCGAAAGCGTTCCACAGGTATGCTGGTCCATGTTGACTCCAATGCTGCCCTCAGTTGTGTCAAGTTGGCTGGATGTCCTTTGGGTGGTGGACCATTCTTGATACACACAGGAAACTGTTGAGTGTTTGAAAAACCCAGCCGCGTTGCAGTTCTTGAGACACTCAAACCGGTGTACCTGGCACCTACCTATACCCCGTTAAAGGCACTTAAATCTTTTGTCTGGCCCATTCACCCTCTAAATGGCACACATGCACTATCCATGTCTCAATTGTCTCGAGGCTTAAAAATCCTTCTATAACCTGTCTCCTCCCCTTCATCTACACTGATTGAAGTGGATTTAACAGGTGACATAAATAAGGGATCATAGCTTTCATCTGGATTCCCCTGGTCAATCATGGACATTTGTACATTCAGTCAGTGTATAGATTTTTTCACTTAATGACAGGCCAGTCGATGAGGTATTACTGTCCCCGGGGCGAGGGAGATGGATGAGGGAGAATGATCATCAATGAGCAATCATTACGGGTAATACGCTTGAATGTATGCCACCCAGGGGAGAGCGATGAATTCTTTCACTGTGAATTCCTTCATTAACACATCAGCCCAGATAGCCAGCTTTTTATGAGCCGGACCATGTGTTCCCTCGCAACATTCATTTTCCTTTCCTGCCTCCAAAGGAAAGGGGCCCCGCTGTCCGGAAAGTAATGAATAATCAAGAAACAATAATTTCAGTTAACGATGCAGTCGGAATTAGTCTGGCAAGGTCGCGGAGACAGGAATTGCAGACAGGCTGCGTTAATGAGCACCTATCTCTGCTATTTGCGGTTTACAAGCCATTGTCTACTTAGTGTTAGCTGACAACGGTTTGAGCCTTAATGTAAATTCGGCACTGTCATCCAAAATAAGTGGCTTTGGGTAGCTGAATAGGAGGAGAGTCGCAGCATTTTGAGCAGCTCTCCCCTTGCAGGTTTTTTTTTCATAGCCTATACAACGGCAGAACCTGATAGAGCTTCGTCGCCTATATGTAGAGAGAATCGTCTATATTCACTTGGAAAACTCGCCCCTCTTCCCTCCCCCTTCGGTTCCCACCAGAGTAGTGTGCGTGTGCATCAGAGTGATTTTTTTTTTGCCCTCCCATCCAAACTCATCGGCGGGATTGAATAAATCACATCCGGTAATGCACAGCGCCTCGTCTTCCGTCAGCAAGATGCCTAATGTCATTTGAAGGTCAGGCGAGCAGAAGATCACTTCACTTTGAGGCCCCAGCGCACATGAGTTGGTTGACATATTATGGCCGTCACCTGGCGGGGGCCATTTTCCTCCTGTTTGATTAGTTCTTCATGTTTCATTTCCTCTCCACACACCCATGATCTCTCTTGTCTATGCCGTCATTTTCATGCATCTACACTTGAGGAAGAGCTCCCGGTGTCTCTCGCTGTCACACACACACGCATGCACGCACACACACACACACACACGTGCACAAACACACACAGAGGAGGGAGATAGCAGGGTGGCCTTGCAGCCGGGAGAAAAGGCATAATATAACAGCCAGTGGCATAATGCCATGACTCAATGTACACACACATGTGCACATGCAGAAACACACACACACCACTCTCTGTCTCTCACGCAAGCACGGACACACGGACACAAACAAACACACACTCTTCCTATCTTCCCCTCTAATGCACACACATAGTTTGTACAAATACAAGCTTGGTGGTCTTTAAAATCTATACTGTCCATAGCGGTTTCAAGAGTCGGTACTGATTATTACAGTTATATATTATATAAAAATAACACTGGTGAAACTAAACTTCTTCTGCACGGAAATTGTCTGAGAAGTTGCAACATAAATTGCGCTGCATATTCTAATTTTACTCATCCCCTCTATTTGAAATATTACTGTATTTGCTCACAGCACAGTGTGTTTGCGAGAGGAAAATGTCGCCCGTAGAGCAATTCTCTGACACCAGCTTGACTGAATGGTGGATTACAAAAAAAAAAACACAACTCCCCATGTCTTTGTTGTCTCTCTGACTACACGCCATTTACGACTCCCAAACCTCGCCATTCAAAGTGCTTTAAAAGTCATTCCACTGTGACACCCAAAATGATTAGGGATTTAATGATTTCCTGGCAAACAGCTTATGTCAAGTTCATATTTCCTTGTTCAGACACAGAGTTTGAGAATCAATCAACGGAGTAATAGGAAAGGTAAAAGGCTACGTGGAAAGGTGACAACAGAGAGTGGAGCCTCTCTTCCAACCCTCGTCAGAATATAAAGTATGTCATTATTTTGTCCTATGTTAATGCTGGCATGATGTGTTCACTTAAGCATTGCTTCCTTGTACTCGAGGGGGAAGATTACTCTGCATTGTTGCCAGTGCAGATAAATTCCAGCAAGGGGGTAAAATGCATTTATGGGGAGATGTGACAGACAGATACAAATGTTTTTCTTAAATTGAGACAAACCATTTAGCGCCTAACTTTACTGCCTCGCGTCAAACTTTGTAGTTTATGCCTGACGTCAGGTAGACTATAGATTACTGTGTGTCTCCCTCTTTGCAGCTCCATTTCTCTCTCTGTGCAAATGTCATCATGGCTCAGTTTTAGCAATTTAATTGCCTGCTAAAGCATCCCATTCCCCCTATCAGAGGCATTTACTTTATGCCCTTAACATACAGTTATGTTCTGTTGTGACCGTAATTCTCCATGTACAGTATCAGTCAAAAGTTTGGACACACCTACTCATTCAAGGGTTTTTCTTTATTTTTACTATTTTTACTATTTTATACATTGTAGACTATGTAAACTATGAAATAACACACATGGAATCATGTAGTAAGCAAAAAAGTATTTTATTATATTTTATGTGTGAGATTCCTCAAGTACCCACTCTTTGCTTTGATGACAGCTTTGCACACTCTTGGCATTCTCTGAAGCAGCTTTGTGAAGAATGCTTTTCCAACCGTCTTGAAGGAGTTCCCACATATGCTGAGCACTTGTTGGCAGCTTTTCCTTCACTCTGCTCTCCAACTCATCCCAAACCATCTCAATTGGGTTGAGGTCAGGTGATTGTGGAGGCCAGGTCATCTGATGCAGAACTCCATCACTCTCCTAGGTCAAATAGCTTTTACACAGCCTGGAGGTGTGTTGGGTCATTGTCCTGTTGAAAAGCAAATGATAGTCCCACTAAGCGCAAACTAGATGGGTTGGCGTATCACTGCAAAATGTTGTGGTAGCCATGCTGGTTAAGTGTGCCTTGAATTCTAAATACCACCGACAGTGACTCATCAGACCAAAGGACATACATATTTCCACAGGTCTAATGTCCATTTCTCATGTTTCTTGGCCAAAGTAAGTCTCTTCTTCTTATTGGTGACCTTTAGTAGTGCTTTCTTTGCAGCAATTTGACAATCAAGGCCTGATTCACACAGTCTCCTATGAACAGTTGATGTTGATGTGTCTGTTACTTGAACTCTGTGAAGCATTTATTTGGGTGCAGTTAACTCTTATGAACGTATCCTCTGCAGCAGAGGTAACTCTGGGTCTTCCTTTCCTGCGGCTGTCCTTATGAGAGCCAGTTTCATCATAGTGCTTGATGGTTTTTGTGATTGCACTTGAAGAAACTTTCAAGGTTCTTGAAATTTTACACTATTGACTGACCTTCATGTCTTAAAGTAATGATGGACTGTCATTTCTCTTTGCTTATTTGAACTTTTCTTGCCATAATATGGACTTGGTCTTTTACAAAATAGGGCTATCTTCTGTATACCACACCTACCTTGTCACAACACAACTGATTGGCCCAAACACATAAATGAACTTTTAACAAGGCACACCTGTTAATTGAAATGCATTCCAGGTGAATACCTCATGAAGCTGGTTGAGAGAATGCCAAGAGTGCGCAAAGCTGTCGTCAAGGCAAAGGGTGGCTACTTTGAAGAATCTCAGATATATTTCGATTTGTTGAACACTTTTTTGGTTATTACATGATTCCATGTGTTATTTCATAGTTTTGATGTCTTCACTATTATTCTACAATATAGAAAATAGTACAAATAAAGAAAAACCCTGGAATTTGCACATGTCCAAACTTTTGACTGGTACTGCATAAGGCCTGTAAATACCCTTAGAGCAGGCATGGGAAACCAGTCCTCTAGGGTGTCACACTTTTGCTCCAGCTGACTCCAAAAATCAACTAATCATGAAATTGCCATTAGTTTAATCAGCTCCATCTCCTGAGAGTGCACGCGCGTGTGCCTGCTTGCGTGTTGATTCACTTATCCAAATGGTGTGTGTCTGTGCGTGGGTGGTTAAGTGCCTGCATGTGTGTGTATTCACTTATTCAAATAAGCTGATTGTCACATTCAGTATTGCAAACTTTTGAAAAACTGGAAAACTTTTTACTTCTTTGTTTTCTTTTACTTTGTAAATCAAACTCTCTCTAAATCAGCGGTGGCCATTGTTGCGCGACCCTTCTTCCCATATTTCATGCTCTTTGAAATGGACTCTCTTTATTCAATTGTCTTTCTTATGCCGAGCGCTAGCTACGCTATGTGTTCAAGCTACTTCAGCATTTACTTCAAATCAAATCAAATTGTATTGGTCACATACACATGGTTAGCAGATGTTATTGCGAGTTTAGTGAAATGCTTGTGCTTCCAGTTCCGACAGTTCAGCAATAACTAACAAGTAATCTAACAATTCCCCAACAACTACCTAATACACACAAATCTGAAGGGATGGAATAAGAATATGTACATATAAATATATGGATGAGCAATGACTGAGCAGCATAGGCAAGATGCAATAGATGGTATAAAATACAGTATATACATACAAGTAATGCAACATACACTATGTAAACATTATTAAAGTGTCATTATTTAAGTGACAAGTGATCCATTTATTAATCTGTATGTAGGCAGCAGCCTCTCTGTGTTAGTGATGTCTGATTGCCTTGAGATAGAAGCACATTTTTCAGTCTCTCTTTCCCAGCTTTGATGCACCTGTACTGACCTCACCTTCTGGATGGTAGTAGGGTGAACAGGCAGTGGCTTGGGTGTTTGTTGTAATTGATTATCTTTTTGGTCTTCCTGTGACATTGGGTGCTGTAGGTGTCTTGGAGGGCAGATAGTTTGCCCCCGGTGATGCGTTGTGCAGACCGCACTACCCTCTGGAGAGCCTTGCCGATATGGGCCGTACCAGGCGATGATACACCCCGACAGGATGCTCTCAATTGTGCATCTGTACAAGTTTGTGAGGGTTTCAGGTGACAAGCCACATTCCTACAGCCTCCTGAGGTTGAAGAAGCACTGTTGTGCCATCTTCACCAAACTGTCTGTGTGTGGGTGGACCATTTCAGTTTGTCAGTGATGTGTAAGCCGAGGAACTTTAAAATGTTCCACCTTCTCAAACTGCTGTCTCGTCAATGTGGATAGGGGGATGTTCCCTCTGCTGTTTCCTGAAGTCCACGATCATCTCCTTTGTTTTGTTGATGTTGAGTGAGAGGTTGTTTTCCTAAAACCAACACTCGTCGTTGTTGGTAATCAAGCCAACTACTGTTGTGTCGTCGGCAAACTTGATGATTGAGTTGGAAGCGTGCATGGCAACGCAAACATGGGTGAACAGGGAGTAAAGGAGGGGGCTGAGCACTCACCCTTGTGGGGCCCCAGTGTTGATTCCCAGTCACATTTCCATGGTTAAATGCGGTGGTTCGCTCTTTCATTTTTGCGCGAATGCTGCCATCTATCCACAGTTTCTGGTTAGGGTAGGTTTTAATAGTCACTATAGGTACAACATCTCCTATGCACTTCCTTATAAACTCACTCACTGGCAATGTGAACATGTCTAGGTCTGTATTGGATCTAGCTCAAATCAAAAGGTGTGTGTGTTTTTGTTGTCTGAGGAGAGATGGGAGTGAGAGCAGAAGACAAATAAAGTTGTATTGTACCCTATCGTACAGTCAATCCAAGATGGCGTAGCAGTGCAGACGTGCTTTGTTGTCGTCTCATTTACTTTTTTAAAATTCTTCGTCTTTTTTGTATATATTCCAATTTAATTTTCAATCTTATTTTCAATTTTTTTATTAATTTCCCCCTATCTATCTTCAGAGTTCATTCTGTTAGGTGACCTAAACTGGGATATGCTTAACACCCCCGCAGTCCTACAATCTAAGCTAGATGCCCTCAATCTCACACAAACGACCACCCCTCATCACTGTCAAACGCTCCTTAAAACACTTCTGCGAGCAGGCCTTTCTAATCGACCTGGCCCGGGTATCCTGGAAGGATATTGACCTCATCCCGTCAGTCGAGGATGCCTGGTTGTTCTTTAAAAGTAATTTCCTCACCATCTTAAATAAGCATGCCCCTTTCAAAAAATGTAGAACTAAGAATAGATATAACCCTTGGTTCACTCCAGACCTAACTGCCCTTGACCAGAACAATCTGTGGCGGACTGCAATAGCATCGAATAGTCCCCGCGATATGCAACTGTTCAGGGAAGTCAGGAACCAATACACACAATCAGTCAGGAAAGCAAAGGCTAGCTTTTTCAAAAAGACATTTGCATCCTGTAACTCTAACTCCAAAAAGTTTTGGGACACTGTAAAGTCCATGGAGAACAACAGCACCTCCTCCCAGCTGCCCACTGCACTGAGGCTAGGTGACATGGTCACCACCGATAAATCCATGATAATCGAACATTTCAATAAGCATTTCTCTACGGCGGCCATGCTTTCCTCCTGGCTACCCCAACCCCGGCCAACAACTCGCAGCTACTTGCCCGAGCCTCCCCAGCTTCTCCTTCACCCAAATCCAGATAGCAGATGTTCTGAAACAGCTGCAAAACCTGGACCCCTACAAATCAGCTGGGCTAGACAATCTGGACCCTCTCTTTCTAAAATTATCCGCCACCATTGTTGCAACCCCTATTACCAGTCTGTTCAACCTCTCTTTCGTTTTGTCCGAGATCCCTAAAGATTGGAAAGCTGCCAAGGTCATCCCCCTCTTCAAAGGGGATGACACTCTAGACCCAAACTGTTACAGACCTATATCCATCCTGCCCTGCCTTTCTTAAGTCTTTGAAAGCCAAGTTAATAAACAGATCACTGACCAAATACTACCATACCTTCTCCGCTGTGCAATCCGGTTTCCGAGCTGGTCACGGGTGCACCTCAGCCACGCTCAAGGTACTAAACGATATAACCGCCATCGATGAAAGACAGTACTGTGCAGCCGTCTTCATCTACCTGGCCAATGCTTTTGACTTTGTCAATCACCATATTCTTATCGGCAGACTCAATAACCTTGGTTTCTCAAATGACTGCCTCGCCTGGTTCACCAACTACTTGCAGACAGAGTTCAATGTGTAAAAATGGAGGGCCTGTTGTCCGGACCTCTGGAAGTCTCTTTGGGGGTACCACAGGGTTCAATTCTCAGGCTGGCTCTTTTCTCTGTATATATCAACGATGTCGCTCTTGCTGCGGGTGATTCCCTGATCCACCTCTACGCAGACGACACCATTCTGTATACATCTGGCCTTTCTTTGGACACTGTGTTAACTAACCTCCAAACGAGCTTCAATGCCATACAACACTCCTTCTGTGGCCTCCAACTGCTCTCAAACGCTAGCAAAATCAAATGCATGCTTTTAAACCGTTTGCTGCCCGCACCCGCCCGACTAGCATCACTACTCTGGACAGTTCTGACCTAGAATATGTGGACAACTACAAATACCTAGGTGTCTGGCTAGACTGTAAACTCTCCTTCCAGACTCATATCAAACATCTCCAATCCAAAATCAAATCTAGAATCGGCTTTCTATTCCGCAGCAAAGCCTCCTTCACTCACGCCGCCAAACTTACCCTAGTAAAACTGACTATCCTACCGATCCTCGACTTCGGCGATATCATCTATAAAATAGCTTCCAATACTCTACTCAGCAAATTGGATAAAGTCTATCACAGTGCCATCCGTTTTGTTACTTTGTTATGTTCTAGTCGGCTGGCCCTCGCAACATATACGTCGCCAGACCCACTGGCTCCAGGTCATTTATACGTCTATGCTAGACTTTAAGTCTATGCCTTATCTCAGCTCACTGGTCACGATAATAACACCCACCCACGCTCCAGCAGGTATATCTCACTGGTCATCCCCAAAGCCAACACCCCCTTTGGCCGCCTTTCCTTCAAGTTCTCTGCTGCCAGTGACTGGAACAAATTGCAAAGATCGCTGAAGCTGGAGACTTACATTTCCTTCACTATCTTATCTGAGCAGCTAACCAATCGCTGCACCTGTACATAGTTCATCTGTAAATAGCCCACCCAATCTACCTACCTCATCCCCATATATTTTTTTCCCTTTGCTTCTCATTTGCACACCAGTATCACTACTTGCACACCATCATCTGCTCATCAATCACCCCAGTGTTAATCTGCTAAATTGTAATTACTTTGCTACTATGGCCTATTTATTGCCTTACCTCCTCATGCCATTTGCAGACACTGTATATAGACTTTATTTTTTTTCTATTGTGTTATTGACTGTAAGCTTGTTTATTCCATGTGTAACTCTGCGTTGTTTCTGTCGCACTGCTTTGCTTTATCTTGACCAGGTTGCCGTTGTAAATGAGAACTTGTTCTCAACTAGCCTACCTGGTTAAATAAAGGTGAAATAAAATTAAATTTAAAAACAATCGTATCAGCTTCATATCACAACTCAGGCTTAGACCCAGATGCAGACACAGGAGGCAGATAGTATGAGTCTCAGAGTTTCCTATAGTTCAAGGAGCAGGCAAAAGGTCATCCAAATCAGAGTCAGGCAAGTACAGTGCGGCGGGCAGGGTCAGGACTGGGAACGCTAAGAAAAACAAAAACTAGAGCACAGGAAACATGGGAACACGCTGGTAGGACTTGACGGGACAAGAAGAACTGGCAACAGACAAACAGAAAGTGCAGGCATAAATACACAGGGGATAATGAGGGGAGATGGGAGACACTTGGTGGGGGATGGAGACAAGCACTAGGACAGGTGAAACAAATCAGGGTGTGACATTTCATCTGAAACCGTTGAATACCTGGCATCAGCAGCAGACATTTCCTTGGCCTGGGTGAAATAACCTTCTCTCTTCAATATTCATCAGCCTGTCTTGTCCAGCCTTTGGGTGATAAAGTTCTGCGGGGCTCGGTCCAGAGTATCAGGGGAGTCAATTGGCCTCCAGAGATCGATAGCAAGCGCTCAGGGCTCACCGAAATGAGAGTTTAGCTCCCCTCTCATTTCCATCGGCTGTGTGAGATAAACCCTGCTGTCTTGTCTCGTCTGAGACCAACTCACAGGCTATGAGACTCATCTCTGACATACCACGAGATGAGATGACCCCATGCAAACTTTAGCGTGAACCCACTGCCGCAAAAGTGCAAGATTTGTCATCCATTTATCAGTGTTCCTTACCTCAGAGCCCTTCATACAGAGAGCAGCATGAATTTGTAATTGAAGTGAAATAGTTCCTTTTTAATAGTATTTCTCAAGTGTGACATCATTGGGTTTTCTGTTTCTATTTCCTTGTTCTACCTTGATTAAAGAGAGAATGGAGATAGTGTAAAAATTGCAGTTCATATTCTCAGCATATGCTGTACTCTGTGAAATTCGTGGCCTTGTCCACTACTAGATTATTCAGGAGATCATGTCTCTTCCACCTTATAGATGGGCTATTATTGTTGTAGGCTCAGCCATAATTCTCTGAATAATGGATCCGAAAGAGGTCATTTATTTTTAACACTCAACAGAAAAGCCAACTTGTTTTTGATATATGCCCCTATTAAACAACTTCAAATAAAGGTAATGCATCAACTTCCACCATGCTGCGCTGAGATGTACAGTAATAGAAGCATTGCATGCATCATTGGCGTCATCTCCTTTGAACCCATAGGAATATGATATGGTATTACTCTCATAGGTTACGTCCCAAATGGCACCCTATTCCCTTAATAGTACACAACTTTTGACCATGGGCACATAAGGTATAGGGTGTCATTTGGGACTCATACATACATACCCATATTTACTGTTGTCTAAGACAGTGGAAATTAAATATTAATTCATCAAACTTCAGTATTACCTCTATATAAAATGAGTGTGAGAGCTGTGCTGACATTTAGTGATGCTCCTTACTCCCCAGTCTCTGTAATTAAGAGGCAGCAGGACGCTTTGACTGAATTTACATGGCAATTGATATGAGCATGAAATGACTTATTGCCCAAAACAGTGCGTGAACATTCCAGCTATTAGTGTAATCACTGTGCCACTAGAATTGGATGTCATTATTGCACACAGACAGAGCTGCCTGGGCTGAGAAGGCATTACTGTCTTCTTCCACCGTACAAAAGGATGTAATTAATTGATATTGTAAAATAAATATGCCAATTTAAAGATATGATACTCAATCAGGAGATACTGGAGCCCTTGGTACTGCATCCCAGTGGTGTCTTTGGATTGATTAGGCATGGGATGGGTTTCGCTTTCCCGTTTTGCTCATCAGGCATTCTTTTCATCCAAAAACCTGGAGGATGTTCCATGAGGGACCATCATCATCACCATCCTCAAACTCCAGATCTGTTGACCATAAACTTCTTCCAGTAGATTCGATCACCAGCAACATTTGCAGTTTTAAGTGGTTGGGGCCACTTGTTTTTCTTCCCATGCCTTTCTGTGGTCGTACAGTATGCAATTTTCACAAAAGAAATTGTAGCAAAATTTTAAATTGTGTTTTTTACATGGGATAAAATCAGAGTCACAAAAAAATGGTATATCATACACTGCATTTGAGGAACAATGGGAAAGTAATTGTGCTTTGAAAGTTGTAATCTCACTATTGAGAAAATGGCCTTTGAATGTTTTGGTACCTACTGGAGAGCTCTTCTTTGTCTACACCCATTCAGCATTGTTCCCACCCTCTTTAGCGTTCTGTCCTAACAACAGCAGTCAAGCACCCAAGCTAACTGGCTAGCTTGGTAGCTACTTCCAGACACAAATGAGAGAACACCTCACTCTGACCATTTTATTCGCCCTAGCAGAGCTGGTTAGACTGTTTTTATGTTATCCAAAGCCTTATTGATGGCAACTGTGCTGCTGGCAACAATTGATGCTTTTTTGCCAACGTTTACTGGCACCGGCCATATTCAACGGGTGTTGAGTGTTTGTATATTTGTCAGTTATTCTGCGCTCTGGCACACTCAGACGAGAATGCTCTATAATCAGAGTATTTACCAGCTACATCTATCAACAGTTGTCGCAGTGAAATTCTATTGAAATGGTTACTTGCAGTGGAGTCTTTTGATAAGACAAGTAGCTAGCTAGCTAGCTAGCTAGGTAAAAAATTAACCATAGTCCAAATCATGGTGTTTCTACCCTGCATGAATCTGCAGGTAGTTAACCAACCAGGTTCAATGTTAGCTAGTTAACATTAGGCTGTAACTAACAAAGCAAATTACTCTGAGATACGAATAATAAGATCATACACGTAACATTAGCTAGTGAGGTAGCTTTACTTGAAATGAAAATGACTTTCTGTCAAAATTACAAATGTGTAATATCTGAAAATGTAGCTAGGTAGACTATCTTACCCGTATACATCATGGGTGGATGCTTCTCCCTGTCACTGATGCCATGATTGCCCTTAGTTTGAAGATGTAATCTGGAGACATGTGTTTTCTCTATCTCCTTAGCTATCATACTCTAATTCCACTGATTTCAAAACTCAGTCCTCCAGAAAGTGTAGAGCAACACTTATGCTGGTCTACTATGCAATATTTTTTTTAAAGCCATGTTAGACAGGATTACCTACACAGACTGACCAGCTCAAATAGACAGAAGCGTGCTATATGGCAGACCAATTTGAACTCATCTCTCGGCATGTCCAGCCAACTCATTATCTTAGTCAATCATGGCTAGCGAGAAGGTTGCAGACTTTTTCTGTGGCTAAACCAACTAGCTTGTAATTTAACAATTGTATTCATATTTACAGATGGCATACAAGTTTATTATTAAGGATCATGAAAGTTCACATGTTCCAGAAGGCATTTCTGCCAAAAAGCACATTTTGCTAAAAAAAAAAAAGTTTACTTTCAAATGGCTTTCCTGCGATATAGTGACCTGCGACATTCAGTGGTTCCTCCTTTAAAAGTTGCGAGCTTGCACCTCGGGACTTAGAGGTACGCAGCGTTACGGCTTCATTGCTCCAGACCACCACAAGGGGAGTTGGAGCACTCATTATGCATTTGGGTCCCAAGGTTTTATATGACCAGTCATATCGAGTGGTTCCAATGAAGAATTTTGATGCAAGCCACCCTTGCCTGGTGGCGTTCTTCCAACAAAGCAAGCAAAAAATGTACAATTGAGAGGAATATGTTAGTTAATATTAGTTCATATTTTTTTGTCACAAAGTTAATTTATGAAAATTGCTCTTTAGCAAGATATCTGACTAGCTAATATTAGCCAGGTAGCTAATGTTAGGAGAATGAAATTGTAATTCGTGTTGTTTAATGTTTTAGGGACTCCTGAGAAAACCAGCACACCAGGCTGTCGTCTTGTGAAACAGTGGATGTAAAGAATCTAGCTAGCTAAAGCATTTACTGCAAATTGAACGTACAATTGTGTAAGCTTGCATTGCAATGCAGCTGAAGTAACATAGCTAGTTAACTGTTTACATGCTTATTGTGTAGTGGAGGATAAAAATAACTGTATGCCTATGGATGTGTAGCCCATCTGTGTATGGACCCTAAAACGTTTGGTATGAGTATTAGTTCAGAACCTATCTATGAACCTCAGCTATCATAGTTGTTGTATCAACTTCAAGTCTGAATGGCATTAATGAAGCTTATGGATAGAGTAGAATATAATAACTTTATTGTGCCAAGGATGCAAGTACACATGTACTGTAGTTATTACCACGCAGGAGATTCCCACATTGTAGTCTGTACGTTGAATATATTCACTGATCATGTTCTCTTCCTTGGCAAATAAAGGTGCGGTTCAGGTATGAATCTCTGAGACATTATTTTTCAGTCATATCAAATTCCATTATTTGAATGATGCTGTGTCTGCATGTATGTATTACAATTATACACTTCAAGTGTTTCCTGCTCCTGGGACATCAATGATTACACATTGTAACTATGCAATAGACTAGAAACATGATTGATTTGTAAGTCATATATACAGGAAAAAAAACTATGCATATCTAACTCCCTTTATCTGCGTTAATCTGAGGACACAGGATAGTATTTCAATGAGATGCTTAGTTTCAACCAGTGGAGAATGTGAAACGCTTTATTGAAAGAAGTTAATTATCCAGGTGTTATAAATGCATTATAATTATGATAATTGTAATATTATACACACAAGTTCAATCTGTACTTATAAAATGAGGAAGAAAGACGAGGTGGGGGGAGAGGTATAGAAGACAGAAAGGGAAAGAGGTAAGAACAGCGGCAGACAGCATATGATTCATGAATTACAGTGCTACCCTAATATTCTCTCACTTTATCACAAAAGTGTCTCCTAAACAGCCTTGGGCCAACCATTTGGCCCGAAGGTTATCTTAAGAGCAGGTGAGGTGGCGATTACGAGACTGGCTTCTACTCTCACATCAAAACATACCTGCAGACAAGTGACTGATGGAAAGAGAGAGAGCATGATTAAACCTTGATTTTTTTTATTCTAACACGGTCAGTCATCATAATCATCAGGAGGTGAAATGCAAAACTGACCTTGGATCATTTACCCTGGGACTAATACATCTCTGTCTGTATTTCAATGTAAAGCATCTCTTTAATAATACTTCCTGTTGAGCCGACCAAGTGACTTGTCACCAATGATCATGGTCGGCCCTCTGTGTCAGCCAGTTCAGATGCGGGCAGGGTTCACCAAAACAGCTGATATAACCTAGAGGATTTAGGGAGAAGGGGGAGAGGGATGAAGTGAAGAAGAGAGACTTATTGTGTGTGTGTGTGTGGTTTCACCTGTTGTCCACACTAAGTGGCTACAGAGTACTTTATGCTGAAAAACAGACACATGAGGACAAACAATAGAAGACCATGTCAAAAGATTCTGTATGTGACGCAGACACCTATCGGAGTGTACTTGAAACATTTAAATATAGAGGGCTATGTGTCTCACCACTTGGTTAGTGCAAGGCCAAACCCCCAGGGAAATCATGACTTGGCAGCAACAGATAGTCCAGTGAAAATGGCAGTGTTTATGTGGTGTAAATCTGAAAATTAGCAGCTGACATCTGAAGGGTTTTCTAATTAATGCATGTGAGACAGGTTCCATGTACAACAAGACAAGCAGAAATGTAGAAAAAGAACACAGAACAGTTTAATTACCTCTGGTTATGGACACTTTTGCCAGCAATAAAGCTTCCGCGGCTTGTTCTTCGGACAGTGAACATCTGGCAATATCTACATTTTCGACCGCTTGATTAGCTCGCTCTCTGAAAGTAAAGCAAACAGCTTATTTTTTTTATAGATATGAAAACAATAACTGTTCAATCTAAAGCAGCAGATGTCATTTTTAGGATACGTCAATACAGCCCAGTGCTGCTTACCTGAGATGCCATCATCAATACAGCCCAGTGCTGCTTACCTGAGATGCCATCATCACTACAGCCCAGTGCTGCTTACCTGAGATGCCATCTTCAATACAGCCCAGTGCTGCTTACCTGAGATGCCATCATCACTACAGCCCAGTGCTGCTTACCTGAGATGCCATCTTCGTAGGTGTCCGCTTTGACTTCCTTTGTGTCTGAAAAAACAATTATTTTTTAATGAAAAAAAAAGAAGAAAGTTTTGCTCTCGACGAAAAGACACAAATGTACCTCCATAGCATATAACAATTTGCCTGTGAATAACCACACCTTCATACAAACGTGCTACTGTATGCAGAATTCTTGACGTACAAGAAGATGCTGCCTTACCCTGCCAGCATGCCCACAAGCGAGCCACTGAGAATGATGAATGATGACGTGTGGAAGAGGGAAAGGAATGAGATGGGAACAGTAATTTGTTGCAAGTTGGGGAGGAGGGCTAATAGCTGAACAACAATTCAACCTTTACTAAAGAATAGTCTAATAGCCGAGCTAAGTGTGAAAACCCCCTCTCCTGTCACAGACCAGATTTGCCCTAACGACCAAGGGGTAGCTTGCTACTCAATGTAATAAAGTAATGACTTTCAAATAAGTTACCTTACACGTTATATTGGCTAACAATTTGTTAGCTACGCTGTCCTTATGAACCACATAGCATATCATGACAGCAGTATGTTAGCTAGCTACCTATCGTTAATAGTTTAGTATACATCAAACTTTCCAGTATATTAACTATAGGCTATCTAACTACCCAACGTTTATTGACTTGATTATTCTCATCATTCTTAGCTTAGCTAAATTGTGCGTTCTCGTCGTTGTGCGTTCTCAATTAACATTCTTCGGGTGCTTTCGTAAATTCGCTCTGGCTATCAATTTGTAAGTCGCTCTGGATAAGAGCGTCTGCTAAATGACTTAAATGTAAATGTAAATGTAAAAGGCTGGATAATAGAACGAGTCAAAATGTCTATTTCTGGTCTATCGATCGATGACAAACAAGCTCGCTGCCCAGACTTACATAATTACAAAGAGGAGATTCTCCTGATTAAAATGGGGCACTCTCCTCGCCCCTACCTGGGCTCGAACCAGGGACCCTCTGCACACATAGACAACAGCCACCCTCGATGCATCGTTACCCATTGTACCACGACTCTTGCAGAGCAAGGCGAAGAAGCAGGGCGAGTGACGTCACCGATTGAAACGCTATTAGCACGCACCTCGCTAACTAGCTCGCCATTTCACCCCGGTTACACCCGACTTGAAAAAAATCTAGATATACACATTGCGAGATATTTGGAGAAATAGACAGACATGCCTATATTTCCCCCTTAGGAAACAATGGGAAGACCGCAGAGTTCCAATATTATTTTTGTTGTTTACATTTTAACTATAACTATTAATTTACAAACTGATAATTTTCTCTGAATGGAAACACCATAATATGAATCAAATTAATTAAGCCACATTTCTTAAAATCAATCACATATACTATGTTATTACAAAAAAGGTTTTAAATGATCTGGTAATGCCAATACGGAATACTATCAAATGCTTCTTAAAGATGCCCTCTGGTGGTCAAACTAGCAATAACTGGCAGTAACAGAAGAAATGGCTGAGAATTAAATGACATGCCACATAATGCTGCAGCAGCACGCAGGGTGTGCCGCAGTATGACGCAACTTTTAAAGGAGGACCACTGCACGCCTAGTTTTCTGAAACGAGTCACAAATCCCTAATGGGATGCCTCAGTACTCTCTCTTGTGTATGGGGCCTTGAACTCGCATAACATGCAGCTACAACACCAACAAGGCTTTTTCAAGTGTTTTGGCACTCAAGGACAATATCTACTCTGAAAACATAACCCTCTAATTACGCCGTTGTTCAGTAGGCTACTATAAAAGACCCTTTCGCTGCTCACCTCCACTTAATATTACACTTAACACGAACATTCACTGACATTTCTCGGAAATCACTTGAGCTGTGACCTTTCTTTCACATTAAACGTAACTCACAGAATGGGTGATATCTCATGCCACTGAAAGCAAAAGATGAGGTAATATTGGTGTCAGTCAGTTATCATGTACCATTTAAATAGCTGCCATTAATAAATGCTTAGAGTAAATTCCTATTTAGTCAACTGTCTCTGATGTTTATTAAAGCAGCCGTGCAACAATTCATGTCTACCTTTGATCATGGTAGGCATTTGCAGCTGTACAGCTTGCTAATTAATGCTAACATGCTTTTCTTTCTAATGTTAGCATGCTAGCTGGTTTTCTCTTTCTTTTGTGGTAGCTTGTTACTCTGCATTAGCTTCTTGACATTGAGCTATACGGCTTGCTAATGCTAATATGCGTTTCTTTAAATTCTTTATGCTAACATGCTAGCTAGTTTAATTTTTTATTTGGTGCTAGCTTGTTACTCTGCATTAGCTTCTTTACATTGACCTAAATGGCTCCCTAATGCTAACATGCTTTTTTATTTTAGCTTCTTGACATTGCTGCTGTTATACAATTAGCCTCTGAAGCTGTACAGTTTTGTAGAACACAATGCTATGTGCATGCTGAAATGTAGTCTAATTCTATCTTTAAGTATGCTTGGACGCTCTTGGAGCTTAGAGAGTATGCAAGCTCACTATAATCTTGGCACATCCATCCTATTTGAGAAAACTAGATTGATGGAAAGAGGGACAAGTCTGAGTTTCCATAGGTTTTCGACCTCACATACATACCCAGAAGGTCATCCTTGGCTGTAGAGGATACATTTCAAAATAAGGTTGGATTTTGTGTGTTTGCCTATTCGCAAACATAGCTTAGACAAGGGGTCCTTACTAATGGAATATGACCTTACAGGCATTCAAATGGTGTTAGATTCTATGAACTTGCTAAATAATGTGTTTGTTAGCTAGGATGCTCTGCATTACAAAACAAATAGTTTTTGATAGATAGCTGAAGGAGTCTAGCTGTGTGGCCCCTGTTGGTTGGGCCCCTAACAGCTGTGTGAATGTGCGTGCGTGTGTGTGTGTGTGTGGTCCCTGACAGTGCACAACAGTAAGGTAACAGCCAGGTCTCTGGGGAGCTCATTATTCAGCTCTCAACTTGGATACACCACAACAAACAGAATGTGGAAGAGGTTTTTTTGTGTGTGTGCATGTGCCTGCCTGTCTGTGACATGCATGCATGTGTCTGCACGCATGTGTGTGTCTGTTAGTATGCCTGTGTTTTTCAGAATATGCTATTAAGAGGGTCCAGGAGGTGCCAGCAGGGGAACAGCGGGTTGGCCCAGCACCTCGTTTCTGATTGATCTCCAGGTGACAGGCTGTGTCAGGGGGCCCATGGCCAGCCTGTCAACTGGAGGCCACCGGGGCCAGCCTGCCTGGCCCACCTCTCACACTTACTCTCTGTCTTTTCTGCTGCTCTTTATGCAAGCAGTGATGTCTGTAGGAATGTGTGTGTGTGTGAGGGTGAGGGGGTTGGAGCGGTTTGTGGGTCAGGTAAGGAAGGGTGGGTGGGTGAGGGTTTTTGTGTGCGTGCATGTACACGTGTGTACAGTTCCTTCAGAAAGTATAATTCCACATTTTGTTGTGTTACAGCCTGAATTCAAAATGGATTCCATTTTTATTTTTTTATTCTTCAAGCTCTGTCAAGTTGGTTGTTGATCATTGCTAGACAGCCATTTTCAAGTCTTGCCATAGACTTTCAAACCAATTTAAGTTAAAACTGTAACTAGGCCACCCAGGAACATTCAATGTGGTTTTGTTAAGCTACTCCAGTGTATATTTGGCCTTGTGTTTTACATCTACAATGTTGTTCATTCATCCTCAGTTTTCTCCTATACAGCCATTAAAGTCTGTAACTGTTTTAAAGTCACCATTGGCCTCATGGTGAAATCCCTGAGCTGTTTCTTTCCATTCCGCCAACTGAGTTCGGAAGGATGCCTGTATCTTTGTATTGATTTGGTGTACAGTATGTATGGGGTACAAAGATGAGGTAGTCATTCAAAAATCATGTTAAATACTCATTGACTCAAGACATTTTAGCTTTGAATTTTTAATGAATTTTCTAAAAACATCATTTCACTTTAACATTATTGGCTATTGTGTGTAGGCCAGTTACACAAAATCTAAATTTAATACATTTTATATTCAGGCTGTAACACAACAAATTGTGGAAATAGTCAATGTGTGTGAATACTTTCTGAATGCACTTCAGCTTTTATTAGGTACATGAAAATGGATCACTCCTGAGTCACGTGGCCGTGGCATCCCCAAACCATCACACTACCATCACCATGCTTGACCATTGGTATAAGGTTCTTACTGTGGATTGCAGTGTTTGGTTTTCGGCAGGCGTAATGGGACCCATGTTGTCCAAAAAGTTCTACCTTTGACTCACTTGTCCATAGAACAGTCTTCCAAGAGTCTTAATCCACGTGCTACCAGGTGCTTTTTGGAAAAACCTGAGTCAACTTTCTGGACAAGATGGGTCCCGTTATGTCTGGCGAAAACCAAACACTGCATTCCACAGTAAGAACCTCATACCAACGGTAAAACATGGTGGTGGTAGTCTAATGGTTTGGGGATGCTGCCTCAGGACCTAAATGACTTAATAGAAGGAACCATGAATTCTACTCTGTATCAGAGAATGTCAGGCCATCCATCTGTGAGGTGAAGCTGAAGCGCAGCTGGGTCATGCAGCAAAACGCACAATCAATTCCACATGAAAATGGCTAAAAAGCGATAAATTTTAAGTTTTGGAATGGTCAAAGTCCAGAACTAATCCTAATTGAGATGTTGTGGCAGGATTTGAATCGGGTAGATCAAGCTTGAAAACCCACATATGTCGCACAGTTCTGCAAAAGTGGGCCATAATTCCTCCGAAGCGACTGATCAACAACTTCAGGAAGCATTTGGTTGCAGTCATTGCAACACCTACAACCTAATTTTGACCAAAATTAACCTGAGAGATTACTGCTTCCAAGGTTTCCTGTTTTCAAGCTCTACAGAGGGTGCTCGAGCAAACAAACAGAAGAGACCTGAGGACACTATCTAACCAGGAAATGAGTGAGTAGCGTTTGGTCTGATGCTATTTCCTAGGCCCTTCTAGGCCCAACAAGTGTCAGGAGTCTTTGAAGAGTCCTCTGAAGCCCCCTCCAGCTGTTCAAAGACCATTCACTGGCATTTTCTACAAGAAATCTGCCTCCAGAAATAAAAGCTTCTCCCAAATGCGTGTGACACCTACTCCAGTTGCCTGCTGAACTGCTGCTTGGATTCCACCTGGCGATATGTTCCCCATCTGCCCTGGTCTGTCTCCCCCTGTCTGGTACAGGTACCTCCACCACACTCACCCCTCTCTCCTGAGATTTCGCTCGCCTCCAGCACACACACACTGTTGGGGCGAGTGACTCTGAACTTACAATGGCTAGCTCCAAGTCGTTATATATTTTATTATTTTATTGTGCATTTTGCTATTTGCCTCATGGCTCCTGCATACTTTGTTGACTACAAACACCGTGGGGACAGACTATGTTTGTCCCCACACTCGGGACTCTGACTCTCTATTGGCCTCCCATCCTATTCTAACCACCTCTCCTCTCACTGGCCTTGTATTCATGTTACCTGATGAAGTTGTTGTACACTATGACCTTGTTGCCATCTGATGCACATTCAGATGTCATAAATCAGCACTACAGAGCTCTCCCTGTCCTCTGCCCATCCTATGCTCTCGTAAAAGCCTGGGTTTTCTGCACGTTAACACTAGAAGCTTATTACCTAAAATGGATCAATTGAAAGTGTGGGTTCACAGCTCCAATCCAGATGTGTTGGTCATTACTAAGACCTGGTTGAGGAAGAGTGTTTTGAATACTGATGTTAACCTTTCTGGTTATAACCTTTTTCGGCAAGACAGATTTTCCAAAGGTGGTGGAGTGGCAATCTTTACCAAGGATCACCTTCAGTGCTCGATTGTCTCCACCAAGTCTGTCCCCGAACAATTTGATTTGCTGGTTTTAAGCATTAAACTTTCAAATAGCTCTTTGTTGACTGTTGCTGAGTGCTTATCGTCCTCCATCAGCACCGGCCTGTACCCTACCTGCCCTAAACTCTCTCCTGCCCCTTACACTAAGTCTGAATTTGTCGTACTAGATGACCTAAACTGGGACATGCTTAAACCACAATTCCTAAGTCTTTCTCAGATTATTACCAATACCACAAGGTACGACTCCAAACACCCAGAAAAAGGGTACTTTCCTCAATGTTACCCTCACAAATAATCCTGACAGGTATCAGTCTGGTGTTTTCTGTAATGACCTTAGTGATCACTGTTTTACAGCCTGTGTTCGTAATGGCTGCTCAGTGAAACGACCTGTCCTGCCTGTCCTGCCAGCCTTCCTTTATGAACTGGCCTTTGTATAAAGGTATAGAATCAGCTTGATCCCCTCTGTCGAGGACTCTTGGACCTTCTTTTTTGATATTTTCAGTGGTATTGTTAATCAACACGCCCCCATAAATAAAATGAGAATTAAAAACAGGTTCAGCCCCTGGTTCGACCGTGATCTTGCAGAGTTACTCCACATCAAGAATTGCATTTGGCGAAAGGCTTGGCACATGCATATTCAGGCTGGCTGGCTATCGTTCAGGCAAATGAGAAATAAGTACACTCAGATCAATCTGATCCTACCTGTTATAAGGCCTATTTCTATTTTGCCCTGTTTATCAAAGTGTTGGAAAAACTTGTCAATAATTAACTGACTGGCTTTCTTGATGTCTATATTATTCTCTCTGGTATGCAATCTGGTTTCTGCTCAGGTTATGGATGTGTCACTGCAACATTAAAGGTCCTCAATGATGTCACCAATGCCCTCGATTCTAAGCAATATTGTGCTGCTATTTTTATTAACTTGGCCAAAACGTTTGATACGGTAGACCATTCCATTCTTGTGGGCCGGCTAAGGAGTATTGGTGTCTCTGAGGGGTCTTTGGCCTGTTTTGCTAACTACCTCTCTCAAAGAGTGCAGTGTATAAAGTCAGAACAACTGCTGTCTCATCCACTGCCTGTCAACAAGGGAGTACCCCAAGGTTCGATCCTAGGCCCCACGCTCATCTCAATTTACATCAACAACATAGCTCAGGCAGTAGGATCTCTCTCATCCATTTATATGCAGATGATACAGTCTTATACTCAGCTGGCCACTCCCCGGATTTTGTGTTAAATGCTCTACAACAAAGCTTTCTTAGTGTCCAACAAGCTTTTTCTACCCTTAACCTTGTTCTGAACACCTCAAAAAACAAAAGTAATGTGGTTTGGTAAGAAGAATGCCCATCTTCCCGCAGGTGTCATTACTACCTCTGAGGGTTGACAGCTTGAGGCAGTCACCTATATATATATACAGTCACCTCATACAAGTACTTGGAAGTATGGCTAGACGGTGCACTGTCCTTCTCTCAGCACATATCAAAGCTGCAGGCTAAAGTTAAATCTAGACTTGGTTTCCTCTATCATAATTGCTCCTCTTTCACCCCAGCTGCCAAGCTAACCCTGATTCAGATGACCATCCTACCCATGCTAGATTATGGAGACATAATTTATAGATCGGCAGGTAAGGGTGCTCTCGAGCGGCTAGATGTTCTTTACCTTTCCGCCATCAGATTTGCCACTAATGCTCCTTATAGGACACATCACTGCACTCTATACTCCTCTGTAAACTGGTCATCTCTGTTTACCCATCGCAAGACTCACTGGTTGATGCTTATTTATAAAACCCTCTTAGGCTTCACTTCCCCCTATCTGAGATATCTACTGCAGCCCTCATCCTCCACTTACAACACCCGTTCTACCAGTCACATTCTGCTAAAGGTCCCCAAAGCGCACACATCCCTGGGTCGCTCGTCTTTTCAGTTCGCTGCAGCTAGCGACTGGAACGAACTGCAACAAACACTCAAACTGGACAGTTTTATCTCAATCTCTTCATTCAAAGACTCAATCATGGACACTCTTACTAACAGTTGTTGGCTGCTTTGTGTGATATATTGTTGTCTCTACCTTCTTGCCCTTTGTGCTGTTGTCTGTGCCCAATAATGTTTGTACCATGTTTTGTGCTGCGACCATGTTGTGTTGCTACCATGTTGTTGTTATGTTGTGTTGTTACCATGCTGTGTTGTCATGTGTTGATGCCTTGCTATGTTGTTGTCTTACTACGTCTCTCTTTATGTAGTGTTGTGTTGTCTCTATTGTTGTGACGTGTGTTTTGTCCTATATTTATATTTATATTGTATTTATTTTACATTTTTAATCCCAGGCCCCGTGTCCGCAGGAGGCCTTTTGCCTTTTGGTTGACCGTCATTGTAAATAAGAATTTGTTCTCAACTGACTTGCCTAGTTAAATAAAGGTTCAATTAAAAATTAAAATTAAAATTGCAACTAAAGGTGGTACATCCAGTTATTGAGTGTAAGAGGGCAATTACTTTTCCACACAGGGGAATTAGGAGTTGCATAACTTTGTTATTTAAATAAATAAAGTAAGTATCAATTTTGCTAGCTAGGTTTCTCCAGACGCCGCCGGTGGATATTTGGTGACCTTGTGTTTCATGTGTTTGACTGTACCCAGGAGGGGCACCACTTAATGACCAGCTCATTTGCACGGGCTCCTCTTCTAATGATCTGTTACAGTCCACTTAAAGAGTAATCATGGTGCCAATCCCGTTGGGCTTGTCAGGATACACTGGGGGAAAGTGATGGGAAGACCATGAAACCGTTACCAGCGCGCAGATGGTAGTCAAATGAAGGTGTGGTGGGGACTTTAACTTAGCTGTTCGAATGTCGTAGCCCTTTACACTTGTACGAGTTGAAAATGGCAGATTTGGACACTGATAAGCCCCTAAATTGGAACAGCAGTGGCTGCACAGTAACATGCTTGCTATACATGACGTCAGAGCTCAGGGTCTCCGCTTCACAGCTCTGTATGGGTATTGACAGACAGCCTTCCTGAACTTGATCACTGCGGTTGACAAGAATTTGCCCCCATCCTTCCCACTAATTGTCTGAGTGAGGGAAATGTTGTACATAAGAGTACTCAATGCATTTTGAAACATGAGATGTTGAGGATTACAATAAATACCGCCTTGATGTCATACAAGCAAGCCAAACACACGTGAGTCCAAATGTGCACTTCACATTTCCATGTCATAAAATTAATGTAATATACAGTGTCAACGTTTATGATCACTATGTTTGATGTGCTGTTACAAAATGACATGGCGTCATACCCTGGGTTGTCCTGAACAGAATGAGCCTGTGTTTGTTGTATTGTGAATACAAATGTGTGTACCGCGCATTTGAAGGCAACTCATGAATCCATTCTATACGCATCAACATTATGATCTGCTTCTCTGCATTGCCTTTTGAAAGCCAAACACTGTAAGAGTGTATTTAATATTTTAGCTAGTCATGTTGGCAGTAGAACAACATTTGAAACGATGCCCACCTGACCCAGATCTTTTTAATGGACCATTTTTACAACAACAAATAAAGAAGTGTTCTTGCTCTAGTTCCTCAACGGCAGAGCTTGGAGAGCTAAAATAAAAACACCTTTAGCCATAAAGGTGCATTGAAATTACTGAGGAACTTAGGAACTGTGCACACTTTGGAGAGGTGTGTAGCCACTTGGAGACACCAGTTGGACCTCCCACTCAAACCCATGTTTTTTTGCCTTTATGTTGGACCTACCCCAAACTTTCCAAGAATATTCGTATCATGTTAATGAATGTATCCAGAGTAGTTTCAGCCATAATTATCAACAAATGCGGCTAAAAGAACAGTAAATGTAAAACTCACTTCAAATCAACAGTGTAATGTTGTGCCAGGTGAACTCTTGACCCCAGCTTTAGTCTAATCATTTTCCCAGGATCTCCAAACGGTTCCCTTTTAATTGCTACCATTGTTATGCATATGCTTTCCATATTTCTCCTGTAAAAAAAACATCTCAGTTTATCTATATCCATATAGGCCAATTCCCACAAGCGTAAAGGTTTAAAGTAACGCAACGGGAATTGAAGTGTGTGTGTGTAAAATGTATCCACTCGTAGTTTTATTTTTTTAAGAAGGGTCAGCGCCCATATATTATGCTATTTTCATAATTAAATATATTGATTATAAATATTGAGGGTAATTAAATGTTTTAAGATGTGGGGTGTAGTTCCAATTGTACTCAGGGCTGTGAACAACACCTCCGTCCATGTTGGAAATGTTCTCATGAATGAATGAATGAATATATTCATCTTTGGGCATGTTTATTTTAATACTCATTCATAAAGAATTAAGCACGGAGATGACACTGTTTCAGGCTCAACTCAGCTTTCCTTTTATCAAGTGCCGCTTTGTTTCAATCCTCAATATCTATTTATCTCAAGTCCTCAATGTCCTGAATGCACTTGGCAGAAAGTGCAAAAACAATCTGCCAAGAGTTTGCCTCAAAAACATCGGAAGCTAGTGCGTCAGCGTCGATTGGGGTGTAGCGACTCGCCTTAAACTTTTCAGATTGCTTTTCATCACCTGGCATGGACAGAACTGTACTGATTTCAATCAGATACAGAGACAACATGGCTAAGAGAGAGTAAATCAAAAAGTGTTGTGTCACCACTAAACAGCATCGTGTTGTTGGTCTGGATTGGGAAGACATAAAGCTGCCAGTTTGCATTGCGGTCTGTAGCTAGTGATGCCAAGGGAATTCACCGGGGTCTTTTGCCTGTTCTGTTCTCCCTCAGGGGCGCTGATGAAAAATATTTTGTTCCTCCGTGGCCTGCTCACCTTCTCCTACTCTGCTAGTGTTTGTTGTAAGAACACCAGCGTCTAGTTGGGCTTTGATCTAGTGCTGCAGAGGAACCCGCTAACACGCTACCTTATCTAATCCTTGGGATTTTAAAGGCTACTGCCGGTGTCTTGTGACGTTCCTGTTCTCAGAAAGATTCTCTTCCTACTCAACTCACCAGCCCCATCACCTCTTATTGAGGATTGGACACATTCGCGCACGCACACAGACACACACATACGCACACACATGCACACGCACAGACTCAGCACACACACACCACCTCCTCTCTCCTGTCTTCCACAGTAGAGTAGTCTGTCTCTGACTAAACTGTCTGAAGCCTGGGCACCTTTCCTCCTCCAACTCTTCTCTCCTTTTCCACCTCCTCCCCTTCATAGCTGTCCCTGGGCTCAGCGAGGTGACAGGCGGTGTCACTGTTATAGACTGTAATGCTGGCACTGACACCTGAGGGTGACTGGGCTGATATCTCTATTAACCTTCTGGTGACGTCCTCCCCACCGCTCGGGAGCCACCAGACTGAACTTAGGGACATCAAAGTATAAGTTGTTTTTCACCCAAGCACATTTCCACGGGCTCGTTCCAGGCTGTACACACATTCCCACGCATGTATGAATATGCGCTAAACTACTAAAGGAACACATGCACACATTAATGCACACGCCACATACATACACACTGAATGAATTACGTGGGTTGTGTACATGTTAGGAATCTTAATCATCTGGATTAATGAACTTAATATAACGAATCTTCAAGTAATTCAATGAAATTGGGGCTAAACGTATTAGATTAGCATGTGCCCTTTTCCCTGACATTGATTAAATATTCCGTTCATTCACATATCTCCTCCATATCGAGGCAACTAAACATGATTTATGTCGGACATGTCCAAGCCTCTGTCATACACTGTGCATACCTAATACCATTACACCTTTGACCCTCTGACTCCTCCCTCTGCAGGAATTCTCTCTGCTGCGATTGGATGACGTGCCCAGTGAGCGGGTGAACATTCTGGGCTTTTCCGTCTTCAACCGAACACACCCCTTCTTCCAGGATTTCCTCCTCAGCCTCAACCGTTCCTGGCAGGAAAACTGTGACCACGCCCCCTTCGCCGGCACACCGGTGAGACCAGGGTTCAGGTTTATGTAGGACAGAGAGGATTGCTCAGCAGCTAGACTGTCATATCTGAGCTCCATAATATATTTACATCTGAAGGTTCTGTAATGTTGCAGGTAGAAATGTAACAAATAGATCTGATGATTCCCAGTCCTACTCTAGCATGTACTATTAGAAATTCAGCTCTGTTAGTTACAGTTCTATCTGTAGCCAAAAAGAGTGTTCAGACATATGCAGAAAATACATTATTCTCTAGCACAGTGTTTCTTAATCCTGTTCCTGGGAACACTGTATTTGCTATATATCTACCTGCAACCTTCTGAAAGGTTCATCCTCCTGAATACACTCCAGCTCTTTTCCCATATTATGACGTATCCCCACACGTGTGACTGCGAGATTCGGCATCATTACAAGCTTTTAGATCTTTGAGAATGTTAAGGCTTGAAGTCTTTCCATGCCTTTAATACAGTTCTCTGTGTAGTCGTTAATGAGTCATTCTTAAATATCTAATTAGTTAATTGCCACATGCTTATTAAATGAATACGTGACTGGCGGTGTAGTACATAACATTGACATAACATTCTTCCATGCTGCATTTGAAAAATGTGAACCCAATTCACCACACTTCTGAGACGTTTTCTGACATCAGAGAGCGACGAGGAACTCATTAATTGGGTTTATTGAATTTTTGTTTCTTAATTAAGCCCTCAAGAAAGATTTTGAAAAATCAATGGCTGCAGTTTTTTTTTTAGAAACCAGCTGTTTTTCTCCAGTTGTTTTTCCCCGCTCATAATTAGGAGTTATCTTTAATTAATCACAGGATATTTTGTCGTAGAGCAGTGGAGGGATAACAGCTCTGAGCCCCTAATAAAAGTAGCGAGAGCGAGCTACACCTTTTCGCCCTGCTATTCATTTGCAGTGTTCCAGGGAGCTCTTTCATATCAGGTTCCATTTTTAAAAGACCCCTCTCTCTCAGCTGTACAGTGTCATGGGAATGAGAGAGGTGGTCGGATGAAAGGGAGTGAGGTGAGGAAGAATGGAGGGGGGTTACAGTGACTTGCAACCAAAGTGTTTCAGATATTTTCAAACCTATAAATGATTGAGATTCCAGGTCATTTGTTTTGGAGATCCAGCTGCAGCATATGCCTCAATGCATGACAATCGATGGCGTACGATGGGGATTCATTATGATATTAGACTACTTTTGAGGGATGAAAACACCTGACCAACTTTGATTTCAAAGTGACATCTCCCTTTAAGGTCACGTGACTTATGATCAGGAAGCTGCTGCCATCGACTTTCTGTCCTGGAATCCAAATGGCACTGAACCACTGTACACACTCGCTCTAACTACTGTTTTCCAAGCTGTTGTTTATACTTTGTTGCCTGTAGCGCAGTCCAATTCAACATTGGCCTGTGCAAGGAGGAGATATATCACGTAAATTATGATGGTTATGGGCCTTATATGGTGCTCATTGTTTACTATGCATCACAATCATCTATATGTTCCCATATCAATATGCACAACAGATCAGGGCCAGGACTTATTGGTTTATTATACAGACATATAACGGTGAAATACTCCCTCTCTCCCTCGTATAATCTATGCCATCATGCATTTTAATTGTTTTTACATACACGGATGGGGCCTGTATGAAAACAGTCTACAGGACAAATCCCCCTTCCTGCACTTCCGCCTCCACTCCGACGGATGTGTGGTAATTGGAACAGCCAGGGCTTGCCAGCTCCAGTAGGGGTGAAAGTGGTGCAGCTTTTTTTCCCCCCTCTGTCAGCACATCAGAGGATCCTAACGATCTAATGGAATATCTGACTGCTGCGTGGATGGCATTTTGGGGATCGCTTGTTTTAACCCATCACTGACCGACCAGAGTGGACCCAAGGCATCAGGGAGAATGGAAGATCGGTGTATGTTTACCACAGAATAGCGCCCTTTTCTTCCATCCTTTCTTTCTTTCTTTTACTTCTTCTTTCCCTATCACCACCCCCCCCCCTCTCAGCTATCGTCGGCGCTGCTGTTTGACGCAGTGCATGCGGTGGTGGCGGCGGTCCAGGAGCTCAACCGTAGCCAGAACGTGGGCGCCACGCAGCTCTCTTGCAAGTCCTCCAAGATCTGGGAGCATGGCACCAGCCTCATGAACTACCTGAGGATGGTAAGGGCGCCCCACTCTGGATAGGAGGGGAATGGCATTCTGTTGTTGGTCATGTTTAAGATTAACACAAAGATTCATCTTTGTGGAGCTAAATTAGACTGCAGTGTGCACTGTGATATACAGTATGCTCCCAAGTGTGTTAGTTAACATTATACTAAAAGCCATTAGGTGTGTGTGTATTTTTGCAGTGAATATTCAGGTAGCAGATCCCTATCCCCCAAACCTAACCTTACTGTTTGATCTACCAGCTGAATATATTTACATTTATGTATTTATATTTATAGAGAAATCTTCTAGCCCTTTTCTTACCACTGTGTATACAGTCACTCATATTGTCACATTAACTTGGGTCACTGCTCGCCTGGTCCCAGATCTGTGTGTGTTGTCATTGATACGCCTAAGACCATAGGAGTTGGTAAGACAGTACAAACAGCTCTGGGATCAGGCTAGGTCACTGCCCCTATTTCTTCATCAGTAGCCTACAGCAGGGAGAAGGGGGGCAGGGAAGGAGTTAGAGACTGGTTGACTGGCTGTCACACTGTAATGCTCATAGTCCCTCATTAGGAATAAATGGCCTGTGAGTGAGCCATCAAGACACTAGAGTGTGACATGTATTGAATTTCAGACTGTTTTTTTCTTCTTTAGTAAAAGCAAATCTGAAAATGATTCATCTGTTGCCATTTAGATGTTTTACCACCATCACTTTGTCATCACACAATAATTTCGTTGAGACTCCCTCGTATCGATCTTACTGCTGGTTTCTCAGTATCAGATGATGGGGTGGCTTAGGGTTTTGTCGCAGCATAATTGTCAGCCCGCTTCCCTTCTGGATAATTTAATCAATAAGGAACTAAAGCCCGACCGAACCCAGACATGCATGTGAAGTTACTGACATACCTGGGTTCAAACAGTATTTATTTTCTTTCAAATACTTGGGAGCATCGGATTGAGCCTTGCCTGCAGTGTCGGATCGGCGGGGTTTGCAGTTTTCCCTTTTGGAACTACTCCATTGGCTCTGTCGCTCAAGGCAAGCTCAATCCAGCGCAGCTGAAGGATTTGAAAGCAAACTAACACTATTTGAACCCAAATTACTGACACCAAAAACAACAGTCGCGGGCGGACCAAGTGAAACACCTTAATAACATGGGAGCTTTTCTGTCTTGTTCTCACTCTCTCTGGGATAGGTAGAATTGGAAGGACTAACGGGCCACATTGAATTCAACAGCAAAGGCCAGCGGTCCAACTACGCCCTGCGGATCATGCAGAACAGTAGAGACGGCCTAAGGCAGGTAAAGTAACTCTCCCGTTCATACAGTGTTACGGTACAATGTTTTGCCCAGTCACAGGCCTATTCTTTTTACCACTACCCCAGAACTGCTGTGTGAAGCACTCCCTTACATCCTGTAATAGAGCTCTACGGTGCAGCAGGGAGCCATGATAATGTATTCAATTGATGTTTGGTCGTAGAAATATCCCCTTGACCCGCATGGTTTTAAGTGCTGAGGTGTCCAAAACCTCTCCATGTGCACTATTAAATATTTAGAATGCCATTTGGACTGGCGCAGGAGGCATGGCAGAATTTGAAGGAAAGGCAAAGAAAGGAGGGTTTTTAATCTTGTTTTTTCGATAACTGTTTTTGGTGTCGTTTACTGAGTATCTTATTCTGAATCAGTATATCGTTTTCAACAGTGGTGCTGTGTTTGGAAGAGTTACTAAGGAAAATGTGTTATTATAATGCCTTCCGGGACTTCACCTCAATTCACAAACCTGCATCAATTAATTTCACAGTAGGACATGTTGGTTTCATGTTGAGAGTTACATTGCTTAGTTCCAGTGTACATTTGGCTAGCCATCTGTATAGACGGATTCTGGTCTGGTACTGTGCACGATCAAAGTCAAACATCTTTTGGCCTTGCCACGTCACTTGAATCTGGAAGTCTCACAATCATTCCAGTGCTCTTGCAATGGATATTGCCTACTAAACATGCTGCACTGTAGCTAAAGGAAAAATCCATCCAAAACCACAAATTCCTTTAAGTTATAGTGTTATTTAACACTAATATGTTAGATCAATATTTTTTTTATTTTACTAATGTTGCATTTTGCCAATATAATAAGGTTGGGAGCTACATGGAAAATTGTTGTCGAAATCTGTTGCAGCTCAAGACTTCAAAATCCACGATGCAATGCTATCTCTACGGGCTGGCTAGCTAGCTAGGTAGCAAATGTAGCTACACACAATAATACCAAAGACAATATCAGCATGTAAAATAGCTAATTAGCTGTAAAATCACCTAAAAAAAACTGCACTATCAATTTAGTAGTCTGCAATCTCACTATGCTGCATCTGCAGATCAATGTGCCTCACAGACTGGAGTCTGACATTCGCAACAGCAGATATACTTTTGAGGAGATTACAAAAGTTGCCCATGCTACGTTAGAGTGGTGCATTCTGGGCGATTCTGGGACAAGGAGCACTCTCCTTCAAGGAGTGAATAGGAGTCTATTGGGCGCTAGCTCAAAAACCCAACATTAGCATGAATTTGGTCAACAAGAAGTACAACATTACACAACTTTTCCGAGACTGAGATAATTAACTTGCTATCTGTAATATCGTACAGCATTGGAATGGTGACAGTACGTCCTTTCGAGGACAATTAGGCACGTTTCTCGACATATACACTGACTAGAGAAGGGATTGCATGACGATTAGTTTAGCGACTGCGTGACGCAGCATGACAACATGAATGCAATTGGTCGACAGTCTGCCTGGTGGGGCGTTATACTTTCCTTCATTCATTGGATTCCTATCTCCTTTCTATAATACCTCTGGCAACGGCATCATGCAATGCACCCTTGACTAAAGTAGGCAGGCAAATAGGAAAAATGTGCTAGACCCTACATTAAATTACACATTTCTCGAGGTAGGAATATGATCAATGGCTCATTCAAGAGAAGACATCCTCTCGAGTAATGACATCGACCAGTATTGAAATCTGACATGTATGATAGACGTTTTCGCGATCTAAAAGTTGTATTCCTATTAACTTCCAGTGTAATGAGAGCGACTTTATCACAGAGCTTCGTCATACCAGCCGGATTTCTGCCTGCTTGAATGCCAATAACTCCCATACACATGAAAACATGAAATGTCCCAGGGAATCGATAGAAAATCACTCAGAGATGCACGAAAAACAATGTAACATTCAAAATGGGTGAACCTTTCCTTTACTGCTGAGGGTTTGTCTTCTTTTGGCCCCAGATTCTGTTGGCTGCACATGAAGAGTGCTTTTATCCCTGAGACGGCTGTCTTTGAGATAAACGCTGGCGTTGATATTGTATCTTTGTGTTCTGTGTGTTGTCCGGCCTTGCGGCGGAGGGAGATGTGGCAGAGACACAGCTCTCATATAAGCAGGTAGTACTTTAGTCTCTACACGTTTGCAGCATGTCCCGGAGCACCTGTCCTTGTATGACCTCTCCCCCCACTCCCCGTAGCACCCCCCTCCTCCCTCCCACAACTCCACCATTATCAATTCTCCATTGACTGCACCTATGGCACCTTACTCCACATAAATGAATAAAGCGTTAGTACAAGCCTGATCGGAGATCTGTTTGTGCGTTGTAGCCAACTCCTAAGGTTGATGTTATGCCAATTGGAAATGGCTATAAGTTATGCAATAGGAGTTTGCTATACAGCATAAACAGATCTGGGGACCAGGCTACACGGTAGCAGCACCACCTCTCTCCCCCTATTCCTGTCTATTCGCCACTGACTCTGGCACCTAAGGCACTTTACTCCACAGAATGTCCTAAAGCACTACCCACCCTCCTACTTCCACTTTCTTTGCATCACACGTAACAGTGTTTGTGGGTTACTGGTTGTCTCAGGAGTCGAGATGTTGGACTACCCTGAATGTTAGACACGAATACTAGATATACTGTAGCTGACAGGGTGTAGGCTTTATTGAATGTTGACTTAAACGTCTGTCTTGCTGTGTCTCTTCAAGGTTACGTCTCTCGATATATCTTAGGTATTCGATTTGATGTCTCCACTTGAAGCTTCTCCATACAGTAATAGTTATACCCAGAACATGTGTACTTTGAAAATCCCCATCACCTGCCACTCAGAAAGTTTCATGACGTTCAGAAATGCATGACTATATACAGTTGAAGTCAGAAGTTTACATACACCTTAGCCAAATACATTTAAACTCAGTTTTTCACAATCCCTGACAATTAATCCGAGTAAAAATTCCCTGTTTTAGGTCAGTTAGGATCACCACTTTATTTTAAGAATGTGAAATGTCAGAATAATAGTAGAAAGAGATTGATTTATTTCAGCTTTTTATTTCTTTCATCAGATTCCCAGTGGGTCAGAAGTTTACATACACTCCATACGTAGAATGTATGCACACATGACTGTAAGTCGCTTTGGATAAAAGCGTCTGCTAAATGGCATATATTAGTATTTGGTAGCATTGCCATTACATTGTTTAACTTGGGTCAAACGTTTCAGGTAGCCTTCCACAAGCTTCCCACAATAAGTTGGGTGAATTTTGACCCATTCCTCCTGACAGAGCTGGTGAAACTGAGTTAGGTCAAATCAAATCTAATCAAATTTTATTTGTCACATACACATGGTTAGCAGATGTTAATGCGAGTGGAGCGAAATGCTTGTGCTTCTAGTTCCGACAATGCAGTAATAACCAACAAGTAATCTAGCTAATTCCAAAACTACTACCTTATAGACACAAGTGTAAGGGGATAAAGAATATGTACATAAAGATATATGAATGAGTGATGGTACAGAGCGGCATGGGCAAGATACAGTAGATGGTATTGAGTGCAGTATATACATATGAGATGAGTATGTAAACAAAGTGGCATAGTTAAAGTGGATGATACAGAGTACAGTATATACATATACATATGAGATGAATAATGTAGGGTATGTAAACATTATATTAGGTAGCATTGTTTAAAGTGGCTAGTGATATATATTACATCATTTCCCATCAATTCCCATTATTAAAGTGGCTGGAGTTGAGTCAGTGTGTTGGCAGCATTCACTCAATGTTAGTGGTGGCTGTTTAACAGTCTGATGGCCTTTTCAGTCTCCCGGTCCCAGCTTTGATGCATCTGTACTGACCTCGCCTTCTGGATGATAGCGGGGTGAACAGGCAGTGGCTCGTTGGTTGTTGTCCTTGATGATCTTTATGGCCTTCCTGTGACATTGGGTGGTGTAGGTGTCCTGGAGGGCAGGTAGTTTGCCCCCAGTGATGCGTTATGCAGACCTCACTACCCTCTGGAGAGCCTTACAGTTGTGGGCGGAGCAGTTGCCGTACCAGGCGGTGATACAGCCCGCCAGGATGCTCTCGATTGTGCATCTGTAGAAGTTTGTGAGTGCTTTTGGTGACACGCCAAATTTCTTCAGCCTCCTGAGGTTGAAGAGGCGCTGCTGCGCCTTCTTCATGATGCTGTCTGTATGGGTGGACCAATTCAGTTTGTCTGTGATGTGTACGCCGAGGAACTTAAAATTTACTACCCTCTCCACTACTGTTCCATCGATGTGGATAGGGGGGTGTTCCCTCTGCTGTTTCCTGAAGTACACAATCATCTCCTTAGTTTTGTTGACGTTGAGTGTGAGGTTATTTTCCTGGTACTACACTCCGAGGACCCTCACCTCCTCCCTGTAGGCCGTCTCGTCGCTGTTGGTAATCAAGCCTACCACTGTTGTGTCGTCCGCAAACTTGATGATTGAGTTGGAGGCGTGCGTGGCCACGCAGTCGTGGGTGAACAGGGAGTACAGGAGAGGGCTCAGAACGCACCCTTGTGGGGCCCCAGTGTTGAGGATCAGCGGGGTGGAGATGTTGTTGCCTACCCTCACCACCTGGGGCGGCCCGTCAGGAAGTCCAGTACCCAGTTGCACAGGGCGGGGTCGAGACCCAGGGTCTCGAGCTTGATGACGAGCTTGGAGGGCACTATGGTGTTAAATGCCGAGCTGTAGTCGATGAACAGCATTCTCACATAGGTATTCCTCTTGTCCAGATGGGTTAGGACAGTGTGCAGTGTGGTTGAGATTGCATCGTCTGTGGACCTATTTGGGCGGTAAGCAAATTGGAGTGGGTCTAGGGTGTCAGGTAGGGTGGAGGTGATATGGTTCCTTGACGAGTCTCTCAAAGCACTTCATGATGACGGAAGTGAGTGCTACGGGGCGTTAGTCGTTTAGCTCAGTAACCTTAGCTTTCTTGGGAACAGGAACAATGGTGGCCCTCTTGAAGCATGTGGGAACAACAGACTGGGATAGGGATTGATTGAATATGTCCGTAAACACACCAGCCAGCTGGTCTGCGCATGCTCTGAGGGCGCGGCTGGGGATGCCGTCTGGGCCTGCAGCCTTGCGAGGTTTGACACGTTTAAATGTTTTCCTCACGTCGGCTGCAGTGAAGGAGAGTCCGCATGTTTTAGTTTTAGTGTTTTAGCCGTGTCATTGGCACTGTGTTGTCCTCAAAGCGGGCAAAAAAGTTATTTAGTCTGCCTGGGAGCAAGACATCCTGGTCTGTGACGGGGCTGGTTTTCTTTTTGTAATCCGTGATTGACTGTAGACCCTGCCACATACCTCTTGTGTCTGAGCCGTTGAATTGAGATTCTACTTTGTCTCTATACTGATGCTTAGCTTGTTTGATTGCCTTGCGGAGGGAATAGTTACACTGTTTGTATTCGGTCATGTTTCCGGTCACCTTGCCCTGATTAAAAGCAGTGGTTCGCGCTTTCAGTTTCACGCGAATGCTGCCATCAATCCACGGTTTCTGGTTTGGGAATGTTTTAATCGTTGCTATGGGAACGACATCTTCAACGCACGTTCTAATGAACTCGCTCACCGAATCAGCATATTCGTCAATGTTGTTGTCTGACACAATACGAAACATATCCCAGTCCACGTGATGGAAGTAGTCTTGGAGTGTGGAATCAGATTGGTCGGACCAGCGTTGAACAGGTTTGTCGGTCTCCTTGCTCGCACACAATTTTTTATTTCTGCCCACAAATGTTCTATAGGATTGAGATCAGGGCTTTGTGATGGCCACTTCAATACCTTGATTTTGTTGCCCTTAAGACATTTTGCCACAACTTTTGAGTTATGCTTGAGGTCATTGTCCATTTGGAAGACCCATTTGCGACCGAGCTTTAACTTCCTGACTGATGTCTTGAGATGTTGTTTCAATATATCCATTTAATTTTCCTTCCTCATGATGCCATCTATTTTCTGAAGTGCACCAGTCCCTCCTGCAGCAAAGCACCCCCACAACATGATGCTGCCACCCCCTTTTCCCTCCAAACATAACGATGGTCATTATGGCCAGAGGACATTTCTCCAAAAAGTACTATCTTTGTCCTCATGTGCAGTTGCAACCCGTAGTCTGGCTTTTTCATGGCAGTTTTGGAGCAGTGGCTTCTTCCTTGCCGAGCGACCTTTCAGGTTAAGTCGATATAATACTAGTTTTACTGTGGATATAGATACTTATACCTGTACTTGTACCTGTTTCCTCCAGCATCTTCACACGGTCATTTGCTATTGTTCTGGGATTGATTTGCACTTTTCGCACCAAAGTACGTTAATCTCTAGGAGACAGAACGCGTCTCCTTCCTGAGCAGTATGACAACTGCGTGGTCCCATGGTGTTTATACTTGCGTACTATTATTTATACAGATGTACAGTGCCTTGCGAAAGTATTTGGCCCCCTTGAACTTTGCAACCTTTTGCCACATTTCAGGCTTCAAACATAAAGATATAAAACTGTATTTTTTTGTGAAGAATCAACAACAAGTGGAACACAATCATGAAGTGGAATGACATTTATTGGATATTTCAAACTTTTTTAACAAATCAAAAACTGAAAAATTGGGCGTGCAAAATTATTCAGCCCCCTTAAGTTAATACTTTGTAGCGCCACCTTTTGCTGCGATTACAGCTGTAAGTCGCTTGGGGTATGTCTCTATCAGTTTTGCACATCGAGAGACTGACATTTTTTCCCATTCCTCCTTGCAAAACAGCTCGAGCTCAGTGAGGTTGGATGGAGAGCATTTGTGAACAGCAGTTTTCAGTTCTTTCCACAGATTCTCGATTGGATTCAGGTCTGGACTTTGACTTGGCCATTCTAACACCTGGATATGTTTATTTTTGAACCATTCCATTGTAGATTTTGCTTTATGTTTTGGATCATTGTCTTGTTGGAAGACAAATCTCCGTCCCAGTCTCAGGTCTTTTGCAGACTCCATCAGGTTTTCTTCCAGAATGGTCCTGTATTTGGCTCCATCCATCTTCCCATCAATTTTAACCATCTTCCCTGTCCCTGCTGAAGAAAAGCAGGCCCAAACCATGATGCTGCCACCACCATGTTTGACAGTGGGGATGGTGTGTTCAGGGTGATGAGCTGTGTTGCTTTTACGCCAAACATAACGTTTTGCATTGTTGCCAAAAAGTTCAATTTTGGTTTCATCTGACCAGAGCACCTTCTTCCACATGTTAGGTGTGTCTCCCAGGTGGCTTGTGGCAAACTTTAAACTACACTTTTTATGGATATCTTTAAGAAATGGCTTTCTTCTTGCCACTCTTCTATAAAGGCCAGATTTGTGCAATATACGACTGATTGTTGTCCTATGGACAGAGTCTCCCACCTCAGCTGTAGATCTCTGCAGTTCATCCAGAGTGATCATGGGCCTCTTGGCTGCATCTCTGATCAGTCTTCTCCTTGTATGAGCTGAAAGTTTAGAGGAACGGCCAGGTCTTGGTAGATTTGCAGTGGTCTGATACTCCTTCCATTTCAATATTATCGCTTGCACAGTGCTCCTTTGGATGTTTAAAGCTTGGGAAATCTTTTTGTATCCAAATCCGGCTTTAAACTTCTTCACAACAGTATCTCGGACCTGCCTGGTGTGTTCCTTGTTCTTCATGATGCTCTCTGCGCTTTTAACGGACCTCTGAGACTATCACAGTGCAGGTGCATTTATATGGAGACTTGATTACACACAGGTGGATTGTATTTTTCATCATTAGTCATTTAGGTCAACATTGGATCATTCAGAGATCCTCACTGAACTTCTGGAGAGAGTTTGCTGCACTGAAAGTAAAGGGGCTGAATAATTTTGCACGCCCAATTTTTCAGTTTTTGATTTGTTAAAATAGTTTGAAATATCCAATAAATGTCGTTCCACTTCATGATTGTGTCCCACTTGTTGGTGATTCTTCACAAAAATATACAGTTTTATATCTTTATGTTTGAAGCCTGAAATGTGGCAAAAGGTCGCAAAGTTCAAGGGGGCCGAATACTTTCGCAAGGCACTGTACCTTCAGGCATTTGGAAATTGCTCCCAATTTACTTTTGACAGTTAAGTATATTTAAAACCAAATACTTTTAGACTTTTACTCAAGTACCATTTTACTGGGTGACTTTGACTTTTAATGGAGTCATTTTCTATTAAGCTATCTTTACATTTTTGACAATTGGGTACTTTTCCCACCACTGACCATAACGAAGGGGCTTTTGCCGAACCATGAAAAACAGTCCCACACCATTATCCCTCCTCCACCAAACTTTACAGTTGGCACTATGCATTGGGGCAGATAGCATTCTCCGGGCATCCGCCAAACCCAGATTCGTCCATCAATGGTGAAGCGTGATTCATCACTCCAGTGAACGAGTTTTCACTGCTCCAGATTCCAATGACGGTGATCTTTACACCACTCCAGCCAACACTTGGCATTGTGCACGGTGATCTTAGGCTTGTGTGCAGCTGCTCGGCCATGGAAACCCATTTCATGAAGCTCCCGACGAACAGTTATTGTGCTGACGTTGCCTCGGGGCTGAGCCGTTGTTGTGATGTTTCCACGTCACAATAACAGCATTTACAGTTGACCAGAGCAGCTTTAGCAGGGTAGAAATTTGACGAACTGACTTTACATTTACATTACATTTAAGTCATTTAGCAGACGCTCTTATCCAGAGCGACTTACAAATTGGTGCATACACCTTATGACAACCAGTGGAACAGCCACTTGCATCTAAATCTGACTTGTTGGAAAGGTGGCATCCTATGACGGTGCAATGTTGAAATTCACTTAGATTCTTCAGTACGGGTCATTCTACTGCTAATGTTTGTCTATGGAGATTTGAATGGCTGTGTGCTCGATTTTATACACCTGTCAGTGACGGGTGTGGCTGAAATAGCCGAATCCACATACTTTTGGCCATGTAGCGTATGTATAATCGCTCCACGCCAGTAATGGTCATTGGATGAGACAAAGCGTTAATGCTGGTTAGAGAGATGGGGAGGGGGGTTGTTTGTTTAGTTCTACAACACCTCCCACATGCTGCTGTGATGGGTCTGTTTCAGCCTGGCACCAGTCAGAGGTGTGAATGCCTTGGCAGGGACTGGGAAGGTGATGCCAGAGCTAGCTGGCTGCCTGGCCCACACACATATTCACGCGCATGCACACACACACACATTGCACACACACACACATCCATGCTCACATTTGTGAGCGTACAAACACATCCACATCCATTCCTTGTTACTATTTTTCTATTTATTCCTCGTGTTATATATATTTTTTTACTATTTCTCTTTTTATTCTCTCTGCATTGTTGGGAAGGTCCCGTAAGTAAGCATTTCACTGTTAGTCTACACCTGTTGTTTACGAAGCATGTACCATTTGATTTGATGTAGGCACATTGCACACACACACACACACACACACACACACACACACACACACACACACACACACACACACACACACACACACACACACACACACACACACACACACATACAAACACACACACACACACACACACATGCAGATCTTTACTCACATATTGTTTCCACATCATACATTGACACACATGCTGCAGACCGTTTGGTTGTGGAAACATACAGTAGCCCCACCCACGCTGTCTCCTCCAGCCCATGATATGAATGTATAGCTGAGAGAGAATCCTTAAAAATGGAACCTGGTATGAAAGAAGAGCAGGGTGAGAAGGCGTAGTGAACACTTTTTCTCCTTTTCACGCCCTCCATACCCCTTTTCTATGTCTTTTTTCTCTCTCTCTCTCTCTCTCTCTCTCTCTCTCTCTCTCTCTCTCTCTCTCTCTCTCTCTCTCTCTCTCTCTTCTCTCTCTCTCTCTCTCTCTCTCTCTCATTCTTTCTCTGTTTAACTGGCTGGATTCCCCAGACCCCCACAGCTATTGGCATCCATGTTCCATGCAGTCCTGTGGCTGCTGTGATCGTCCCACACGTGTGTGAGCTCGGAGGCTCGGGGGACAACGTGAGAGGCACGGCTCCAGAGCCCCTTCACTCCCAAAGTGAATTTCTCTGGCAGGCATTTCACATATCTGAACTGTGCACTTCTCGGAAAAACACATCAGTTACTGCTCTGTCAGAACCTGTTTATCATGGGGAGCTATCGCGGCTTGACAGGCATCTTCAGTTTAGATGTAATTTGCCAAGTTAGAGACATTACGGCTGATGAAGAGTGATAGCGATGGTAGTTTTTGAGGAAGGCCCTTGCTAAGACGTAGAATTTCAAAGGAATTTTGTGAAATATTGTCTTACGGTTGATTCGTCCGTGAAGATGATGTCAATGAATGTCTCGCCAGCTTCGAACCACGCCTGGGCCTGCAGCACACAAAGTTCTTCGTTTGTCAGATGAATCACTGGGTCGAAACTACAGAACAGTACAAAACAAAGGAACACACATGGTTAATATTCTGTAAATATATATATATATATATATATATATATATATATATATATATACACACACAAGTAATAGGTGGTCTACTAAAATATTAGCGTAAAGTCCACTCAAGTTTCTTCAACTGTCCTCTGACTGTGATTATAGCGATGTTGATGTCGTGCCGTGATGTCAGCAGATTCCTGATGGCCTTTGCCGATCGCTCATCATCTTCATCCATCAGTGAGTCCATGGCTTGAACAGTCTCGTAGGAAATGGAGTACAATGTAAACATGTGCAGCAGACAGTAAAGACCAGCAGTAGGGACGAGATGATGGAGTCACAATCCATGCCAGGCACACCTGCGAGCTCTGGAACTCCACCTCTGACAGGCAGAGGCGACAATCGTGGCGGGTTCGTCAGGTCATCGGTTCACCCTGGCATTCCCATTCCTCTTCTGACACCAGAAATGGATGAACTGCTCACCAAGCACAGCGAGGGCCATCCAGACCGTTATGCTGTTCTGCTATTCCAAGGATGTGTAACCCGAAGAGAATTACCTTGAGTGGACATAGAATACCAACTGGGATGGATCCCGAGGCTAATTTGGCCTCGGGATCTTTTGAGTGTTCATCATGAATACTGTGTCTCAGACATTTCTGTCCATGAGTGATGCAACCCCAAAAAAGCATGAAAGACAGTTCATGAGTACTTGAGGTACTTGGAGGTACTTGTAATTAGGCCTACAGTACACGTAGGCTGCAGTAAACGTCTCATTGTCCTGTTGGTTTTTGTCACACTGCACAGTAGCCTAATAAACATATGCATTTAGAAACTTTAATTTAAAAAAATCTAATTCAATAATATATTTCTACCACTGTAGATGATGTGTTTTTATCTTTAGATTACAGTTCTCGGTTTACGCTAGTGATGGACCTTGGTCACAGTTCACGCATTGATGAGCCATTAAATTGGACAATAGCCAGCAGAAACCCTCGTAATGGCTAATTGGTGATCAAAACTACTTTGTATCTGACCATCCAGCTATAATGGCAAATGCAACAACCCTGACAAATATGTCAATTTATTAGAATCCACCCTACCAAAATCCACCAATTTCTGCCTCTAAATTCTAGATGTAAATACATTTGACCGTCATGCTTATTGGTCTATAGAATACTTTGCATAATTTAGTGGAATTAAATTGGCCTGTGCGTCTCTTTTTATTTCTCAACTGGTAATTGAAGCGCGCCTCCCATTCACTATTCAAGTGCAGGCGACAGGCTACCAGCGCGTCACACACCACTTTACAATGTGAGCTGGAGGCATTTTGAAACAGGTTTTTAAAACACTTCTAGCAAGTGTAGCAGGTTGTGAACTCAACAAACAATGTGTCCACTCTGAGAATGAGAATGGTAAATGACTGTAATTAATACATTTATTCCATACATTGGAATACAAAATAAGCCATCCAACCATGATGAGCTTTTAGCAGGGACAATAGACTCTTGCCAAGTTGATTTCTATTTGTCGGGGCTTGAAATGTATTAATGGATGTTTAACGGGTGTTTCCCTACTGATGATAACGACACGAAGAAGGAGATCAAGAAGCAGGGTAGGAGGAGCGAGCTCTGTGTGCTTATTGCAAAATGTGTGATCTTTTTTCTGACCATTTCCAACCAGTGTAACCAACAAATACAATAATAATCTACTAACAAATAATAATCAATTCCGTATTGTCTGTTGTAACAGAAAAGGTTTTAATGTCTGTTAGTACAGGCAAGATTAAAAACAGTTGAAATAATTCCTGAATTGAATTGTTTTAGTCGACATGTGGTTTATTTATTATTTCATTATTCAAGGTTCCCTTTGTTATTTTGTTTTATAACTAAATGCATGACTGTATTTAAAGACAGGAAGGACTTGTATGCTGCGTGATGACGTGCTCAAATGAATGAATAATTGATTGATATTTATTGGCTTTTAAGGCCAATAAGTAAGTCGTGTTAACAAATCACCGACAGTGTCACCAGCAAAGCATTCCCACACCATCACACCTCCTCAAAAACAATCCAAATAAAATGTTACTGGTCACATACACATGTTTAGCAGATGTTATTGTGGGTGTAGCAAAATGCCTGTGTTTCTAGCTTCAACAGTGCATGAATATCTAACAAGTAATATCTAACAATTTCACAACAATACACACGATGATATCTTCACTATTATTCCACAAGGTACAAAATAGTAAAACTAAAGAAAAACCCTGGAATGAGTACATGTGTCCAAACTTTTGACGGGTTCTGTACACACTCACCCTGGAATGAGTACATGTGTCCAAACTTTTGACGGGTTCTGTACACACTCACAAAGAAATCCATTAACATGAATAAAAGCATGACACTAAGACAATCTATTGCCAAAGAACAGAATAACATGTCTTAAGATGTGTTTGTCTGTGCTATAGTAGCTGAGGCTATGGTTGCTTCATGCCAACGAAATGGAAAAAAAAAGGTGTTATGCTCTTTCAGAGAGGGCATAGCAATCAAAATGTCTGGCCAATGCGTGCTTCATGAAGACGCCCTCAAAGATGCCCTCTGGTTGTTTCAACGAGCGTTAACGGCAACGACGGCTGATAGTGAAATACTATGATGTCATACGCTGTGACGTGCTGTACCATACGGAGCACACTGCAAGCCGTGCTACAGTATGACACCACTTTTAAATGAGGATCCACTGTGGTTCGTCTTGCTTTACTATGACAGAGGATATGTGGCTTGAGATATCGTTCATAGTTTGGCGCGTGTAAAGGTGCGTATAAGAATAATGTCCATTCCTAATAGGTTTTTGTTTCACAGAATATTACGATGATGCGCTGTCGGTCAAATAGAATCTTTCCGTTCTTCAGGAAACAAAATAAAATGATGAACTCTGCATGGTTTATACACAGTTGGCTGTCCTTCCCTTTGCCCAGTCACAGACAGTGATGCCAGTGATCAATCATCATCTCAGTTTCTAGCATGGCGCCCCCCTAGTCCCTACTGTACCTACTCTGCCAACCCCCTGCTGGCACCTGCACCCCACCCCATCACACATACACATACACGTACACGTGTGGTGTGTGTGTGTGTGTGTGTGTGTGTGTGTGTGTGTGTGTGTGTGTGTGTGTGTGTGTGTGTGTGTGTGTGTGTGCGTGTGTGCGTGTGCGTGTAACGAGCTGTACAGTATAAAGGAGATTTAGCTCTGTGGAGCCCTACACAGGTCTTCAGTAGTATTACGCTGTAAATACAGTTTTTCCAGATTTATATAAGTGGGCAATATAATTCAACCTGCTCTGTTAATGCAGACATAACTCAGACAACCTTTCCTCTGAGTTCAGAGGGAGAGAGCGAGGATTTTTCTAAATCAGCCCTGGTTTCTAACAAATTACAGCGTCATGTAGTTTGGGAGGAAGAAATACGAGAACAATAACATCACTTTTATGGGGTGTCTTGTTCGGCTGGCGGTTAGGTGCCTTTTGAGTGATCTCTTTGACATTGTTCCACAGCTGAGCCCTGGGTGTGCGTGTGTTTGTGTGCCTACACGTGCGTGCATTTACCTGCGTGTGGACCAATGCAAGTGCCCTTCAGACGGTGTGAGTGAGCGACGGGCCTTGCTTGTTAGGGCCTAATGACAGCCTCTACGCCCCAGAAGGCCATGGCTGCCTGCATTCTGTCTGCCTCTGCTCGCCTGCCAGGCTGGCATGTGTCTGACAGCCGGGCTGGGCAGTGGGCACACCTCTGGGCCAAAGAACAGACCTGCCTGCCAGGCTTCACCCCCACCACCACCACCACTGTCGACCCAGTCCAGCCTCTCTCTTGCCCCCTCACACCTCCATGCCTCCATCCTGGCTCTCCACGGATGGATCTCCATTGTCTTTATTGTGCTCATCAACAGACGCGAGCCAGCTATTAATTAGAGTGAGAGCTGGTGCTGGACTAATTGCAGGCAGCGACAGGCTGTTAGTGTAGCTCTCGGGTTTATTTGTTATTGTGTCTCTGTCTCCTGCAGGGGGGTTGGTTGGTTTGCTGGCTGAGGGAGAGAGAGTGGAGAGAAGAGAAGCGTGAGGCCCCTTCCTTGCGAAGGGCGATTTGCTAATTAAGTTTGGTAATGGAGGCTGTTCATCAAGGCCTTGGAATGAAGCACCTGAGGAAAGGGGAAGAGACACCATGATAGGGCAGCAGAGTTGGGAGGTGTTTTTACAGTCTTTTATGTCCAAATAAATATATATATATATATATATATATAAAACTTTTTTTTCTTTTTTTCTCAGAAAATATACTCTATAGCAGGGGCTATAGTTGGGCCTCTAGTTGGGGAACCCTGCTATAGAGTATGTTAGGCAGAGTGGGAAGGTATAGAGTATGTTAGGCAGAGTGGGAAGGTATAGAGTATGATAGGCAGAGTGGGAAGGTATAGAGTATGTTAGGCAGAGTGGGAAGGTATAGAGTATGTTAGGCAGAGTGGGAAGGTATAGAGTATGATAGGCAGAGTGGGAAGGTATAGAGTATGATAGGCAGAGTGGGAAGGTATAGAGTATGTTAGGCAGAGTGGGGAGGCTATAGATCAGGGTTCCCCAACCGGTGGCCCACCAGCTGAATTTGGCCCCCCGATGTTTTCTGAGCAAAAAACAAACATAAAAGACTGTAAAAACACCAGCAAATCAGCTCCAAGTTATTTTCATTTTGGAAATCTGTTCCGAAGTATTCTCACGCATAACGATATGTGATCGTATACAAATGTAAGCTAGGTTCAAAATGTTTTAGTCAATTATTGAATCTGTTTGGGATTATTGCGGTTAATTTGCAATCTACAAATCATTTGTAATTATGTTCCGGCCCCCTCACCATCCACTCAAGAAAACAATACCTGAATCTAGTTCTTGATCCCTGTTACAGAGTATGTAGGGCAGAGTGAGAAGGCTAGACTGTGTTAGGGCAGAGTTGGGAGGCTAGACTGTTTTAGGGAAGAGTGTGGGGGGCTATAGAGTGTGTTGGGGAGTGGGGATGCTAGACTGTGTTAGGGCAGAGCGGGTTGGCTATTAGTGTTAGGCAAGAGTGGGTAGGCTAGTGTGTTAGGATAGAGTGGGAAGTCTATTACTGTTAGGACAGAGTGGGTTGGCTATTAGTGTTAGGACAGAGTGGGAAGGCTATTGGTGTTAGGGCAGAATGGGATGGCTATTGGTGTTAGGGCAGAGTGGGAAGGCTATTGGTGTTAGGGCAGAATGGGATGGCTATTGGTGTTAGGGCAGAATGGGATGGCTATTGGTGTTAGGACAGAGTGGGAAGGCTATTGGTGTTAGGGCAGAGTGGGAAGGCTATTGTTGTTAGGGCAGAGTGGGAAGGCTATTGGTGTTAGGACAGAGTGGGAAGGCTATTGGTGTTAGGGCAGAATGGGAAGGCTATTGGTGTTAGGGCAGAATGGGATGGCTATTGGTGTTAGGGCAGAGTGGGAAGGCTATTGGTGTTAGGGCAGAATGGGATGGCTATTGGTGTTAGGGCAGAATGGGAGGCTATTGGTGTTAGGGCAGAGTCAGAAGGCTATTGTTGTTAGGGCAGAGTGGGAAGGCTATTGGTGTTAGGGCAGAGTGGGAAGGCTATTGGTGTTAGGGCAGAGTCAGAAGGCTATTGTTGTTAGGGCAGAGTGGGAAGGCTATTGGTGTTAGGACAGAGTGGGAAGGCTATTGGTGTTAGGGCAGAATGGGATGGCTATTGGTGTTAGGGCAGAATGGGATGGCTATTGGTGTTAGGGCAGAATGGGATGGCTATTGGTGTTAGGGCAGAGTGGGAAGGCTATTGGTGTTAGGGCAGAGTGGGAAGGCTATTGGTGTTAGGGCAGAGTGGGAAGGCTATTGGAGTTAGGGCAGAATGGGAAGGCTTTAGAGGATATGTGTCAAACTCATTCCATTGAGGGACAAGTGTCTGCGGGTTATCGCTCCTCCCTTGTACTTGATTGATGAATTAAGTTCAGTAATTAATAAAGATCTCACCTTGTTGTCTCGGTCTTAGTTCAAAAGAAAAGGGAAAAAAAACCTGCAGACACTAGGCCCTTCATGGAATTAGTTTGACACCCCTGCTTTAGTGTGATGGGACTACAGTGGGCGTTTAGATCTGTGTGTGGAAGCCACTGCCACTGTGATTTGTCCCACGACCTCTAGCACAAACTACAATCTTCCCTCCTAAGAACTAGTGATTCAGTTGTAAGTACAGGCAGGATTTATTTTGTGGGGTGTGAATATTTTGACCACTGTGAGGTACGATGGTATAACTTTATTGGTTCTGGCGTCATTGCTTCCAGCTATACAAAACATTTAGATGCAGTATGGTGAAGGCCAACTGTTGAATGATGACCTCTAATCTAAGGTATGACCATGTAATTCGGAATTAGAATACAAGAATGGACATGAATCTTCTTAGGGCTGGATAAAGGTCAGCCATTTTGGTCTGGGAGTTGGTCAACTATGGCCTGCCAGTGCTGTGATATTATGTGTAATAATTTTATCTGCACTATATGTTTGTTATCGAGCTAGCTAGCTAGCCAGCCAGTTTTAGAGGAATGATTCCATAACTTTTTCAAATGAACTGCCAATATCCCAACATTCCTTTCAAACAATGAGGTCAATCCACAGCTGTCACGTATACTCCCTCTCCAGCCTCTAGGTCATCAGGCTGCTGATTATTCAACACACCTGTTACCATCGTCTCGCGCACCTGCGCCTCATGACACTCACCTGGACTCCATCACCTCCTTTATTATCTTCCCTATATCTGTCACTCCCCTTGGTTCTTTCCTCAGGTGTTATTGACTCTGTTTTCATGTCGGGGCGTTGTTTATGTTACGTGTTTATTGTTTCATTTATTAAAACACTCACTCCCTGAACTTGCTTCCTGACTCTCAGCGCACTCGTTACAACAGCCATACAGTGGCTCAAATCAAATCAAATCAAATGTATTTATATAGCCCTTCGTACATCAGCCGATATCTCAAAGTACTGTACAGAAACCCAGCCTAAAACCACAAACAGCAAGCAATGCAGGTGTAGAAGCACGGTGGCTAGTAAAAACTCCCTAGAAAGGCCAAAACCTAGGAAGAAACCTAGAGAGGAACCAGGCTATGAGGGGTGGCCAGTCCTCTTCTGGCTGTGCCAGGTGGAGATTATAACAGAACATGGCCAAGATGTTCAAATGTTCATTAATGACCAGCATGCTCAAACAATAATAAGCACAGGCAGAACAGTTGAAACTGGAGCAGCAGCACAGCCAGGTGGACTGGGGACAGCAAGGAGTCATCATGCCAGGTAGTCCTGAGGCATGGTCCTAGGGCCAAGGTCCTCCGAGAGAGAGAAAGAAAGAGAGGAAGAGAGAATTAGAGAGAGCATACTTAAATTCACACAGGACACCTGATAAGACAGGAGAAGTACTCCAGATATAAATGTTTTCCCCCCACATTTACACTACATAACCAACAGTATGTGGAGAACTGCTCGTCGAAACATCTCTTTCCAAACTCATGGGAGTTAATATGGATTTGGTCCCCCTTTGTTGCTATAACAGCCTCCACTCTTCTGGGAAGGCTTTCCATTAGATGTTGGAACATTGCTGCAGGGACTTGCTTCCAATTAGCCACAAGAGTATTAGTGAGGTCGGGCACTGATGTTTTGGGCGATTAGGCCTGGCTCGCAGTCGGCATTTCAAATCATCCCAAAGGTGTTCAATGGGGGTCAGGGCTCTGTGCATGTCAGTCAAGTTCATGACTGGCCTGCAGCTGCTAGGCCATGGAAACCCATGTCACGAAGCTCTCAGACAAACAGTTATTGTGCTGACATTGTTTCCAGAGGCAGTTTGGAACTCGGTAGTGAGTGTTGCAACCGAGGACAGACGATTTTTATGCTCTATTCGCTTCAGCACTCGGTGGTCCCGTTCTGTGAGCATGTGTGGCCTACCACTTCGCGGCTGAGCCATTGTTAGACATTTCCACTTCAACAATATACAGCACTTACAGTTGACCGGGGCAGCTCTAGCAGGACAGAAATTTGACGAACTGACTTGTTGGAAAGGTGGCATTTTATGACGGTGACACGTTGAAAGTGAAATCTCTTCAGTAAGGCCATTCTACTACCAATTGTATTCAATGGAGATTTCATGGCTGTGTGCTTGATTTTATACACCTGTCAGCAACGGGTGTGGCTGAAATAACCCAATTCACTAACTTGAAGGCTTGTCCACATAGTTTTGTATATATATAGTTTAGCTACAGTACTAGATACGTGTAGCCTACTTGGACACCGGGTCACCACATTTCCCATTTTCCCCACGCCTAATAGCCTGAAGCCACAGGACTCTTCTCGTCAGCTCTTTTCCTCACGTGGGAGCATTTCCAACCATAGGCCTGGATTTTTTTTCACCTGGTTACTACATTGAACAACACAGCAGCTTTTCGGCTTTGTTTCGTTATTTCTGTTGAACTTAAAAATCCACGACGAAATGCGAAATGTGCCCTTTTACAATGGGGGTCAAATGGGAAAAAGAATGTTTGTTTTTATGACGTGAATATCGACTTGGAGTATATGGCTGCCATTTCCACCCCGTTATTGGCACTTTGAGGGTTTATGAAATAGCCGCTGTAGTAATTTAGTAGGATGTCGTATGGGTTTGACTGCCCTGGCAAAACTGTATGTTAATGGGTGACTACCTATGGGCCAAGTAGAATGATTGAAGGGGAACAACTCTAGCTAGCTGCTATATAGTTTGTTGACTGCATGTCTCTCAAGGCACGGCTTGCACTTGTAATCCACACAAGCAAGGTTATTCACAAGAAAGAGAAGATAGAGAGAGAGAAAAAAAAGGAAGGAATCATGTCTTTATCGCTCCCTCACTCTGAGTCAACACGGGGAAGAGGAACTTTGCACAGTGGGCCACTTTAATATACATCAAATGATTTTGAGTTCTGTTATTTACAGAGCTTCCGCACTTCTAGGGTAAACATCCCCATTTTGCATTCCACTTTTTATTTCTGTATATTGGATTTATTTATTTTTCCTCTGTCGGCGGCGTTCCCCGTTTATTACGCCAATCTCCCTTTCTTCTCCTCTCTCCTTTATCTCTGAAGAGTCTGAGAACTCTATAAGCTGCCTTGGCTGTGACGTGCCACGGCACTCATTTCAATTTATATCGTTGACTGCTGCTGCGGCGGTACATGGAAGAGGGGAGCTTGACGTTCCACCCAGGCAGACAGCACAGCAGCAGGGCAGTCTGACACCTTAAAAAGGGTCCGGCTTCATGACGGCTCCATGTGGCGCAGTCACCCATGACTCCACTGGAAAATGAGCGTCTCTTTGAGCAGGCCTGACAGAAGTAGCTTGGGCCTAATGTGCCAGTGTGGTGGCTGGGGTTGAGGCTGACGCCTTCGCAAAGTGTCGGGGACCAGAAGCTTAGCTCGACACCATAGTGCGCCAACGGCTAAGCCGCTCCCATTCAAGTCCCCCAATTAGGTACTCTCCGGGTGATATCTTTGTGGGAAAGGACCATTCCTTTTTAGTGTGCTGCCGATATCCCCAGTCACTAAGTGCACACCTGCACAGCGCTCAGGGCTTAATAAGGCACAGATAGAGCTCGAGAAGAGTTGGAGATGAATTACATGAAGGTTTTACAGTTGCTGTATTAGGTTTCATTAATTGATACTGGCACAGCAGCCAAGGATAGTCATTTTATACTGCAAACTAACATGTGCTGTGCCCTTGAGAATCATCTTGGTATGAGTTAAGTACCTTGCTCAAGGGCACAACGGCAGGCAATGGCATCTAGGATTTGATACTAGCAACCAGCCAGCTACCAGCTCATTTCCCATCGGATCCGGGATTCGAACTGGCAATCCTCGCTGGCTCACGTCTCTAACCGCTAGGCTACCTGCCTTCCGAGTCTGCAGTAGAGGTGGACACAGGAGTGAAAATTCATTCCTGTCCCGTCTTGTCCTGTCAAATGTTTGCCCGTACTGTCCTGTACTGATATCATAAATGACTTCCTCCATTAGCTGCTGGTCTGACTGTCCACCACCCTGTGTGTGAGTAGCCATAGCAACTGCTTCGTTGCCTGCTGCTCAGCGATCATGAGACAGTTGCTTGCATACACAGCTGATAACAACCACATTAAGAGATTTTGGCAATGAAGGCCGCCCTTCTACTTACCCAGAGTCGGATGAACGAATGGATATGTGTTAATGTGTATGTCTCCGTGTGCACTTTGAAGGAACAATTGGGCTTGACTGGTAACGTGGTTGGTAGTAGAGCCGCTCAGGCCTCTTGTCCCTCTCTCTGGGTGGTATGTGATTAAACAGCAGCATTTTTTACAAGCCGTGTACCCGGTTCCTTCGTTGTCAAAGACAACTCTATCAAATTTAGCCAAAACATTGCTCTTTCCTTTTAATGGCTCTGTGAGTGATGGTTCCCGCAACGAGATGCCTGCAACGAGATGATGCAATTCCTCTCTTGAAGCCTTCATCATTCACTCGTTAAGCATCTGAGGTAAAGGAGTGACTGGTGAGTACAACTGGAGGGAGGCAAAACAGTGAGCCTACAGAAGGGGGATGGGGGAAATGACCATTTAATTTGAATAGAATTTTATTAAGTAAACTATATTAGGCCTACACATTTTTTTTAATGAAATGCTCCACACATATATACTGAACAAAAAATATAAATGCAACATGTAAATTGTTGGTCCCATGTTTTATGAGCTGAAATAAAAGGTTCCAGAAATATTCCATAAACACGTGAAGCTTATTTCTCTAAAATTGTGCACAAATTTGTTTACATCTGTGTTAGTGAGCATTTCTTCTTTGCCAATTTAATCCATCCACCTGACAGGTGTGGCCTTTCAAGAAGCTTATTAAAAAGCATGATCATTACACAGATTATGCAGGAATGTCCACCAGAGCTGTTGCCAGAGTATGATCATTTCTCTACCATAAGCCGCCAAAACAACGTTTTAGAAAATTTGGCATTATGTCCAACCGGCCTCACAACCGCAGACCACGTGTAACCATACCAGCCCAGGACCTCCACATCCGGCTTCTTCACCTGCGGGATCGTCCGAGACCAGAAACCCAGACAGCTGACGAAACGGATGAGTATTTCTGTCTGTAATAAAAACATGGCTCCCAAGTGAGACTGCTCTTCTCTGTATCACGGAGGCGCTCCGCACTGCTAAAGCTAACTCTCTCTCCTCTGCTCTCATCCTTCTAGACCTATCGGCTGCCTTCGATACTGTGAACCATCAGATCCTCCTCTCCACCCTCTCCGAGTTGGGCATCTCCGGCGCGGCCCACGCTTGGATTGCGTCCTACCTGACAGGTCGCTCCTACCAGGTGGCGTGGCGAGAATCTGTCTCCTCACCACGCGCTCTCACCACTGGTGTCCCCCAGGGCTCTGTTCTAGGCCCTCTCCTATTCTCGCTATACACCAAGTCACTTGGCTCTGTCATAACCTCACATGGTCTCTCCTATCATTGCTATGCAGACGACACACAATTAATCTTCTCCTTTCCCCCTTCTGATGACCAGGTGGCGAATCGCATCTCTGCATGTCTGGCAGACATATCAGTGTGGATGACGGATCACCACCTCAAGCTGAACCTCGGCAAGACGGAGCTGCTCTTCCTCCCGGGAAAGGACTGCCCGTTCCATGATCTCGCCATCACGGTTGACAACTCCATTGTGTCCTCCTCCCAGAGCGCTAAGAACCTTGGCGTGATCCTGGACAACACCCTGTCGTTCTCAACTAACATCAAGGCGGTGGCCTGTTCATGCTTCAACATCCGTTCATGCTCACACAGGAAGCGGCGCAGGTCCTAATCCAGGCACTTGTCATCTCCCGTCTGGATTACTGCAACTCGCTGTTGGCTGGGCTCCCTGCCTGCCATTAAACCCTACACTCATCCAGAACGCCGCAGCCCGTCTGGTGTTCAACCTTCCCAAGTTCTCTCACGTCACCCCGCTCCTCCGCTCTCTCCACTGGCTTCCAGTTGAAGCTCGCATCCGCTACAAGACCATGGTGCTTGCCTACGGAGCTGTGAGGGGAACGGCACCTCAGTACCTCCAGGCTCTGATCAGGCCCTACATCCACCTCTGGCCTGCTCGCCTCCCTACCACTGAGGAAGTACAGTTCCCGCTCAGCCCAGTCAAAACTGTTCGCTGCTCTGGCCCCCCAATGGTGGAACAAACTCCCTCACGACGCCAGGACAGCGGAATCAATCACCACCTTCCGGAGACACCTGAAACCCCACCTCTTTAAGGAATACCCAGGATAGGATAAAGTAATCCTTCTCACCCCCCTTAAAAGATTTAGATGCACTATTGTAAAGTGGCTGTTCCACTGGATGTCATAAGGTGAATGCACCAATTTGTAAGTCGCTCTGGATAAGAGCGTCTGCTAAATGACTTATATGTAAGTGGGTGGGTCTATCGATTTATAGCCATTCCTGTACTGCCCATTCCTGTGGACTTTCGATCCTGTCCTGTGATGTCCCGAACTTGACTTCACTCCCATTCCTGCCAGAATCCCCCAGGACCCACAAGGGAGTCCTTTTCCCTTATCAACCTCTAGTCTGCAGGACAGTTCTCAGAATGGAACAAAAAGCACTAGCCTCCAGACAGTATTAGCCAAAGACCTTTTTTATAGAGTGAGACTGGACATATACCGTAAGTGGTGGAAAAAGTACCCAATTGTCATACTTGAGTAAAAGTAAAGATACCTTAATAGAAAATGACCCAAGTAAAAGTGAAAGTCACCCAATAAAATACTACTTGAGTAAAAGTCTAAAAGTATTTGGTTTTAAATATATTTAAGTAATCAAAAGTAAATGTAATTGCTAAAATATACTTAAGTATCAAAAGTAAATGTAATTGCTAAAATATACTTAAGTATCAAAAGTAAAAGTATATATAATTTCAAATTCCTAATATTAAGGAAACCAGACGGCACTATTATCTTGTTATTTTAATGTAGGGATAGGCTGTGGCACATTTCAACACTTCGTTTACAAGCGAACCATTTGTGTTTAGTGAGTCCGCCAGATCAGAGGCAGTAGGGATGACCAGGGATGTTCTCTTGATAAGTGTGTGAATTGAATTATTTTCCTGTCCTGCAAAGCATTCACAATGTAACAAGTACTCTTGGGTGTCAGGGGAAATGTATTTTCTTTAGAAATGTAGTGAAGCAAAAGTAAAAGTTGTCAAAAATATAAATAGTAAAGTGCAGATTACCCCAAAAAGCTACTTAAGTAGAACTTTCAAGTGTTTTTACTTAAGTACTTTACACCACTGTAAGTCCTAGCAAGAGACAGAGAGCATGTGTATCCAGGCACAGCCACTCATTGGCCCCTGAGGAGTCCGTCCCCGCACCCAGTTCGACCACATACCACAGAAAGTCATCCTTTACCTCACTCACATTGGCTTCTTTCTAGCTCTAATAAAGAGAAGGCACTTGCCCCCAGATTAATTTCATCAACTGACAAGGTATTTGCCCTGCTGATCAGATTGCTCTTGCTCCTCTAGATCCTCTTTTCTTTCCTCTGCTCTATGTATCCCAGAGCCCTCTCTCTCTCCCTCCCTCTCGCTCTCTTTCTTTCTTTCGATCCTCACTTGCTCTGTCTCTCCCTCTACCCATCCTCCTCTCTCTCTCGCTCCCCTTTTTTCTATCTTTTTAAAAATGTAACCTGGCAAGTCAGTTAAGACTTTCCTGGAGTAATTGTGATGGATCTGAAAGTGCTTCCTGGAAGTCAGTGTTAGCTTTGTGAACAGCGGTATGTTTGTCGGAAAGCGATTCTGCAGACGCTTGCGTTCACATCCTTTGATTATGATTTCAGAGATTAAAGACTGAAGCCGATTGTAAAAGCTTTGTGATTCAGCGGTCTCGGAGTGAACATGGTTTTAATGCAGATTTACAGAGCAAGTTTTGGACCACACTCACAGTGACCCATGTGCCTGTCTGGCTCATTTGTCCCTCTTTCCCTCTCTGGCTCGGTCTCTGAGACATCATGCTCTTTCCTCTTTTAGCTTTTTGTCAGTTTGCATGCAGATTGGAGATGGGGAATAGATCAAAAGCGGAATGGATGAGCTGGTTTGCAAGATCCCCCCAGCCTTAGCGGATTTCAAGGCTGACTGAGACTTTGTATGTATGTGTGGGTGGGTGGGTGGGTGGGTGGGTGGGTGTGTGTGTGTGTGTGTGTGTGTGTGTGTGTGTGTGTGTGTGTGTGTGTGTGTGTGTGTGTGTGTGTGTGTGTGTGTGTGTGTGTGTGTGTGTGTGTGTGTGTGTGTGTGTATGCGCGTGTGCGCACATCGCATGCGTGTGTGTGTTGTTGTCTTTCTGTCACCCTACACTATGCAGTCCTTTTAGGCGCCAGGGCTTAGCAGCAGAGCCACTCTAGTAGAAACATGGCAGTATGGTCCAATACACAGACGGGTGTGTGTGTGTTGCCCGGTACTAGTGTTTCCTCCATACATGCTCCAAGTAGAGGCAGGGACCCTCTGCCTCTGTTGCATCCTGTAGCACTTTATTTAACCGCTGTCTCCAACTAAGACCTGGTCCCTGTCCATTCCCCTTTCTGTGTGGCCCAAGAATGGATCCAGAGAGAGAGAGACAGAAAATAGACATTTGCTGAACAATCCTGGTTTTTAAGGGACAGTGGTTGGGAGGGCATCGTGTGTGTGTGTGTGTGTGTGTGTGTGTGTGTGTGTGTGTGTGTGTGTGTGTGTGTGTGTGTGTGTGTGTGTGTGTGTGTGTGTGTGTGTGCGCGTGTGTGTGTGTGTGTGTGTGTGTGTGTGTCTTCACGCCTATATGTGTGTGCCTGCGCGTGTGTAGAAGGGGGAATGGCCCGCTCGGCTCCCTCTCTCAAACCAGCGCTGGTGCTCGTTATACCAACAGAGAAGGTGACGCCGCGGCCACCGCACTGGTAATACCATAGAATGAATGTGGGAAACAGGCTTTTGCATCATGGAACTAACAACAAATGTTTTTGTTCGCCTGGTAGGCGTTACAAATTCAAATTTTGATTGTATTGAAAGGTCAAGTCGTGAAAGCACATAAACGAGCCTGACCTTTTGGGCTGGCCTTTCCTTGACTGGTGTGGTCATTACTAGAGCGGCAACATAACAATGCCAAGTCAGCCGCGCGCACACACGCACGCACGCACACACACACACACAATACACACACACACATACGCGCGCGTAGAACGCCTTTATTCTCTGTAGCATACATTTCCCCTAGTGGTTGTTGAGATAACATTGTCGTTTTATGACTTGCTCTATTTTGATTTATAGAGCCCTCTTCATTATGCGAAGCAAAGTGCACATCTCTGTGTTAGCAAGGCAGTGTTTATTTATGCAGTGGTCCACCATTCTGCTCATTGGGAGATGCAGTTCTACAGGCACACCTGGGACCTGTTCAATAGGGAACACCGTACCAAGCATCTCTTACTGGACAAGCTTTTCTTACTGGACAAGTTCAAATAGAACCTCTCTTTCCGTTCTGTGCTGAATGAACATGACCCTTTTTAATGAAGGGTGAGATAGCTAGCATCACACAGCTCCTCTGGGAAACCACATGATCTCCTCTGACGCATGCACACACGCACACACACACACACACACACACACACACACACACACACACACACACACACACACACACACACACACACACACACACACACACACACACACACACACACACACACACACACACACACACACACACACACATCCACCATCAAAACCCAAATCCTTTAGCTACAAAGCAATGGCTTGGTGTCTACATTACCCTACAAGATACTGGTGGTGTAGCAGTAGCACCGTAGCATGATATACTTATTTGTCAGAACACAGCCCTGCTTGCCAGGTCCTAATGGCTCTGCTGCGTTTTTTCAAACGGAAATCTAAGAACGGTGTCTTTCCCTCGAGCAAGGGCCCTTATCTTGGACCTATACGCTGTCATTTCAGGTGCCAGAATGAGCCCGGGGGTAATCCCTCACACACGCCACGCCGCTTCCCTGCTCTCTTCCTCTCTTCCTCACACCTTTCCATTGATTTGTTCTCTTCCTTTCTCCCTGCACTCTGCTCTGGTTCCTCAGTAAATGACTGCCACTCCTGGCTAGGACACTAATCTCCTCCTCTCCTCTCGCTATCGCAGCTCACACTTCTCCTGAGGAGTCACTGTGGAGAAAACAGCTCAACCCGAATTAAACATGAAGGTGTAGAGAGGCAGTTAGCTCAATTAGCATTTGGAGATGTTCTATAGCTGTGCAGTAGGACTATTATTGTACCGTCTCAGAGCACAGGGAAAAGGGGGTTGAGAGAAGTCCATTTGGAACGCTTTGCTCAAGCACTGTCTTTTAATTGTGTTTTTTATTTTTTTTTATTTAAGGGTTGGGATTCGACATCATTGGATCTTCAGTTTGTGGTGTATAGACGCAGGATGGGGATTGAGTGAGCACCATGTTGCAAGATGGATCGGAACTCTCTCTCCACCCCGGGGGAAAGGTTCTTGCAACACACCCGAGAACCAAAAGGATCACTTGTAAACACCCTGTGACGAAGGAGCTCGAAGGAAAATAACTTGCTGCTTGACACTGACGTTACAGTGTGACTGTATGTGAGGTGCACTGAGAGACATTGGTCATATTTCCGATTCACCGCACTCCATTTTAATTAGCAGGATATGGGCACCACTTAGACAGTTACTCCCATTTACCTTGGCCGGTCCCCATGTCATGTTCTTGATTGTTGAAAGGGCTGTTTTTAGTGCCACGCAAATGTTTTGTTAAAGTCAGACGGGCAGCATTGACGAGTGAGGACATTGAACTGTTTAGATTGGAAGATAAATTGTGTGTGCAGTTACATGTGTCAAATTGTCAACGTGTGGCAACGAACAGCTAAAGAACCATCATTTAAGGTTTTCTTAACCCCACTGGGTTAAAGCCCAGACATTAGCTCTGGGAGCTTACATGAGTTCTCAGGTGTCAGGCAAGGAGTCTAATAAGACGAGCGTAAGGTAGTTCAAATTGAATTGAATTTGTCACGTACACATGGTTAGCGGATGTGAATGCAAGTGTAGCGAAATGCTTGTGCTTCTGGTTCCGACCATGCAGTAATATCTAACAAGTAATCTAACCGAACAATTTCACAACAACTACCTTATACACACAAGTGTAATGGAATGAATACGAATATGTACATAAAAATATATGAATGAGCGATGGCCGAACGGCATAGGCAAGATGCAGTAGATGGTATAGAGTACAGTATATACATATGAGATGAGTAATGTAGGGTATGTAAACATTATATAAAGTGGCATTGTTTAAAGTGGCTAGTGATACATTTATTACATACATTTTTCATTATTAAAGTGGCTAGAGTTGAATCAGTATGTTGGCAGCAATGTTAGTGATGGCTGTTTAACAGTCTGATGGCCTTGAGATAGAAGCTGTTTTTCAGTCTCTCTGTCCCCGCTTTGATGCACCTGTACTGACCTCGCCTTCTGGATGATAGCGGGGTGAACAGGCAGTGGCTCGGGTGGTTGTTGTCCTTGATGATCTGTTTGGCCTTCCTTTGACATCGGGTGGTGTATGTGACTTGGAGGGCAGTAGTTTTCCCCCAAACCACTTCTGTCACATAGGCACACTAGTATATACAGATCTGGCTTGTGTGTGTTTTGTATGTGTGTGTTTAAAGTGTGTGTTTATGGGTAGGTGTACGGTCTCACTTGTGTCTCATCTCTACAGTGTTTGTGCAAGCTGCTGTGCGCTGCATTCCCTATTGTCATAGCTAGCTGAGTTGAGCAGGGGGCCACACTCAGAGCAGTTCCTCCCTGTTGGCGGATGCCTGGGTTCTCTTCCTGCTTCCACAGACCCACACACTCACACAAATGCACACACACACACACACACACACACACACACACACACACACACACACACACACACACACACACACACACACACACACACATACTCAGCCCCTCTATTTCTGTCCCGGGCAGCCTGTGCTGCCTCTCATTTACCCGTCCTTAATCATCTGCCCTTCTCCTCACTCCCCTCTGCTCCGCCGCAGACCGCCCGTGCCTGGTGGTGCATTGCTGAGCGTTTGCGTACCACTGCCTTCCACCACGTCTGTCTTACAGGGGAGATGCACTTGACAACTGATTGCACAAGCTGATTGCTGAACAACGTTCTGCAAGATCCCTGCAAGGTGCACATGTTATCCCCCCCCGCCTTAATTCCCGGAAGCCATCGGCAGCTAGCGCAGCGTTGTTACACCCCTGTTTGTATTCCATTTGTGTGTGCATGGTGCTGCCTCTCTCGTTCTCGTGCACCATGGAGGAGTACAACAAAGAGGAAATGGTACGTAAGATCTTTTGATCATATTCTCAGAGGAGATATCTGATTCCGGGAGTCTTTGGTTTTTTTTTTTTTTTTTTTTTTTTTTTTTTTGGGGGGGGGGGGGTTGTTGCGCATCAGGAGTTCACTCTGGGAAGAATGGTAAACCTTCAGATGGAGTCTCTGATTATGTTAATAAGCATGTAGGAAGGACTGTCTGGATTTAGCCTTGGAAACGTGTCTTAGTCAAGTGAAGCTCAACGTCTTGAGAAAACAGCAAACCAGCAAGAATATTGTGAATGTATTGTATGCATCTCCTTGATTACACAGTTTTTGTATGATATGAATCAGTATTTCACAAGATTGCTTTCCAGTTGCTTCCAGATGATTCATAATATATTGTGAACAAAAATATAAGCACAACATGTAACAATTTTGACGATTTTACTGAGTTACAGTTCATATAAGGAAATCAGTCAATTGAAATAAATGAATTAGGCCCTAATCTATTCCCACATGACTGGGAATACAGATATGCATCTGTTGGTCACAGATACCTTGAAAGGTAGGGGTGTAAATCAGAAAACCAGTCAGTATCTGGTGTGACTATCATTTGTGTCATGCAGCACGACACATCTCCTTTGCATAGAGTTGATCAGGCTGTTGATTGTGGCCTGTGGAATGTTGTCCCACCCCTCTTCAATGGCTGTGCGAAGTTACTGGATATTGGCGGGAACTGTAACACACTGTCGTACACGTCGATCCAAAGCATCCCAAACGTGCTCAATGGGTGACATGTCTGGTGAGCATGCAGGCCGTTTTCAGCTTCCAGGAATTGTGTACAGATCCTTGCGACATGGGGCCGTGAATTATCATGCTGAAACATGAGGTGGTGGTGGCAGATGAATAGCATGACAATGGTCCTCAGGATGTCGTCATGGTATCTCTGTGCGTTCAAATTGCCATTGATAAAATTCAATTGTGTTTGTTGTCCGTAACTTATTCCTGCTTGTACCATAACCGCACCGCCACCATGGGGCACTCTGTTCACAACGTTGACATCAGCAAACCGCTCGCCCACAGACGCCATACACGCTGGTCTGTTGTGAAGCTGGTTGGCTGCCAAATTCTCTAAAATGACATTTGGAGCCGGCTTATGGTAGAGAAATGAGCATTCAATTCTTTGGCAACAGCTTTGGTGGACATTCCTGCAGTCAGCATGCCAATTGCATGCTCCCTCAAAACTTGAGACATTGTGTCATGTGACATAACTACACATTTTAGAGTGGCCTTTTATTGTCCCCGGTACAAGGTGCACCTGTGTAACGATCACGTCTGTCTGTCTCGTGCATACGGAGGGCATTGTTATCGCACAGCCTTCAAGAAGCAATTTTGAGCATGCAATATGTACTATGTAAGTCACATATGCCATTTAGCAGTCAGCGTCAATGCTTTTCTACAATTATTGTCACTGACAATCCATACTATAAATCAGTATCAAGGAGTTTTGACATTTAAAGGCCTAGGCTATTATGTGTCAGTCAGTCAAATATAGGTGGTATAATGGTATAATGGTATCTCACTGCTTTGCACCGCGTGACAGTGAAAAGTAATAGCTACATAGTCAAAAAAATCTATTTAGAAATGCACATCTTCATACACCAAACACACACATGCACACAAACATGCGCGCGCGCACACACACACCCACACACACACACAAACACACAGACATACAAATAAACACAGCTACTCTAATGCAGCCAGCCACTCACCGGCCAGGGATCGATTGGTAGGGGATGATAAATTAACCAACACCTCAACAAAAGACGTTAAGCAGAGAGCCCAATGAACCATGCTGCTTTGTAATTACCATACCAAATGAAAAATTAGGCATGATGTAGCACCGCCACTGAGTGACATGTGTGTTGGGGTGGGTACAGGCAAGATGGGATGACCATACAAGGCCCTGCTGGAGGTGTGCAAGGAAAAATGGTGGAGGGGCGCCAGCAGAGCTCTAATGAGGAAATTGGCTCGCTTCAGAGAATTGGGTGTAATTGAGCTAAAGAAAACATTCTGTTGTCTCCTGATTGAACACATGCCCCAATGTATTTCTTCAAGGAGCAGCATGTGTCTTTGTCCTTTATCTCATGCTGCCTTTTCTCTCTCTCTCTCTTTCGCTGTCTCCCCCTCTTAAGGCTGACCTTAAGAGGGGAGACTGGCTAGTGACACTGGTTGCAGATCAGAAGAGAGAGGATGGTCTGTTGGGATAGTTTGATAGGCTGCTTGCTGCCTGGCCCTTTGATGAACTCTCTAACAGTTTATTTTTCTCTCTCTGTCTCTCTGTCTCTCTGTCTCTCTCTCTCTCTCTCTCTCTCTCTCTCTCTCTCTCTCTCTCTCTGTCTCTCTCTCTCTCTCTCTCTCTCTCTCTGTCTCTGTCTCTCTCTGTCTCTGTCTCTCTCTGTCTCTCTGTCTCTGTCTGTCTCTCTCTCTCTCTCTCTGTCTCTCTCTCTCTCTCTCTCTCTCTCTCTCTGTCTCTGTCTCTGTCTCTCTCTCTCTCTCTCTCTCTCTCTCTCTCTCTCTCTCTCTCTCTCTGTCTCTGTCTCTCTCTCTCTCTCTCTCTCTCTCTCTCTCTCTCTCTCTCTCTCTCTCTCTCTCTCTCTCTCTCTCTCTCTCTCTCTCTCTCTCTCTCTCTCTCTCTCTGTGTGTGTGTGTGATATAAGCGTGTGCGTGCGTACACCTGTGTGTGTGTTGGCATGTGCATTGGCGTATGTGCGCGCATGTGTGTGTGTGTGTGTGTGTGTGTGTGGGTATCTATATCCCCTGGCAGATTGGCCAGTGGCACTCCGAGCAGGGCCTGTCCATGGAGAGGAAGCTTCCATCAATCAACGTGACAGACACTCTCTTCAACACCACCCTCACCATCACCACTATTCTGGTGAGTGAACCGTCACGGCAACACACACTCCAGTGACACACGTTCTGGACATTCCACTTGGTTTGTAATGGAGAGAGTGGTAGACATGAAAGTGCAGTGAGGTAGTATTCCTCCAGACCACACCGTCACACTCAGAATGACATACACAGGACATGCAAGTGTACACTCCACGTTCACAATAGAGAGAGTGGTAGATAATAAAGTATGGTGGCGTAGTACTTCACCGTAGTAAATCACGGCGCCCTGTCACACAGGTACTGTATGTGCTGGATCACCCACTTGGTTTAGATATGGAGAGTGGTTGAAAATAAGGTGTAGTGGGGAGGTATTTCTCCATGGCACCTAAAACTGTCCTGTCATTCATAGAGTTGACGTCTCTGCCTTGAGGGCGAAAGGCAGGTAGCCTAGCTGTTAAGAGCGTTGAGCCACTAACCGAATCCCCGAGCCGGTAAAAAAAAAATCTGTCGAGGTGCCCTTGAGCAAGGCACTTAAACCTAATTGCTCCTGTAAGTGGCTCTGGATAAGAGCATCTGCTGAATGACTACAATGTAAATGTTGATCCCCCCGACTCTGAAGGTTTCATTGATGTAAATACAGTCTCATGCTCTATATACACTCAGGAAGGTGTATTGCTGGTGTGCTTAGCGGGCCGAGTTGTTTAGATACTCTCTGTAAGGCCATACGCTTAGCAATTAAAGATGTCATCCGTATTTGGCAGCAAATTTCCAGCGCATGGAGGAACGAGGCTATTGGTCTGGGGAGTAAATGAAGCTCTTCTCCTCTCCTCCCATTTGCACACCCTGCAGGGAGATCCTCTTTCTTCATTGAGCTAGGCCACGCTGCTTTTCTGCAGGTCACTGAGGACTGTGGGAGTTTTTATGACTGAAAAACACTGGGGTTTAATAGAGCCATTCATACAACAGATTCTGATTGGCTGAAACAGTGTTCTAGCTACACTGGGGTTTAATAGAGCCATTCTACTACTGGCTAGCCGTGCTAGCGCTTGCAGCAGTGCTGATTGGGTGCGTGCATTATGGTTAGCCAGAGAAATCCAAATTGTTCTCCCTCCCACCACTACTTGATGAATCAAAAGACAAGCCCAAAGTATCTTGTAAGGAGGCCCAAGTGCCCGCAATGTTATTCGCAATGTCACACTTACTGGTTAAGAATGGAGTAGGAATAAAGTGTGTCTGTGTTAACCAGCGACTTGAGAAAAAGGTCTCATTGAGAATGATTGGGATTCAGGTGGAATGGTTCGGTTGGTTTCACCGACCGTGGGGGCTTCTTTAACAAATGGGAAGCTGTTACAACAGAGGCTGCGAGAGAGAGCGAGAGATTGGGGGGAGAATTGCGGCGGTCCGATCGAGCTGCTACGTGTTAATTTCGCTAGATATAGAGTCGTCCAAGCGAATTTCAAAAGCCACCTCAGGAGCAATTTGGTGGCTATCACAACTCATTCATCACGGCGTGATTGCTGTCTCTGCCGGTGGGGGTCGGGCTAGACTCTACAGTCTTGAGTGGCTGCAGCGCGGAACGGCACCAGGAGGATTCATCCTACACCGGTGGGTCTAACCCCTCCTGCAGATTGTTCAAGGACAGCTCCGCATCACTGTTACTGTGGCCTCTGTGTCTCTGAGAGCCGACGCAATATAGCAAACAACCTCCCCCGCCCCTCTGGGGGGGAATGGTCTAATTGATTTTGAGCCTCCACAGATGCCAAACATGACCATGTAATCTCTCTGTTTGTTACCGGTGTTTGGTTTTTCCATTCCTTTGGATGTTAGTGAAAGAAATACATGCCATAGCTCTTCCGCTGTGCCACCAGGAGAAGTGATATTTCTGAACTCCTGATTGCTCTGGGAAGATAATAGAGACTCTGCTCTAAGTTGATTTGTTTTTAAGTCATTTTTGATTGGCTGGCTCAGGCCTCTTTAGGAGGGAGAGTGTCACCTTCAGGCTTCAGACCACAGTCACATGGTCAGTGAAGTGTAGCGTAATCCTAGTGTATGGTTGTTCAGGAGAGTCAGGGTTGATTATTCCCATCATCCTCTCTGCTCAGTCAGTGTGAGCAAAGATGGCCACCTGTCAAGGACTGACCCAAAGCACTGTACCCGATGCAGACCTGAGGTCAAATAGTATTTAAACCTTTAAAGCTGTGGAATCCTTAATGGCTAAACTGACCACGTCCATTTGGGATATTACAGCAACAAATTACCCCCTCGGAGATGCAATAGAACATTAGCACACAGGTAACTTCCAAAATAATGGAAACAGTTGAGTAAATGAGAGATAAAACATACATTGAAAGCAGGTGCTTCCACACAGGTGTGGTTCCTGAGTTAATTAAGCAATTAACATCCCATCATGCTTAGGGTCATGTATAAAAATGCTGGGCAGGCCATTATTTTGGTTACCATGGCTATGTCCCTATAGGATGACAATGCCCCCCAATCCACAGGGGCACGAGTGGTCACTGAACGATTTAATGTGCATAAAAACGACGTAAACCAGAAGCTACGGCCGTCTGTCACCAGATCTCAAACCTATTGAACACTGACATAGGAGATTCTGGAGCGTTTTCCATCAACAAAACACCAATTTATAGGATTTCTTGTGGAAGAATGTTGTTGCATCCCTCTAAAAGAGTTCCAGACACTTGTAGAATCTATGCCAAGGTGCATTGAAGCTGTTCTGGCTCGTGGTGGCCCAATGCCCTATATCAAGACACTTGGTCCATTGGTTTATTTTGGCAGTTAACTGTATGTACTGCAATTTCTTTTGGGACCAAGATGCACGAAGCTCCCCAACTCTGCTTCGTCAATAAATAAATCAAATAATTACGACGGTAAACGGTAAACAGTGTTTCACCCCGAATGCGAATTCCATCTTTAAACGTTTGCTTGACTCTACTTGGAGTCATTGGTTCCATTGTGCCAGTCAAGCTCAGTCAAGCACAGGTAAAGTATTTGAAACATAGACATGTCCTTGTTACAACAATACCGAGAACGGATAAGACGGTGGCTTTCAGATGTACTGTTAGGCTTTACTTAAATGATTACCTTGTGAGAGAGGTGTCATTGAGCAGCGTTGCAGTTCTTGACACACTGCCATACCTTGTTCAAAGGCACTTGCCCATTCACCCTCTGAACGGCACACATACACAATCCACGTCGCAATTGTCTCAAGGCTTAAAGACACTGTTTGAAGTGGATTGAACAAGTGGCATAAATAAGGGATCATAGGTTTTCGCCTGGATTCACCTGTTCCCGAGTGGTGCAGCGGTCTATGGCACTGCGTCTCAGCGCTTGCGGTGTCACTATAGGCGTCACTACAGGCACCCTGGTTTGAATCCAGGCTGTGTCACAACCAGCCGTGATTGGGAGTCCTATAAGGGACCATTGGCGTCGTCCGAGGTTTGGCCGGGGTAGGCCGTCATTGTAAATAAGAATTTGTTCTTAACTGACTTGCCGAGTTAAATAAAGTAAATAAATAAATAAATTAAATATATGTAAATAAATGGAAAGAGCAGGTGTTCTTAATGTTTTGTATACTCAGTGTGTCTTTGAGCTGCCAGTTCGCTATAGGCTCCGGACCACATAATTGTATTTGCTGGAGGATGGGGATATTGCCCGGCTAGGGGGTTGTTACTGCTCCTTGAACCAGACCCGGGTTCAAGAAGTATTTATTTTCTTTCAAAAACACTGGCAATACTCAGCTGGACACAACCAGACTACTGGCAATGGAGTTGAGATGCTGAGATGCTGCATTTCTTTATACCTTGAAATGCACTATTTCATATAGAATTGTCTGTGGTATATTACAAGAGGTAGATACAATTTTGCTGTGATTTCAATGAATGCTTCTGACATTGGTGTATGTCGGTAGATCGGTAAGCATTCACAAACAGTCAAGTATTATGCAACATTAGGAGATGTGACAACATTCCAAATGACCTGTCATGTTTTCCACACAGCACAACGAAAGAGAGAGACCGAGAGAGAGAGAGAGAGAGAGAGACAGAGAGAGAGAGAGAGAGAGAGAGAGACAGAGACAGAGACAGAGAGAGAGAGAGAGAGAGAGAGAGAGAGAGAGAGAGAGAGAGACAGAGACAGAGACAGAGACAGAGACAGAGAGAGAGAGAGAGAGAGAGAGAGAGAGAGAGAGAGCGCGAGCAAACAAACTGGGACTGACACAAAGTTAAGAAAAGCTTTCACTATGTACAGACTCAGTGAGCATGGCGTTGCTATCGAGAGAGGCCGCCATAGGCAGACCTGGCTCTCAAGAGAAGACAAGCTATGTGCCCATTGCCTACAAAATGAGGTAGAAACTGAATTACACTTCCTAACCTGCTGCCAAATGTGTGACCATATTAGAGGCATATTTCCCTCAAGATTTGCAACCTGTAGCCACGAGAAAAGGGCAGCCAGTGGAGCAAAAACACCATCGTACTTCAACTATTTGCTTATTGTTACAACACCGTACATAGACAATAGTATATATTATTTTCAAACTCTTGTGAGTGTAACGTTTACTGTTCATTTTTTATTGTTTATTTCCCTTGTAGAGAGAGAGAGAGAAAGAGAGAGAGAGAGAGAGAGAGAGAGAGAGAGAGAGAGATACACTCCACCCCCACCCCCCCACACATTATTGATTAATGTCTGGGTTTTACTCCCATGATTGATGGGTCAGAGCCAGCTCTTAATTACATTTTTTCTGCAGGTTTTTATTTATTTAACAGGGCGGGTCACCGCTGAGACCAGGGTCTCATTTACAAGGGAGCCCTGTGAACATGAACATACACAATAGAATTGAGCACAACATCATGTAAAATCACAAAAACAATCAACACAACCAGATGAATCAAAGCCAACACAACTCTCACATATCACCTCCCTTCGACATCATCTAAACTGTCCAATGGGGACCAGCGAGTCGAACTTCAAAGGTGGTCTCCAGGCAATTCCGGGAGCCGGGGGCATAAAAAAACGAAATGCATTTTTTTCCTGAACTCAGTGGAGACCAGCAGGACCTCCAGAACCAGCCAATCTCCAATTAATACATAAGCTGAGGTAGTTAACCAGGTCACCAACTGAGGATGTTCTTCCCCACCTCTGTATAGTGTCCTAAATATTGGGGAGATCAATATAGAAGTACTTTGCCTTTCCTTTCACACTCATCAATCAACAAGTGAGAGCTAGCTGAGAAATTATGGGCCGCATTTAATTAAGCCGGAGCTGCCCACTCCTCTCTGTCGCCGGGGGTGTGGAGACCTATTAATTGAATCCAGAAGGTTTGTTTATTCGTTTCCAAGCTTTCTCCCTTGAATCCCCCACCGTGTAATGTACAACTGGCCCGTGAAATGCTACTCCTTAATAAGCCCTAGTTTGGGAGGGGAAAGGGAAAGCGTCCGTCCGGCTGCAATGGTTGAGCGCCTCTACCACCAGGCTGCTGCGAGCGATTAAATCATTTGCATTTATATTGTGCTTTCCCGCGTGACGCCGCATAACCACAGCAGAGGTGTCAACTCGGGGGCAGAAAGGTAACGTGCGTGGCTGTTTAATAAGTTAATGAATGGAGAGGATTTGCATTTATAGAGTGTCACCATGCTCTGACTCAGGGCTCGAAAGGCCCCTTCGTTCCTTCTTTCTGTGTGTACTCTTCTTCTTTAACATGCCGTCCAGGAGCTCTCCTGCATGCACACGTTCAAAGCATTCGCCGGTTTCTCCCTCCATCTAATACTGATGAGTATGTCCAGCGAAATACATTCCGTGACCTCAGATATGATGCGGAGAAGGCTAGGAAAACCCCATTCTATTACCCCTATTGCTATTCTCTTATCGGTGCAACGCAACGCGGTGTGTGCACTGTGTGCGAGGTGAGGTGGGGTGGGGGTGGGGTGGGGGTAGAGGACATAGAAGACTAATCAAGTATAAAAGAAACTGGTCCGGTAGTACCACAGGTAGAAGAACTGTTGTTGCCATGGCGACAGGATGGTCGGTGGCGGTGTGATGTGTCCTCCTCTTTGAGGTCTCTTGTTTTCCACTTTGTGTCATAATGGCGGGACGCGCACTTCGTACTGTGAGATGAATACATCTCCCGGTCACCAGTCAACACAAACGCCACCCCAATAGAAGTATGACAGAGCAATTGCACTGTTTGCCTTATGTTCCATCTATATATTTTTCTATGTCAGACAGTGTGATTTTTCTCTCTCTCGACTTAAGTATAAAGCTCACTGTTACAGAGGACAGGTTAAAGAGGCTACCTGTTACAAGGCTGGCTTCACTCTGTAAAACCGACATGTTGCGAATGTGACAAGTCCTCTCCAACAATGTCATTAGTAGGCTCCCACATAAAAAAATACTAGAGTTTACTATAGAATTCACTAGTGAACTGTGGAATACTATACAGTGAGGGGGAAAAAAGTATTTGATCCCCTGCTGATTTTGTACGTTTGCCCACTGACAAAGAAATGATCAGTCTATAATTTTAATGGTAGGTTTATCTGAACAGTGAGAGACAGAATAACAACAGAAACATCCAGAAAAATGCATGTCAAAAATGTTATACATTGATTTGCATTTTAATGAGGGAAATAAGTATTTGACCCCTCTGTAAAACATGACTTGGTGGCAAAACTCTTGTTGGAAATCAAAATCAGCAGGGGAGCAAATACTTTTTTCCCTCACTGTACACTGTAGTATCCCTCAATCATGTGTAGTACTTAGTATAGAATGTTGTAGAATACCAGTATTATCCACAAAAAATGTCAGCAAAAACACTTCAGTCCGCCAGAACACAACTTTTTTTTTACTATAGTAAATATTACAGTATTACATTTGCATATATCCTGCCCATTCCCCTCCCCCATATCCCAATTTGTGCCACCTGTAAGAAACCTACATATATATTGTGTTCCCTACAGGTTATAGAAAAGAGCAGACACTCTGAACTATCTGTCCAGACCCCAGTCCTACCTACCTACAGGTTAGAGAAAATGTACTATTTCAGCATTTCTCCAGTAGGTTTTCCTCAAGGAGAAAGCCCCCCACTTCTATGTCAAAGATAATAAAACAAAAACACTTTACTAAAAACTACAGTAATGTCTACAAAAAACAACAGTAAATTATACAGGATACTTTACTACAGTCTGCAAAAACACGACAGTAAATACTACAGTCTGCAAAAACACGACAGTAAATACTACAGTCTGCAAAAACACTACAGTAAATACTACAGTCTGCAAAAACACGACAGTAAATACTACAGTCTGCAAAAACACTACAGTAAATCCTACCCTAGACTACAGTCTGCAAAAACACTACAGTAAATCCTACCCTAGACTACAGTCTGCAAAAACACGACAGTAAATACTACAGTCTGCAAAAACACTACAGTAAATCCTACCCTAGATTACAGTCTGCAAAAACACTACAGTAAATACTATAGTATATACTATTATTTTTTACTACAGTATTTATACTATAGTAAACTGTCAATACTACAGTATACTACAGTAAATACTACATTATTCACTGTAGTGTTTTTGTGGAAACTACAATGAATACTACAGTAAAGTCTGCAAAAATCCTACAGTGAATACTATAGTATCCCTACCATAGTATAGACTATAGTATTTTTCCATGTGGGCTGCAGCAGTCAAGATTTGATGCACGCTTTATTAAACCATTCTCCCAGAACAGTACGCACATTTAGTCTTTTAACTCGGGTGGCTGGCGTAAAATGTGGATCCCTGATTGGTTGATGAATCTCTCTTAACCCCCCAAATTGAAATCATTGAGCTGCTTGCTCAACATTATGAAAAAGCAAATCATAAATTATGAACGAACTTTAAGAAAGATTGAGTTAGTCAAAAACAGGGTTGTAAAACAGTCGGCAGAGGTGCCAGACAGGACAGTGGCAGGTGTCCGAGTGCTTTTGTCCCCCTGTCAAGTAAGGTGGCAAAATTAATTGATGCCCTTGAACAAGGCAGTTAACTCACTGTTCCTTGGCCGTCATTGTAAATAAGAATTTGTTCTTAACTGACTTGCCTAGTTAAATAAAGGTTTAAAAAAATTAGAAGTTGTCAAGACTGAGTTGATGTTATGCTATGCTACACTAGGTTAGGCTATACTATATGCTATGTAAAAAAAACTCGTGGGGCTGCCCCAACCGGGACTCGGGTCCACCTTAAACGTTACGCTATGTCCGAGGTTGCTAGGTATTGGGTTAAGGTCGCCACATTGTCATGGCGTTCTACAAGTGCTTTGCTACATCTGTGTCCCTTTGCAGGAGAACCCTTACGTGATGCTGCGGCCGAACCACCAGGAGATGGAAGGGAACGAGCGCTATGAGGGATTCTGTGTGGACATGCTGAAGGAGCTGGCGGACATCTTGAAGTTCAAGTACTGCATCAATCTGGTGGGGGACGGGGTGTACGGGGTATCGGGGACCAACGGTACCTGGACGGGCATGGTGGGAGAGCTCATCTCCAGGGTAAGAGCAGCAGCTTCCTATAGTCAACCTTATTAATAGGGCCAGGAGTTTTTCCCGACCACATGACTTGATCAGGAAAACTCTGGGCCCTACCATCACCCCCCTCTACCACTTCACAGCATAATGCCACTCGGACTATAGACCAATTCATCAAAACTCAATCAAATGTTATTAATGTCGCCTTTTTAACAACAACGCGTCACAAAGTACTAATCAGGACTTTGCATCAGTTGTACAAGTTTAGTCTGTACAGGGGCCTATATGTGGGTGTTATGTGTGCAGACATACTGTGTCTCCGTGGACTCCAGGGTCAAATGATTCCATCTGATACGTGATAGGCTGAGTGTCTCGTAGTGTAACATGTCCCCAGTGATCCAGAAAAGTAGTGCCCAAAGCAATTGATTGATTGATGTTTTCACGTTCAGATCATTCTGCAGTAAGGGGATGTAACCATGCAGAGATGTGATGAGGAGGAGAAAGAGGAGAAAGAGGAGAATAGGAGAAGCAGTAGGAGTAGCATAGTGGAGGAGGAGGAGGAGAACAAGGGTGTCGCGGAGGAGCAGGACGAGGACGGCTGTTAATTAGTCCAGATGATGCTGGATCCGGACGACACAGAGTCTTAAGTGGCGCCGCCCCAAATGGCACCCTACTCCCTTTGTCGTGCACTACTTTTGACCAGGGCTCGGGTCAAATAGGGGGCCACTTGGGACGCGGCCGTGGCTGTGTTCCGTTCACCCTTCCCACTCGGGCACAGCTCATCTTGTCCTAATGAATCTCCATTAGCCCCAGCCACCCTTGAGCGGACACACACAGCACAGAAAAGGGCCCAGCTAACCAGCAGCTGGTGATGCAAAGCCATTAAGGAAATAAAGAAAGGATTGCCTACTCTCATTATTGTATCAATTTGTCCCCCTGCAAGTTGTATCTGGTTTGGTGACCTTGAGGAGGTCTACACTCTGTCTAATTGCGCCTCACACGATACTGCTACAGAGTGCCGGAGTACCGAGGAACGTCGGAGAGGGTGAAGGTCGAGGGGAGACAGAGCGGGAAGGTGTGGGATCACTGGGTCCCTGCCTCTGAGCTCCACTTTCGGGCAAGACCTTCAAAATGGAAAGGACAATCGAGGAGAAGAATAGAGAAGAGGAGGAGGAGAGGGAGGAAGAGAGAGAGAGGGAGAGAAGAGAGGTTGTACTGTAGCTAGCCTATGGTGGCTGACAGGGTTAACACAGAAAAGTAGAGCGAACGCTGAGAGAAGAGAATGTATGGCCCAGCTTTCCACAAGCTTCCTATGCAAGGCTACAGTCTGCTAGCTGGGGACGGGGGCTTTACTTTAAGCAGCCATAGAGATGGAGACAAAGCCCTAGCGGGAAGATGAAATGCCACGTACAGTGGGGAACCTCGAACTCAATGCATTATTCAGCAGCTGTAGGGACGGCTTAGATTTTTTTTCCCTATCTTTCTTTTTTTTCTGGGGCACAATCTTATGATTGAGCGAAAGTGGAAACAAGTGTGGTGGCATGGGGAAAGAATACAACGATGCATTATTTAAAAGCTGACTTTATACAGTTTGTTTTCTCTATCTCTCTCTCTTCCCCCCCCCCCCAGAATACTTTGAATAGCTGTTAGAGTCCAGTAATCAATATTAATATTCAATAGGTGCATCAATATTTCAGCAGCCGCTACGGTTCCATGTTCCTTTATCAGAGGAGGAGTGACTTCTTTCTTTTGTCGATTTTTTTTGTTGTTGCCTTTTTGTTGTTGCATTGGGGCTTGCTGGGGGTTGGCTAAATGCCTGGGTTTGCTTGTGCATCCAGTGTTGTTGTCAGTGAAAACACTGTAAAACAACCACTAAAAAGCCTCCCAGACCTTGTTCACCACTGTGTTAGCACATGGAGCTCTGTTTTCGCTGTTCAAGTTATTCTGGACAGGACTGGTCAACTCCTTCAGGGGCGTGTACTCAAACAGACGCTGTGAAAAGACCCCTGCACCCCCCTCTCTCTCTGTCTCTCTCTCGCTGTTCTCAACTGCTGCTCTCAGATAAAGGCATTATGATAGGCAGAGTCCCTCATAGGACCAGTGAAAGGTGTATGATACCCACTTGCCAAGGTACATTACAACATAACAAGACCCCCTACAGCTATACTACTGTCTATACTGTGTCTCAAACAAAGTTCTTCTTCTTGATTGGTCCATAGTTGTTTGCTAGATAATTTATTTTGTGTGTCGAGGTGCACTGTGACCATAATGGCATGGCCCTAACTGGTGATGAGTGAGAGCAAAATATTTCCACAGATTCTTTTGGACAGAGCCTTCTAGCCAAGTTAACAGGGGGCACGCTCACTTGGCTCGACAATCAGAAAAGGGGCTGATGGGTAAAAAAAAAATAGGGTCATGAATGCTGATGGCCAGATCCAGCACTGTAGGCAGGCAGGCTCTCCTCTCATTTAGAGTTGAGCTCTGACAATCCTCTTATTTTCCAACTGCAAAAGACAAAGAGCAGCATAGGGTTGCACTGGGTCCCAGGAGAGATGAAAATCCCTTGCAGATGCACTTTGTAGCGTCGGATGATTAGTGGGATTGAGCAGCCACCGCCACAGCCCTACCATGCCCAGTAGCACTGACTGACCGGCTGGCTGGCTGGCTGGCTCGGCCTGGCTGGCTGGCTCGGCCTGGCTGGCTGGCTGACTCGGCCTGGCTGGCTGACTGGCTGCTGTGTCAAGTGATTTGTCATAACAATCTGCCCTTCGCCTGCTCGCAAAAACATTGCACTCTGTGTGTCTCAAATGGCACACATTTTTACCAAAGCCCTATGTGTCCTGCTCAGAAGCAGTACACTACACAGTAAACAGGGTGTCATTTGGGACGCAGACCCTCCCCTTTGTTCTGCACTCAGTTCTCCCTGGTGTCCTGCGTGAGTCAGGTCTTGGACACAAAGCCAGTGGTGGATTATGCTACATACTGCTGGCAGACTATGCATCACGGACAACAATGGCAGCACAGTAGGTGTGGAATTACACTAGTCGCCTACTTACTACTTAGTTTCCATGCATTTCCACCACCACAACCCAACTTTTGCTACTGTAGCTTTACCTATCTGTGCATATCTGAATGGTTGGTACTGTGTGTGTGTGTGTGTGTGTGTGTGTGTGTGTGTGTGTGTGGGTGTGTGTGTGCGTGTGCGTGCGTGGGTGCGTGCATGCGTGTCTATTCCAGAAAGCGGACCTAGCCGTAGCGGGGCTCACCATCACCGCGGAGAGGGAGAAGGTCATCGATTTCTCCAAGCCTTTTATGACCCTGGGAATCAGCATCATGTACCGTGTGCACTTGGTAAGACTAACCTCTGACCTCTCCCACCCCTACAAACAACCTGGCTGACCCCTACAAACAGCTTGCGCCGACCCCACACCCCAGGCACCACGGGAGTCAGTGGACCGTGGCTAATGACCTAGCGGCCAATCATCAGCCTCGGTCTGGGAGACGGGTTCAGCCCCTCTCCTCCTCTCACTACATCCCTCTCCTCTCTCTACCTCCGCCAGAGGAACAGATGGTGTGAATCGACCTTTCATTCCCAATCTCACTTCTCCTCTGATTTTGAATGGGATCTAATTCGCACCAATAACAGCCCTGAGCCCTGCGTATAGAACAAGACCCAGGCAACAGTTGTGGAAATCCAATACGGCTGTTTCTATGTTTTAACACCAGCCAACCATTAATCAAAGCCCTTCCCCCAATATCCAAGGTGACACGCTGGTATCTCCTCTGGCCACCGGCCGGATGGAGCCGCTTCAGACCGAGCGGTGGTGTGTAAAAACATTAACACAGCGTCCCAGTAGGGCATTTACTCACAGCCGCCCCTGTCCCCCATCTGCGTCCCTCCCCTTTTCCTTGGTGCTAATAGGTGTAGCTGCCAGGAGAGAGGCTCCATTGGGCCAACAGTTGGTCAAATGAATCGATAGCAGCAGGTGCACAGTAAGTGGGCTGCCGTATCACCTCTGCGGCGGTCTGCTGCTACTGCTGACGTGTTGGAACATGCTCATCGGTGTGTTCCTGCGAGCTGACGCGGCGTGGAGGAGGAGAGGGGAAGCCCACACACACTGTAGTGCAAGATTGACACACACACACACTCCTACTGCCCTAACGATGCAGGCGCAGACAGACAGAGAGGGGGAAGGATAGAGGGATGAAGACCATGCGTAAGGTAACTGGCAGAGAGAGAGATGTGGAGCCTCCACTGCTTAAGATCAGGAGTGAGGGTCTGCTGCACTGATCTCTCTCTGTCTATCTGTCTGGAGTCTTTACACAGTACCTGTCCCTGGTGTCTCCTTCATCTCTCTACCCAGGACTCCCTCCCTCCCTCCCAGCGCCCCTTGGCAATCTCTTAGGTCTCACACAGAGCTACAAGGCTCCAGCTCCACCATTCAATATTAGAATTTCTGTGACTGCAATTGTTTAGGTTTAATCCACTAGCTATTGATCTCTGACGCAGTGATTTCTACAAGGGACCCTGCTGCTTATTTCAGACTATGATTGAAATTCTCAGCCTGATCAATAACAATGGAAAGTGGAGTAAAATAGAGAAGCCTGTTGATTTTTAATGACCTGCTACATGGTCGTAGAATAGGCTTGCTACCAGGGCTGAATTACCGAACAGGCATACAGGGCATGTGCCCCTGGAAGTAGATGCACTGGGGCCCCAGATGCGTTAGTCTGGCCCTGCCTACTACAGTTTAATTTATTTCTGTCCATGGTGCACTCCAATAGTGTGTGTCTTTGTGTGTGTGTGTGTGTGTGTGTGTGTGTGTGTGTGTGTGTGTGTGTGTGTGTGTGTGTGTGTGTGTGTGTGTGTGTGTGTGTGTGTGTGTGTGTGTGTGTGTGTGTGTGTGTGTGTGTGTGTGTGTGTGTGTGTGTGTGTGTGTGTGTGTACCTGTGTGCTCTTAATCTCCTTTTGATTAGCTTGATTAATTGGTTTGTTTTATAAAGTGTTTTGGGAGAGCGCGACCGTCACTCTTTTGATTACCCTACGTCCTTCCTCTCTCCATCTTGGAGTATACTTCGAGGCTTTACCACTCCCCCGATCTGTCCACTTGTTTCATCAAACCCCCTTTCTCATCATCCCCCACTTCTATGTTCTGAGGACATCTTTCCACCAATCCCTCCCACCTAGTAGTAGTAGTGAAGACAGACAAAGATAGAATGGAGAAGAGAAAGAGAGACTATTGAGGGTGCATATGGATATTAAAAACCTAATTAGACCCACAAGTTAATTAGGGGTTGGTAGAGAGGGGAACGGTGTCACATTCACAAGCTGCCTTGTAGGAGTGTTTCACTGGGATCCTGATTGAGTGTTCCTGCCTTCCTCAAACCTCGCCCCAACCTCCACCTTCCCCACTACCCTCTCCTGTGGGAGGGAGCACTGAGGGAATCTGGGACAGATTGACCTGTAAACAGAACTCCTCCGCCTCCGTGTTCACGGAGACCATAATAGCAGGGATGCGAGTGGCGGGCCACGAATAGGGACGCATCTCTTAAGGTGGCTGGCGTTTGAAAAAAAGACGTGCTGCTCTCCTTCACTCGGTGTGTTTCTGTAGTGCAGTCCCGCCTCCCTCCTAGGTTGAATACGTGGGGAATGACAATAAAGGGCGGGAAGAGGGATATGATATGCTGGTGAAATCCTTGAACTCACTAAAGGTATCGACCGTACAGTATGAAGATAGAAATAGCTTCTCCAATAGAAATCCCTGAGGCAATGTCATGGCGATGTTGGCTAGCTGAACTCATGCACAGGAACACGTCATCGGGTCTAGCGGTCGTCTCGCATGTGCAGACAGTCCAATCGAAGGCAACCTTTTGATAAAAAAAGTTGTTTTTGACAAAAAAATGAAAACCTGCTTGTCACTTTCACGAGGTTGGAGTAATAACAAGTTCAACTACTTAAGACAATGGCTCGAATCCAGTTTGTGCTAAGGAAGACGTTTCCACTTCTCTCTGATCGACTTCTCAAACCCCAGCCTGGTCTGCTTGGTCTGCTTCGCAAGCGTCCCCGGGAAGTCTCGTGATGCTGCGCCTCTGGGTTTAGAAACTCGGTGCTAAAGTTCCTATATCCCGCCACTTAACACAAAGTAGAGCCTATGGGGAGAGGGGTTTGTATAACGCTTCATTTCCGATTGTTTGGATTGGCTTGCAAAATCAGCATGGGTAATGAGGCAGTTGTCACAACCGGTGCCTCCCGTCTCCTCTCTTCCTCTCCCCCGGTTCTCCATTTGATGGGATGATGATTATTATTGCACTCTGTAAAGCCCATGTCCAACAAAGACCTTCCTATCTAGTCAGAGTGCCATACATGCCTGGATACAGTCACGGGTACAGTCTTTATTGAATGTACCTGTTGTACAGTGCAGAGCCCATGGTCGAGTGGTAACGGTCCTGACTTTTGGCACATGATCCGGGAGACCAGGGTTCAATTCCCGCTTTCCCGCAATGTCTAAATTGTCAAAGAAAGAGCCATTACATGTTATAAACTGTATAATGAGTCATAGGTGCGTATTTGTATATAACAAGTTATAATCCATTGTACCTGCAGGCTTCAAGTAAAGTGTTACCAAAACAAAATGACCTGTTGTGATCGTAGCTACCTTCGCCAGTCGGGATGCCCACCTTGACTACAGATCAGTGCAGATGACTGGCACCTCAAAGGTCTTCCTGACAGGCTGAGGGGGTTCTCTCTCCTATTTGAGAAGAAACAAACGTACCATCACAGCTTGCCATCCCTACCTACCTCCCTCCCTCCATTGACCCCAGTACACAAACACGCACAGAATAACATTTTACCAACTTAACCCTTTAACTGGCACATCAAGAAAAAATATGTAATAAAAAGTATTGTTCTACAAAATATGTGTATATAGCCTCAATATAGGCTATTTATGGAGATTTTTTGTTTGCATGACATAAACTTTGATAAATAATGCATCGCAAACATCTCACCCAGCCGGTTGAGTTGCCCAATTAGAGTAAATACATTTTGTTTTGGAATTTGCATATACTTTTTCATTTAAATGATATCTGCTTCATTTACTTATAATGGAAGATAGGCCTAGTTAAATGAGGAATGATATCAAATAAGAATGAAGCGTGATATATTTGTGTGTCATAATATGAATATTCAAATGCATGTAAATGAATGTGCTGGCAGTAAATAATTATATGGATTTGAAAGGATTGTTGTATTTGCACCGATAAAGAAATATCAGAACAATATTTCTCTATTGTCCAGTATCACTAACTTTGACTTAATAGCATTCCTTTAATGGGCAACTCAACCACCGGATAGAGCATACTTTTCAAGAGTTCTTAAAATTGTAAACAAATTTGTAATTGAATCATTCTTAAATGGTGGTTTAAAGGCCCACAACATTTTACAACCTTCTAATTTCCCATTTTATACATAAATTAGTACCAAAAAATGTGTAGTACATGAGGTTTTCAGCCATCTTTAAATGGGTGTTAAATAATTTTACTAAATGTCATTGGTTGAGATGATAAAATATGCCAAACAAAATTCATATGTTTAATTTCATTTCAAATTGGTTGTCAAAATGAGCTCCAACGCCCAGTTTTAACAGTGCTGTGCTGAGATGTCTGGGGGGCCACAGGTGAATGTGCTACTGTTGAATACAGGACAAGAGTAAAAAAATGCTCAAGTGGCTTTACACAAGCAAATAGAATGGTTGGCTGAGCCATACTTGATAGAAATGCCTAGAGAATACAAACATACTACCGTAACACTTTCAAGGTCTAACCTCGAAAAATACCGTTTGGCCACACAGACCTTCCCTTTGTCAGTCCTTTTCACTCTGCACATGCATTTTCTGATTCTCCTAGGCAACTGTTTACATTACATCAGGTGTGCCTACGTTGTTGTTCTATGTGCCACCGTTACTTCCTGAAAGTTGAGCTCACTTCATAGTGTCATTGTGCGTTATGTCTCTCTCCCCTTCCATCCATCCCTCTCTTTCTATTTCTCTCTCTCTCCCTGTCTCTC